>NW_026652291.1:15613458-15691210 GCF_009828535.3 Hylobates moloch | reverse complement strand
TTTATATATTGTAGAAAATGAAAACTAATTTGCAGTGTCAGAAAGCAGTTCAGTGGTTATCTGAGAAGGGGGAAGGGGGAACAGGGAGGTGGGAAGGGGTAGGAGGGTGGGAGAAACTGCAAAGGGATACAAAGAAACTTTCTATTTTTTCTTTCTTCCTCCAGACAGGGTCTCACTTTGTCGCCCAGGCTGGAGTGCAGTTGCATGGTCATAACTCACTACAGCCTAAAACTCCTGGGTTCAAGCGACCCTCCCTGGTCAGCCTCCAGAGTAGCTGGGACTACAGGGACATGCCACCATGTCCAGCTAATTATTAAAAAACCCATTTCTTTAGAGATGGGGTCTTGCTGTGTTGCCCAGGCTGGTCTTGAAGTCCTGGCCTCAAGCAATCCTCCTGCCTTGATCTCCCAAAGTGCTGAAATTACAGGCATGAGCCACTGTGCCCAGCCCCAAAGAAACTTTTAATGGTGATGGCTATCTTCAGTATTTGACTGTAGTGATATTTCATGTGTATAAATACCAAAAATTATTCAAGTATGTTAAATTATTAAATATATGTAGTTTATTACACATCAGTTATATCACAATAAAAATGTAAAAAATAATTTAGGTAAAAAATCATTTATACCATCATCTTTTACACTGGTAAAAATCTGTTAGAAAATCCCAATCCAACAATAGGAATATGACTCAGTAAACTATGGCTCATCAATTTACTGTAAAGCTTTTCTGTTATTAAACATAATACATATAAAGATCACATAGACATAAACTTCCTCATAGTAGGACACAAAACCACATATACAATATTATTACAGCTATACAAAAGCCTAGGATTACATAAGGCTAAAGACTGGAAGAGGCTATAGAAAAACCTAACAGTTGTCATAGTAAAGAAAGGGATTACAGGTGTTTAAGTGCAGAGCCGTAGATTTTTTTTCTTTATTCACAAAGAATAGCATGCTTGTTTTTCAGACGTTTAGTAACATCTTTCTAAAGCTCTCTCTAAAGGAGCTGGGAAGTCCTGCCACCAAAGAGACAAAGAAACTTAAGGAAATGTAAATGCTGAATTCCCCAGCAAAATATTCATCATTTGCCTTTTTCCTCTCTCCTTCCACTCTTCTCCATTCAACGGCCCCCACCACTCTCACCGTTGGCCTTCCCCTGGACACTGCCTCACTCAGGTCCTTCTCATTCCTCCCCTAGCTGCCATCACAATGCTGCACACTAGATTTCAGTCCCTACACTGCCATCTAGACAGGCGACATCACATATTTCCCTCATCAAAACGTTAGAAGACTCCCACTCGGCCCACATAATACAGTTAACTCCTTCACATAGTCTCTCAGGAGCAACAGTAACCTCTACTTGCAGCCTTATTTAAACATTATTTCCTTATTCCCAAACTGCAGCCTCTTATTTGCTATTCCTTAATTCCTATGCACTACTTGAAGTTCTTGGGGTATAAAAATGAGTAATAGATGTATGACGGTTAATTTTATGTGTTACCTTGGCTAGGCTATGATGCCCAGTTGTTTGATCAAATACCAGTCTAGACATTGCTATGAAGGTAATTTTTAGATTTTTAGATATTATATATATATGTTATATGTTTTATACATAATAACATATATTATATATATTTATATGTATGTGGTTTCTCTTTGTCACACAGGCTGGAAGGCAGTGGCCTGATCTAAGCTCACTGCCACCTTGAACTCCTGGGATCAAATGCCTGGCTAATTTTTTATTTTTTGTAGAGATGGGGGTCTCACTATCTTGCCCAGGATGGTCTCCAACTCCTGGGCTTGAGCAATCCTCCTGCCTTGGCCTCCCAAAGTGCTGGCATTACACCTGTGAACCACTGTGCTGGGCAGTGATTAACATTTCAATCAGTAGACTTTGAGTAAAGCAGATTGCTCTCCATAATGTAAGTGGACTCATTCAATTAGTTGAAAGTCTTAAGGGCAAAGACTGAGATCTCCCAAAGAAGAGGCAATTCTGCCTCAAGACTGCAATAACAACTCTTACTTGAGTCTCCGGCCGGCAGCCTTCCCTATGAACTTTGGACTTGCCAGCCCCCACAATCCTGCAAGCCTGTTCCTTAAAACCAGTCTTTCTCCCCTTATGTATATAAATCCTATTGTGTCTGCTTCTGTGGAGAGCTGTAATACCATATGGCTCCTATGCTTATAAAACTCACGCAAATCTAGGAAATAGGAATATAAACAAATAATAAAACCCAGTGTGGAGGGTACCACACTAGCCCTTCTGCCATAAAGAATGAAAAATATATTTTTAAAAATCACTTTCAGAGATTGGACAATAGAAAGTAAGGCCTGTGGTCCCTGAAAAGCAAAACAAATGAAGTGAGTCCTGGGATGGTCCTAGCCTTCTGCCTAGAGGCACCGTTTGGATGGAGGTGAGTGGGAGGGAAACTTGAGCGCAGAAACCCTAACCTATTTCACACCAGGGGCACACCCTTTTTAAACACCTCCTCTACGTGACAAAACTATTTTCAGCAACACTGATGTAATAATGAGCAATAATCATGACTTTCTTGATTTAGTCTCTGGTTTTAAAACAAACATGAACAATCCAAAAAGGAGAATAAATGTCACTTTACAAAATATCATTCAAATTTAGTAAAATCATCCAGGTGTAAACTATAATTTACACATAACAAACAAACATTACACCTGACATTTCCCACTTTCTCACTATTTTCCATTTTAAACACAAATTAAAACTCTGAAGTAGTCATATAGATAAAATCTAATAACTCGAGGTTTTTTTTATGTTTACAACCACTGTGTCATCATTGTTTACACTGAATCTATTGTTAAAACACTGGAGCTTCTGGTGCGACCAGAGATGAAAACACTAACTGCACTTGAAACCAGTTCAAATGATTCTGAACTGTTATAAATGTAATCTCAAAATGAGCAAGTGTGGCTGTTTATTAAAACTAAGAAATAAAAGTGTACAATTTAAAGTTTATATATGTATTATTAAAACTCAGAATAACCTCAGCAATTACTTAGAATGTAGGCGTATAAGTGTGCTTGTTTTCTTCCCCTGGCAGGAGTAGGTATTTAGAAACATGGTGATAAAAGAAGACGGACTTTGAGTCACTGTTTTAAAATTCTCTTCAGACAAATACTCGTAAATTTTCAGCACCTAGGTTGGATTGGTCCTCCCACCCCACCCTTGGCATGCCACTGGTTGGGAGAGGCTGAGAGTCTCGAATTTGTAGGGCAGGGTACAAGAGAAGGAGCTATGCAGAAAAAAAGCTCCAGAAATCAGCCTGGGTGTCACTTGAGTCTGGTCAAATATCCTATGGACAAACAGAGTGTGAGAATCCAAACTCGTGGGAAAAGAACTTACAGTTACGGATCAGCTGGATGGCCACAGGACTTCACAGAGGGCTTGTGCATGCTGAGGTTCTGACTACTGAGAGTGGAGACCTCACTGAATACCTACATTATTCAATAGACACCAGAAAGGCCATACCTCAGAAATAGGGCTAAATTCAGTCACGGAGTAAAAGCTATTCTAGAACTATCCTAACAAAGCTTATAAACCAGCCTGAAAATATCGAGCTGATTTGCAAGTAAACTTAGAACCTGCCAGAAGACATCTAAATACTCTTTAAAAGAAGACATCAAAATCCTGCTACTTGGCCATCATAATGGTTGTAACTGTGATAGGCAGAATTCCTAGGAATAACCCCAAGATTACACACCCTGAACATATGAAAGTGATGAGCTATAACTCCTGTGATTGTTATATGACCCAGGTGGGCCTAATCGAAACCCGTGAGCACAGAACTTTCTCCAGTGTGTAGTAAAAGAGGAGGTCGAAGAGACTCAAAGCCCAAGAAGAATATGACACACCATTGTTGCTTGAAGATGCACAGGATCACATGAAAAGGAATATGGGCATCCACCAGGGCCAGAGAGTAGACCCTGGCCAACAGCCTGTAAGAAAATGAGTACCTCAAACCTACAGCCACAAGGAACTGGATTCTATTAACAACCTGAGTGAGCTTGAAAGTAGATTCTTCCCATGAACTTCCAGGTAAGAGCCCATCCCAACCAACACCTTGATTTTGACCTCCTGAGACCTAAGCAAAAAAAATGAGTCTACCATGTGCTGACCTTCATAAGTGAAATGAAAATGGGTGTTGTTTTCAGCTGTTAAGATTGTGGCAGGTTGTCATGCAGCAATAGACATCTAATAATACTCAGAATCCAATCAAAACATTACTATACATGCTAAGAAACAGGAAAATGTGACCAATAAGCAGGAGAAAAATCAGACAATGGAAACAGAACCAGAAACAACAAAGACAATAGAATTAGTTGACAAGAACTTTTAATTATAAGTATGCTCTAGTATTTAAAGGAAGGCATGGACACAGTAAAGACAGAAATGGAAAGTATTTTTAAAAAGCCAATGGAACTTCTAGAGATGAAAAACATAATATCTGAAGTTAATAATTCATGGACTGGGATCAATGTCACATTAAATATCGCAGAAGAAAACTTCTGTGAATGTAAAGACACAGAAATAGAAATTCTCCAAACTAAATCTGAGAGAAAAAGAAATGAACAGAGGAATGAAAAGAGCATCAGTGACTTGTGGGGCAATATCAAATGGTCTAACATACGCATAATTGGAGTACCAGAAGGTTGAGGAAGAAGAAAAAAACATTCAAAAGAATGATGGCCAAACACTGTGCAAATTTGATGAAAACTAAAATTCTACAGATCCAAGAAGCTCAATGAACTCTAAGTAAGATAATGAAGAACACTATAAAAAACAACACCATAATCAAATTGCTGAAAACTAGCAATAAAGACAGTATCTTAAAAGCAGAGAAAAAGACATATTTGTTCAGAGAAAAAAATATATAAAAACTACCACTGACTTCTCATCAGACACCACGGGAACCAGTTAGAATTACAACATTAAAGTGTGGAAATATATATATTTCAAAAACAAAAGTAAAATAGAAACATTTTGACAAACAGAAACTGATAAAAATTTGTGGCCAGCAGACATTAAATTTAAGGAATTTCCTTAGGCTTATGGAAAATAATATGAAATAGAAAACTGGATATACGAAAGGGAAAGAAAAGTACTGGAAATAAAGGTAGACAAAGGGGATAGAGGAAAACAAATGACAAATGATAAATAGGAAATGTGAAGATGTAGACTTAGACCCAACGATATAAATAATTACATTAAATGTAAATATGTTAAATATTAATTAAAAATCAGGATTGCCAGAAAAGATGAAAAAGCAGACTCAACTGTAAGCTGTTCTCAGGAAATTCACTTTAAATATAAAGACACAGATACGTTAATAGTAAAAGAAGAAAAAATGATAATCACAGCAAAGAAAGAATAGCCACATTAATATTACTGCTGAACAAAAAATACTGGTGGAGATAATAAGAGACATTTCATAATTATAGCAGGGTCGATTAATCAAGAAGACATAATAATTCTAAACGTATACGTACCTAATAACAGAGCTTAAAAATACATGAAGCAAAACATCGAGAGAACTAAAAGGAGAAACAGACAAATCCATTATCATAGCCAGTTATTTTTAACATTTCTCTCTCAGTAAATGAGAGAACACAGAGACAGGAAATCAGTAAAAATAATATGACCAACACCATCAACCAGCTTGACCTAACTGACATTTATAGAGCCCCACTCCTGACACCTAGAGGATATTCACTCCATTCAAGTGCTCATGGAACATTTACCAAGACAGATGCTGGGACCAAAAAAAAAGAAAAAGTTGCAACACATTTGAAAAGATTGAAATTGAATAACGGAATGAAATTAGAGATCAATAACCAAAAATTTGGGAGAACTTTCAAATACTTGGAAATTAAACAGTACATTTCGTAATAACCCATGGGTCAAAAAAGAAAATTCAAGAAAAATTAGAAAGTATTTGGAATTAAATGACAGTGAAAATCCAATATATCAAAATGGCGGCATGCAGTTAAAGCAGTCCTTAGATGGAAATGTGTAGTTTTAAATGCTTACATTTGAAAAGACTAAAATCAATGATCAAAACATCCACCTTAAGAAGACAGAAAAAGAGCAAGTCAACTAAAAGAACTATAAGAAATAACAAGTAACAATGGCAAAAGTCAATTAACTGGAAAAGAAAAAATCATAGAGAAAACAAATGAAACTAAAAGATGCCTCTTTAAAAAAATTAATAAAGTTGATAGCCCTGAGCTAGACTGATGGGGGAGGGGAGAAGAAAACCCACAAATCACCTATATCACAACTGAAAGTTAGAGCCTAGAGTCATTAAAAATATCATAAGGGAATAGTATATGTAATTTGTGCTAATAATTTTGAACTTAGATGAAATGGAAAATATTCTTTTACATTTTATTTCTTGAAAAAAAAGAGAGAGAGAGAAAGAGAGGGAGTGCAGGTGTGAGATGTGAAGCAAGTATGGCCATATGTCAAAATGTGTTAAATTTTGCTGGCAGGGACCTGGATGCTTGTTATAATATTTTCTGTATGCTTGCAATGTTTTATAACTAAAATAGTCAATTGAAAGAAAATTACTTCCCAGGATCATTCAATCAACAAATAATTATTGATCATCTACTGTGCGATAGGTATTGGAGCAGGGTCCTGGGAATATAGCAGCCAATAAGACTGACAGGTTTCTGCCCTAATGGAGAGCAGGGTGGTGGGGGAGACAAACAAAACAAGATCTCTCTCTCTCTCTCTCTCTCATACATATATATGTAAGCTCTGTTATAATGTATGTATACATTTAGGATTATTATGTCTCCTTGATTAGTTGACCCTGTTATAATGAAATATATCACATATATTATATATAATATATATAGTGGCAAGTGCTATGTAAGAAATAAATGCATGATGATAACATATTTACTAGAGGAAAGAGTTGAAGGTTTGCTTTAAATAGGGAGGGTTGGGGACCTAGGGAATATGAAATATGAAGGATAGGTAACAGTCATACATGCCAAGGGAATTGAATTCTAACAAGAGGGAACTATAAATGTGGGAACTCCCAGGCCAGAGAGAGCTAGAAAGACTGGAACACAGAGAGGAGGAAAATGGTTTGAGACGAATTGAAGAGGTTAGATTTTTTTTTTTTAATGCAGTAAGATGTCATTGGAGGTTTTAGGCAGAGGAGTTGGCTTTATGGTACCTTGGTCACAGTCTAAGAAACGGACTGTAAGAAGGGAGAGCAGGAAGCCATTGCAAAATTTCAGGTGAGAAAATATGACTTACAGTAGGATGGTAGAGGTGGAGATAAAAAGAAGTGAAATAATTTGAGATTTGCCAGATATGACTTGAGCTGAGTGTTTAAAGACTTGAGCTTGTCATTTTTTTTTTCCATAAGATTGCCACTAAAGGCAGCATAGCCTCCCATTCCACACTTCTGACATCATCATTACTACTATAATGGCTAAGTGCAGCCGCCACTTGGCCCCTTAAGTTACTAGCTTCAGGCACTTCTTCACAATCAACCACAGGGGATAGTTTGATTAATCATGATGCCACGGCATGACCCGATTACTAACATTCCATTTCACATTGACAAGCTGCTCAGCACTGCATTTTGGGCCAAAGACACAATCAAACCATTCCCAGACCACCTGGGACCACTCCTGGTACCATTTATTTTATCAGTTGGGATTCGGTTAGGAAATCAGAAACCACAGTGGTTATTTTAAAAGACAGAATTTAATATAAAAGAAATAGGTTAGACAGGTATTGAAGAACAAAAAAGGCAAAAGCGGAATTCTGCAATTAAAAGGTAGTAACCATTAAAACACATGAAGCCTCTACCATCCTTAGGGCTGAAGAAACAAAGGGATGAGACTGAGGTTATTAGAACCTAGGAGGCTGCAGGAAGGTCCTGTGGAGCTGGAACCCAGACGCCTGGAGAGGGTGCTAGAGGCTGAAGCTGGTGTCTCTGAGGGAGGACACCATAGGAAAACGCACGAAACTAGAACTGCAGATAACTGGAGTGAGGAACTGTTACAGGAGTCAGCCTCACAGGAAATGCAAGAGGACAGGAAGGAATACTCACCTCTCCCTTCTCTGGCCACCCGGTAGTCTCTGTATCTCAGGAGGACAGGACCTAAAAGGAAGCAGCTGGGAAACGAGAGATGTGGTTTGTCAGGCAGGTCTTGCCCCACCATGCAGAGTATAGAAGGGTGAGTTTGGAGCCCAGAGACAGTCGAAGAACCAACATGCACTGCTTTTTCCATGACCATGTTTCATGAAGCAATTTTATTCACTCTTTTTTTTTTTTTGAGATGGAGTTAGAGGCAATGGGCACTTTGGCTCACTCACCTTTCACCTCCGGTTCGCCAAGTAGCTGGGATTACAGGCATGCGCCACCACGCCCCACTAATTTTGTATTTTTAGTAGAGACAGGGTTTCTCCATGTTGGTCAGGCTGGTCTCAAACTCCCGACCTCAGGTGATCCACCCACCTCGGCCTCCCAAAGTGCTGGGATTATAGGCGTGAGCCACCATGCCCGGACTTTTATTCACTCTTGACATGCATCTTCATATAAACGTTTTCATGATCACCAGAGCCACTTTTTGAGACATAAAGCCTTTTCCAGAGCACCTGGAAAACTTATCTGGAATACAGGACTTTGATTCCATGCTTAGTATTGACAGTAGAAATTTTACCTAAAGCCATTTAGTAGCCATTTGCATAACATTATAATAGGTTTTTTTTTTTCATTCAACCTGAGATGCATGTTTGTGATCTCTAATTAATATATAACCACTTATTGTATTGATATGACTGGTCTGTTAACTGTACCCTAAAAATGTATAAAAACCTATGAAAAAAGCATTTATTTTTATGACTGACTTTATATGTTTTAATTTTTAATCAGAATTTTTAACTTTGTGGTTTAACATTATTAGCTGATTAGAGAAATAATATTTGTTATTTTCACCCTCAATTTATGAAGGTGAAACAAGCTTCACTGGACTTTTTTCGTGAGAAAATACTTTTCTGAGTATGACAGGGATAGAAACCAAATGATGACATGGAAGTGATTCTGAAGAAACCAAGACCCAAAGAGTTCATGTCGCTTTTCCCCAGAACTATGATCCCTAACATGCCGAATTCAGTTTAAAGCTGTAATCGATGTTGAGATGCTAAAAACATAGTGTTCGGTTTTTTGTATGTACTGGCTATGAAGCAATGAAACCATCAGAACTTATGGGGTGTTTACTTACAAAAATTCAGGTAAAAACCACAAGAATTTTTTGAAAGAAAGAATATTGGATTAAATAGCTTATGAAGCAGATGTTCAATATTTTACACATAAACATTAGGGCTTTACGGGCTTAATAAGAAGCAGTTCAGCTTGCCAAAATTAAGATCCATATACAGCTGGGGAGATATTAGTGAAAAGACTGTATCAAAGGCATTTACTTGGAAATACTGGGTGAATCTGCAGCAAAGAAGGTGGCTCAAGCACTACTTTTCAGTGCCACCATAGCTCAGCATATCCAGGCACTGGCTAACGATCCAGAAGGCTAACCCATGGAGCAGTTAAAGCTGGCAACGTATTTTTCATTGCAGCATGATAACTGCACTCACATTCCTGTTTATGTGCAATTGGAACATGATGGTGACATGAAGGAAGAGTTCTTTTTTTCAATTTTGTTGCTGACATACATAACTAAGTCTGAACTGTATAAAACTATGAAAGATTATATTGTCAACAAATGTGGTTTGGAGTTTAAATTGTGTGTAGGGTATGTTCTGACGGTGCAGGAAATATTCTGGAGGAGTTATCCTGATTAAGGAGCTTGTACCAGAATGTAAATCTATGTTTTGTTTCTCTCATGAGAAAGTCCTGCTATGAAAACAAATGTTGGTGGAACTAAACAGCGGGCTTAATGTACTAAAAATTGTGAATTAGGTAAAGGCTAGTGCGTTAAATCTTAGATTATTCTCTTGTGTTGTATGATACTATGGAAGCAGATCATAACCAGCTGTTGCTGCATGCTGGGGTATGATGATGACCAATAGGCTGTGTTTGAAAAGTTTGAACTACAAAACAACTCTTAAATGTTTCTGCAAAATAAGAAGAAAGTTTGGCCCCAACTTGTTGAAGATATGAATTGGACAAAGAGGATTGTTTGTGCATCTGATATCCTCAGTATTTTTAATGATCTTAATACTTCCATGCAAGGAATTAATGCAACATGTTTTTCAATGATGGGTAGAATCAAATGGCAAAAATGAAAGTTCAAAGCTTGGAAGAACAGTTTCTGCAGATTGCTATGACACATGTTCCGAAATGTAACAATTTTAAATGATATAGTGATGATTCTGATATTGCACATCAAAGAAGAGCAAACACCAAACACCTTAAATTTGATAAAGCATTTTGAATTTTATTTTCCATCAAAAGAAGATCTATGTCTAAAAAATCCATAGATCTAGGATCCATTTATTTCACCAAAAGATAATTATATTTAATTATAATTTACAGGATATATTGCTGGCACTCATGTCTGTTGAGGGATTGAAAGACTTTGAAAGCATAGTGGCACTGGCTCCATCTTAGATAAAATTTTAAAATGAATAAACTGAGCTCACTGAAAATTGCTCTAAAATCTCTCCTTCCATTCCATTCTGTGAGACTGGTTTCTTTTGCATCATTATTAAAATAAAGCATAGAAATTATTTAGATATACCTATTCCCTACAAGTAGCCTTATTGGCAATTTTACCTAGATTAGGTAAAGTATCCAGTAGGAAGCAATCCAACTTGTCACATTAAAAACTTTAAATATTTATCCACATTGTGTTCAAAGTGTACAAACAGACATTTAATATGGGAATTCCATTTTCCCTTAAAATGAAGAAAACTTACAAGTGCAATAGCCTATCTATTAATTGCTTACATGCATACTTTCAATGAACAAACATGAACAATTTTTGTATCTTTTTTCCTATACCCCAGTAATATTTATTGCAATATAACTTCCTGTTTGCTAAAAATTACAACTTTTATACGTCTCTTTTAAAAAATTTCATTTTTGTAGTAATTCACTTTTATTAATTTTTACAAAGTATCAGTTTGCAACAGACTGGAAACTTATAAAAAGTGGTCCTTTTCCACAGGGAGTTTAAGAAGCACTGCCTTATAGGATGTAATATTAAAACGAGCCTTTCCTTCAATACATATCCCTTGGAAAAGTATTAGTTAGCTTATAAAGTACCTCCTACCACCAGACATGCTTTCAGTTACTTTATTTTGAAGAGCACTAGTTGAGCCTGAAACAACCTCAATCAATGCCAGGTTTTGATGCTTACAGAGGTCACCTAATGAAATTGGCAAAAAATTTCACAGATCTAGTTCTCATGCTTAGTGCTATACACTCATAATTGCAAATAGTGGCTATGGTTGTAAACAAACCTTTAAAAATCATTTAAAAAGCAACACAGTGAGTGGTTACATATTGGAGGTCACAAACATACATCACAGGTGAAATGAAAAAAAGAAAAAACTCCATACCTATGATAGGTGAGATGAGAAGGCCCCTCCTGATGTACATTTCACAAGGATCATTGCTGGACTTATTTATTGGGTGGAGAAGAGACCTGAAGTAGATTGTTGGGGGCAAAGGCAGAATCCTGGAGCTGTGTAAGAGGCCGAGATGGTGGTCAAGATGGCAGGCAAGGGGCAGGCATAACTTAGAGATCTAAATCCCAAGCTAGGGGCTGGGCGTGGTAGCTCACACCTGTAATCCCAGCATTTTAGGAGGCTGAGGTGGGAGGATCATTAGAGGTCAGGAGTTCGAGACCAGCCTGGCCAACATGGTGAAACCCCATCTCTACTAAAAATATAAAAATTAGCCAGGCGTGGTGGCCGGCACCTGTAATCCCAGCTACTTGGGAGGCTGAGGCAGGAGAATCACTTGAATCCGGGAGGCAGAGGTTGCAGTGAGCCGAGATCGCACCACTGCACTCCAGCACTCCAGCATTCCAGCATGGGCGACAGAGCGAGACTCCGTTTCAAAACAACAATAACAACAACAACAAACTCAAGCTAGGGGCAGTACAGGATCTCTGGCCATGTTTTTGCTTGGCTAGCAGAGTGTTTTTAAATTTTTAAATGTGGATGTCTTTAGGCAACTTGGGAGCTCTCCAGTTTGCCATAAGCCCTACCACTCCTCATGATTTCGCATGACGCCTAGGTCACACATGTATGTTTCTGCAGGCAATGACTCTTCCAGCCCTGCAAGCACTGAATTCTTACTCTGGGATCAGCACTATACAGATGCTCCTTGACTTACCATTGTAAGTTGTAAATATCGTAAGTTGAAAATACATTTAATCCACCGAACCTACTGAACATCATAGTTTAGCCTAGCCTACTTAAATGTGCTTAGAACACTTAGATTAGCCTACACTTGGGCAAAATCATTTAACACAAAGCCTAGTTTATAATAAAGTGTTGAATCTCATGTATTTTATTGAATACTGTACTGAAAATGAAAAACAGAAAGGCTGTGTGGGTATTCAAAGTACGGTTTCTACTCAATGCCTATCTCTTCAACACCACTGTAACGTTGAACCATCCTAAAAGTTAGGGACCGTTTGTATGAAATTCTGCCTTATACTGTCTTGGTCGCCTAGGTAATGCCAGAAGATTAAGAGCATTAACAGAATTTTCCCCACAACATTTTCATGTCTCATCTATCCCCCTTTGAGCCACATCCATTTTCTTACACAACAATAAAAATTAAAATGGTTACTATATCATTTTTAAAGTTCCTACTTATGTTGCAAACAATGTGAAGTATACAAATCATCAAGTAATGGAATCTTGACTTTTTATTTAATTTTGGCAATTCTTTCTTCTCCAGGACCAACAAGAGTTTTCCTTATTTAAGTACAGAGTAGCACATAAAGGTCACATGATGAATATTGTTATTAAAGTAACTGTGGCAGGAACAGATGGAATGAAATGATATGATCTTTGGAATCCTGTGACTGTGCAAAAAGTAGGTACTTCTGACTAACACACTCTGAAGGCTAGGAAAAGAAATGCTGGCAGGTAAAGCCAAAATAAAGCCATAAATTCAGCATATCTTTTGGCAGGCATCTTTTCATATATTAAATAATATCCACTCTAAGATTTCTTGAAGTGACTGTTCATATAATTATTTGTTGGATGAAAGATTAATGAATAAACAAAGGAATGTTATATATGTGACATTTCTTTATTACAATGAAAAGAGAGCCTTAAATAGTTCTCGCTGAATTCTTTCAGTGTCAAGATCTAATATGGCCCCTGGCTGGTGTGTGGCACTCAAGTTCTGAGTACGGAACACAGAACTAAGTAGGAGAAGCTTTACTACAAGATATGAAAGGGAAAAGGCTATAATGTTTAATCAAATGTATCCAGGGAAGAAATTTTGAAAATGTTCTTTTCAATAATCATGGAACATCCATTGTCTTTTTAAGGTTTCTTTCTCAGAACTGCAGAAATCATTTAGTCTAGGAGAACACTGTGTGGCTTAATTTTATTTTCTTTCTTTCTAGATTCTCTGCCAAGAACTACAGAGCAAAATGAAATGATGGTGTGGGGAGACAGCTGCTAAGTAATCTCTTTATTGTATTTCTAATAAGATAGCTACACCACTTCTGTTGCTAACATATAGCCATATTAGTTCTGAAATAAGCTATTATGGTTTTTTCCCCTCAGTGGACTCCAGCTGCAATAATACATCATTTATAATTGGAAATGTGTATCCCTTAAAGAAAAGTTTGTGGCCGGGTGTGGTGGCTCACGCCTGTAATCCCAGCACTTTGGGAGGCTGAGGCGGGTGTATCACGAGGTCAGGAGATAGAGACCATCCTGGCCGACGTGGTGAAACCCCGTCTCTACTACAAATACAAAAAATTAGCCGAGCTTGGTGGCGCATGCCTGTAATCCCAGCTACTCAGGAGGCTGAGGCAGGAGAATCGCTTGAACCCAGGAGGCGGAGGTTGCAGTAAGACGAGATCGCACCACTGCATTCCAGCCTGGGCAACAGAGTGAGACTCCATCTCAAAAAAAAAAAAAAAAAAAAAAAACCTTTTTGTTTAAACTTTTAAAGACTTGTGAGTCTACTGCTTGAATTTGCAACCGGCAATTGGATCTGCATATGTAATTTGATACTGACTGAGCCCCTTCTCCAGGCGAGGCACTGGGAGTGCAAGGAATTAGAAGGGAAGCCGCCTCGGTAGAACTCTGAGGAAGACATTTGTGGGAAGGAGACTTGGAAAGCTGTTCGGAAAAGTAGGAAGGTGCGTGGATGTCAGGGCAAAGAGCATGCTTAGAAGGTAGGCTCAAGAGTGCCCAATACTGCAAGGACTGAAGTACCCACGGGTAGCAACAAAAAGGTTCGGGGCACTTTCAGCAGAGTTACTGGGGCAGAAATAAAATCACAGTGGACTGAAAGAGATTTGGATATGAGAAGTAGAGAAGTGACTGCAGCTTAATGCAGAGCTTCAGACAGAGAAGATAATTGATGCGGTTAGGACCAGGGGAAGTAGAAAAGGGCAGAATCCAAAGCTATGATGGAAGGATTTGTCTGGGGCTGGGGGATAGGGGAAATAGTATCCCTGCCATTGTGACCAGAATGAAGTGGTCAGTGGTTAGTGTTGAAGAAAGTGAGCCATCATCCCCCATCACCCTCATCCTTACCAACAGTGTATAGTAACCGCAGAGGGAAGCAGAAAGTAAAAGACATTATGCTTTGATGACTTCTATTTTCTTGGAGAAATAGGAGGCAAGGCCATTTGCTGACAGTGACAGGGAAAATGGGGCAGGACCCTGAGAAAAGTGGCAAAAGTTTGAAAGTGCTTCTGTGGAAACCAGAAAGAGCTGCCTGAGAGAGCACAGCAGGATGCCTGGAGGCAGAGGCCCAGCATGTTTACACTGCTGATACAGGCTGAGGGCCCTTATCTGAAATGCCTGGGACCAGAAGAGTTTCAGATTTCTGATTTTTTTCAGATTTTGGAATATCTGCATATACGTAATGAGATATCTTGGGATGGCACTCAAATATAAAGACAAAATTCATTGATATTTTATAAACATATGTATAGCCTGAAGGTAATTTTATATAATATTTTCAATAATTTTGTTTATGAAACAAAGTTTTGACTGCAACCAGTCACATGAGGTCAGGTGTGGAATTTTCCACTTGTGGTGTCACATCAGCTCTCATAAAGTTTCAGATTTTGGAGTATTTTGGATTTCAGATTAGGGATGCTCAACGTGTGTGTGTGTGTCTGTGTGTGTGTGTGTGTGTGTGTGTGTGTATTTTTTTTTTTTGAGACGTTGTCTCACTCTGTCGCCCAAGCTGGAGTGCAGTGGAGTGATCTCGGCTCACTGCAACCTCCACCTCCCGGGTTCAAGCAATTCTCCCACCTCAGCCTCCTGAGTAGCTGGGATTACAGGCACCAACCACCACGCCCAGCTAATTTTTGTATTTTCAGTACAGACAGGGTTTCACCATGTTGGCCAGGCTGGTTTCAAACTTCTGACCTCAGGCGATCTGCCTGTCTCGGCCTCCCAAAGTGTTGGGATTACAGGGGTGAGCCACTGCGCCTGGCCTAATCTGTATACTTTTATTGCAGACACTCAATAACCTAAGTGTAAAGCAAGAAGATGGAGAGTCGGGTTGGCCCAGGGCTAAGATTTTGCTAGGCAGGAGTGACGGAAAAACAAGGGTGCTAGGAAGTTGAGGGCATTGCTAGGAGTATGAGGGGCCATAGGCTCCAGGCTAGACAGGGAAAGAAGGGAGTACCACAAGAGGTTTACAGTCTGAGGAAAACACAGATGGTCAAGGGACTACAGGTCTTGATGAAAATCAAGTGTAATGGGCCCAGCATAAGACTCAGGACAGAGGGGACCCTGCCCCAGGCCCTGCATTTTAGAGGGCTAGGCTCAGTCTCATCTTTTGCTCTAGAGTCCTTCCATGGAGCAAGGACTCTATTGGACCAGGAGATATGTCCTTCCAAAGCTCATACCCTTTACCTTTTAGACCACATTCCAGGTATCTGGGACCCTAGAATTTCCTTCCTACACAGCCCTGAGGCTGCTTTTAGTACCTTTGCAGGCTTCTTCCTGAGGGTCTGCCCAGAGTGGTTGTTTGAAGGCGATGTGGATTAAGCATGGATGTCAGGGGTGGGGTGTCCACACAGTGTGGACATCACCATCGGGAGCAGGGCTAGGGACCAGACGTCAGTACTCCCCTGTACCATAGATGTTCCACATGAACCTCCAGGAAACTGATGAATCCCAAATAAAACCCCTGCCTTCTAGCTCATTATTAATGTATATCTGTCAGGGTAGAAAGATAAAACAGATTTTATTTAATAGTTTACCTTGATTTACAATGTTTCAATATATAGACATGACTGGGCACAGGGCTCACACCTGTAATCCCAGCACTTTGGGAGGCTGAGGTGGACAGATCACTTGAGGCTAGGAGCTCAAGACCAGCCTGGCCAACATGGTAAAACCTCGTCTCTACTAAAAATACAAAAATTAGGCGGGTGTGATGGTGCACATCTATAATCCCATCTACTTGGGAGGCTGAGGCAGGAGAATTGCTTGAACCCAGGAAGTGGAGGCTGCAGTGAGCCAAGATTGTGCCACTGCACTCCAGCCTGGGCGACAGAGCGATACACTTGCCTGAGAATCTGCACAGGTGAGGGGCGTGCCTGAATGATGGAGTCAGCTGCTAAGAGGCCAGAGGAGCGGTTATTAGACTTCTGGTCAACATGGCAGAGTAAACACTTGCTGAAAATCCTTGGGCCTCTGCAACATACAGAAATAACAGATACACTATTTATTTAAACCACATAAGCCTTATACTATTTACTCTCTATCTGCATATCCATCCAATCAATTTTCTGCCTTGCCCTGTGCCCTTCTGGGTCACATTACCTGGGCTCCCTTCCAGTTGGGTTTGGCCAATAGAAGTTCCAGCAAGAAATTGGAGTGTGGGAGAAGAAAGGATGGGATATTTCCTTCCTGCAGCCTCCCTGCTTCCTTCTGGTAATGCCTACTTTCCTCCAGATACAGCTTCTACCTGGCAGCCCCTTCTCAATAGCTCCAGCTCTCCTGGGCTCCTGTAATAACATTTCCTCCCTTGCCCTTTTAGAATCTGCTGTTCTTAGTCTCTGGGCACCTCAAATGACCTTGTTGTGTGCTTTATTCCTGGCCTTATATCTGTAAATAGTCCCTTCATTCAAATCTCTTGAATTTAGGTATCTGATTAATACTGTTTTCTGCTGGGGCCCTGACTGATAGAACCATTTTTAAAAACAAGAAAGAAAAGTCTCTGTGAATAAAAAAGGATAATAAACCCATGCTGGTAGTGATGTGTAAGAATATGGCCATTGCGAGATTGGAGGTAGGGGCAGGTGCTGAGAAGACATGGGGTCTGAGGTTTCTACATCTGCAAAGGAAAAAGAATATGAATGCTGAGCATGATTCCACATAAATCTAAGGGTGGGGTGGGGAGCTGTGGGGGGTGATATCAGTTTCATTTTTTTCAGTGAGGGTCAAGGCCCAAAATTACCTATGATTAGAGATGAAGATAAGACACCTATATATAACTAGCCTCTGAGTCTGCATTTCACATGGGCATAGAAATCACTTCCCTGCAGTAGGATTCCCAAGCTATGCCTAACTTATGAATTGTTTCAGAGCTGAGGAATTCATAGGCCTGGGGTTGAGACAATTCCCAAAGAGAACCTTTATAGGGCAAATCTGTAGGGAAGTTAAGCTCTTAATTAAAGAAAATTACAAAATATAAAAGGATATGCACCATGATTAAAAGCAGTTCAATGAATGGGGAGATTCATATCCGAGGAAATATGTACTACAGAACACTCTGAAAAAAGACTTTAAAAATCCTCAGTCATAATAGAGATTACTAGCAAGACTGTAAAATCAGGAAGTTGTGAAATAAAAAGAGGTAGAAATGAAAAAGAACCAACTGAAAGTCTTAGAATGAAAAAAATATATAATTAGCAGGATTGACAGAGCTGAAAAGAGATTTGATGAACTGGAAGGTAGAACTGTGGAAATCTCCCAATATGCAGTACAGAGAAATAAAAAGGAAAAAAAAAAAAAAAAACAAACCCTGAAAGGAAAGTCAAAAAGACACAGAAGACACAAGGGAAAGTGCTAACATTAAACTAAAAGAAATTTCAGAAGGAGAGAAAATATTTAATGCTCCAAATATCAGATTAAGGGAGAAAAACAATAATAGCATTTCACATATGTAGAAAAATATTCAAAGAAACCCAACAGCTATTTGTAATGGAAAAATTGAGCAGATTGGGAATACAAAAGCATTTTGCTTCCACCAAAACCCTACAGCAACATCATACTAAATGGTGAGACTTTAGAAGCATTTCCTTACAAAGGCTAAAAGCACATAAGGATGTCCACTATCATTTCTACTACCCAACATTATATCAGAGATCCTGACTCATAAAAAAGAGTTCTTTCAATGTGGTATTTTAGTGATGATGTGTTTCCTGGTAATGATCCAGGGTATAGCTAAGGAAGCAGGCAGCTAAAGTAACACAGATAAATTCACTAGAATTGATGATGTGAAAGAACTGAAAATCTAAAGGACTGAGTAGTTTTGATGATGGCAGGGCTTTGAGTTTTGGGGGAGGCTATATGTGACATAGGTGACTACGAGGTTAGTGGATGACAGTGTTATGGACAGAGGACAAATCAGTCAGAAAGCAGGATGACCCTGTAGGGTCTACAACAGAGTGGGAAATGATGGACTCCAAACAGCATGGTGCTTCTGGAGCAGGATTCTCTCAACTGGGAAAAGCTCTCAGGGAAGAGTCAAATTTCAGTTAAGGCAAGAAGACAGGTACAATGTTCGACCATCCAGTTAAGGAGGTGGGTGTGTTTACTATGAAAAAAAGGATTCCAGGAACATCTTTCGCAAGTCTGAGAGAGGAGAAGGGTGGAGGCTGAGTCAGAACAAATAAAGAGCAAAGTAGAATGGGGATGGGGCAACCAGAGAGAATGGAGGGGCTTCTTTTTCTAACAGAGTGGTCAGACTGTGAGCCTGGGGCATTAGCTGGTGTTGAGGATGGAGGTCTCTCTGTTGGTCTGCCACAGCCTAGATACTTACAGGAGGATCCATTATATGTGTTAAGAAGCGGAACATGAGGCCTCTTTGGGGTCACGATGGGAAGAATAAAAACAAGAGGGAAACAAGTGGGGTGGTTTGGCAGGCAGCTTGTATTAGTCAGTTCTCACACTGCTATAAAGAAATACCTGAGACTGGGTGATTTATAAAGAAAATAGGTTTAATTGGCTTATGGTTCCACAGCCTATACAAGAAGCATGGCGGCTTCTGCTTCTGGGGAGGCCTCAGGAAACTTACAATCACGGTGGAATGCAAAGGGGGAGCTGGAACTTTACACGGTGGAATGCAAAGGGGGAGGTGCTTCATATTCTTTAACAACCAGATCTCGTGAGAACTCACTCACTATATAGTACCAAGTGGGGGATGGTGCTAAACCATTAGAAACTGCCCCCATGATCCATCACCTCCTACCAGGCCCCACCTCCAACACTGGGGATTACAACTGGATATGAGATTTGGGTGGGATATGAGATTTGGACAGACCCAAACCCTATCACAGCTCAAATGGCCTGGTTGAGTCAAAAGGCAACAAAGTCAAGTCTGACCTCCAGATGAGATCCACTAGGCATTCCCCATAGGTTTTCCACTTAAAAGTGCCCTTGTACTATACGGTAGTCTACACTTACACATATTCAACACAAGTATATTCAAATTTCTCAATATGAGAAATCTAGAAAAACTGCAATATGACATTAAAGCATGTTTCTAGAACAAACACCCATGTCTTAAATACAATAAATATTTAGTAGAGGGATATAAACTTGGAATCTAGAAGTATTTTATAGACTAGGCTTATATTGAAGATATTTGAGATTTTATTTTACAATTGCAATGAAGAAATTGTTTTGCACTTTGTATAATTAACCTTAGAGAAATAGATTTTGGACATCACTGAACTATCCCCCAAAAGCAATAATCTCCATTACATTTGCCTTATCATTTCCTCTGATGCAGAACACAGCATGTTCAAGTCTTAGGAGGCATCTCTTTCAGTAATGACCATTGAAGAACAAATATCAAAACAAGCAAGGATTGGCATCTGTCGGCCTATGAATCTGGAATGTTAATTATGTAAGACAAACATGATGTATTCAAGAAAATAGTACCCATTCATCCGCTTTTTTTCAAAATGGAAAAGCACTACATTTAATTTGTGGTTCTCTGCATTTTAAATAGGCAATTCAATGAAGCAATAAATGTGTTCATAATGAATAGATTTTTCTACATAGGGATCTCTTAACGGCAGTGGCGTAACTGAAGATTTAACCTGGTGAACATAAAAGTAAACAACAGAAACACGTAAGAATAATTTGAATTGGTCAGAAAATGATGTTTTGGTTAAAAAGAATATTATTGTTGAGAATAAATTTTAGGTTGTGATAAAATGCATCATTGTGTAAAAAGATGAGACTGCTGTAATTAAGTTACCAATATCTAAAATAAGCTACAGCTCCCTGTACACACCTGTCTCCTCACAAAACTGCCATGCTTGGGCACTCTGGGGAGCCCCTCTGGCCTTCCAGTCTCCTGTGTCTTCTTCCTCACACTGCCTTGTGCTTTTTCTCCTTTAATCTAAATTCCCACTACTTTCCTCCTCCTGAACCTTTCCACTGAGTACCATGGAGTTTCCATTTCCTAGTTAAACTATCATACATCCTCATCTGCCTCAGCTAATGCTCATTTCACCTCATGCCTTGATTGGAACTTGGTTCTTCGTTGGAGACATGGCTTCTCTCCATATTTTCCCCAATCCTTTCACTGCCTGACTCTTCTGCAACACCCCATTCTAACAATTTCCCCTTCTCTCTTATATCTTCAGCTTTCTCTCTCTACTGCCTCCTTCCCATTGAGTGAAAGTAATCTCAACCTCCCTCTCTCCCCATCCTTTCTCTCTCCCCTACCGCCTTCATCTCCCCTCCCCCTCAACTACTCTCTTCTTCCCCTGACACCTCCAATCTGCTATCCTCTCTCCCTCGCTCTTTAACCTACTGGAGCGTGCCATTCTACTGATATTGTTCTGGAAGCAGTCAATGACTCAACAACTACCTCCTCGTTACTAAGTCAAAAAGACCCTCTTAATCCTCCTTGTACTTCTTGGCAGTACTTGTCACTGCTGACCCCACCCCCTCCTTTCTTTTTGACTCTATTCCCCTTGCCTCAATGCCCACATAGTCTTGATTCTGTTACTTCTCTGGGCACTGTTTACTGTTTTTCAGGGACAGTTGCACACTCTCCTTTCTTTAATTATCCCTTAGATGTTGGTACCCCCAGGGTTGTCTCTTAGGCAGTCTTCTCTTCTTATTCCAACCCTCTGAGGGTTCTCACTCAGCCCATGGCTTCAGTTACAGTTTGTGTGTTGACAGCTCTCTCGTCTGTGCCTCTAGTCCAGATGCTCTTCCTGAGCTTCAGAACAACGCATCCGAGTGCTGACCGGGCAGCTCCTCCCAGGTACCCTACAGGAACTCAAGTCGGACTCCTCCTCCTTTTCTCAAAACCTGCACCACCTGTGTTCCCTCTGCTGGTGAACAACATCATGACTCCCAGGTGCTGAACCTGAAACCTAGATTCGGTCTTGATGCCTATCCTTCCCTCTCTAGCCACACCCAACCATTTACCTAGCTCTGTAAACTTCTCCACACACCTTTCTCTCAAGTGTATGCATGTCTCTCCAACACTTCAGCCATATCCTAGTCCAGGTTCCATCAGCTCTCTGATTGCCACAATGACCCCTAGTGGGTCTCCCTTGCCTCTAGACATCCATTCCCTATGGCCAGAGGGATCTGTCTAAAATGTAATCTAGGCGGGGCGTGGTGGCTCACGCCTGTAATCCCAGCACTTTGGGAGGCCGAGGCAGGTGGATCACCTGAGTTCAGGAGTTTGAGACCAGCCTAGCCGACAGGGTGAAACCTCTTCTCTACTAAAAATGCAAACATTAGCCAAGCATGGAATCCCAGCTACTCGGGAGGTTGAGGTGGAAGAATCGCTTGAACCCGGGAGGTGGAGGCTGCAGTGAGCCGAGATCGTGCCACTGAACTCTAGCCTGGGCAACAGAGTGACACACTATCTCAAAAAATAAATTAATATAATATAATATAATATAATATAATATAATATAATATAATATAATATAATGTCCCTCTCATGTCTTAAAACCTCCCAGCATCTTCCAGTTCCCCTCGGAGGAGGTCCTGCCTCCTGAACTCACACAGCCCTTCGTGATGTGGCTGCTGTCCTCTAGTTCAGCTTCTGTCACACCATCCCCCTTTACCCTGTGCTCAGGTTACACTCTTATTTCTGCAGTGGAGCCATGGTCTCTTCCATGGGGCCCTCTGCACATGATTTTCCATATACCCAGAAGAATCACTCTGTTTTTGCCTGGATAACTCTTATTCATCCTTTAAGAATCAGCAGAGAGACATTAATTCGTCCTGGAAGTTTCTAAACAGGGTGAGGTGCTCCCCTATCACCCTGCGCTTTTCCTATCACAGCACTTACCACACTTTATGGGACTTATCTATTTAGCTGTAGATGACTTAGCTCCATGGGCAAGGTCCACTCCTGTCTAGTACACAACGCTATCTCTACACCAGCCCAAGCCCACTAGATAATATTCTCTATGTACCAGAACGGTGGTTCTCAAACTTTTTGGCTTCAGGATTCCTTTATACTCTTAAAAACTGAGAACTCTAGAAACTTCTGTTCATGTAGGTTATATCAACAATATTTACTATACTAGAAATGAATATTAAAACTGAGAAAAATTTAAAATATTAATCCTTTTTATTTGTATTTTAACATAAACATATTTTTAAGAAAATTCATTTTGCAAAAGTAAGAAGAATATCATGATTTTACATTTTTGTAAGTCTTTTATGTGTATTCCCTAATAAATTATAGCTAGATTCTCTCCTGCTTCCGAATTTCCTTTGCAGAGATACGGCTGTAGTATATAAAGAAAAATATGGCCTCACATAGATTCATAGTTAAAAGGGGGAGGAGTATTTTCATAGTCTTTTCAGATGACTGTAGATACTCTTGTGTTACACTATAACTCAGTAAGTGGTATTTTCTTAAAGACTAGCTGCAGTGTAGAATTTGAAAACATATCAATTAACTTTTCATACTTTATTATGTTAACATATACTGGGGCATCTTATACTTGCAATGGATCTTTTATCCAAGCAAAATTCATGATTTTGTAACATCTTACACTGGTCATCAAAAAATATTTATTCACTGACTTAAACGGATCTTCTAAACGTTAGCACATTTCATTATACACTATAAAAACCATATTTAATATCACCACTGAACTCATCAGAAAAGCCTTCATGTATTGAGAAACCGTCAAGCTCACAGTGGTGAATACAAGTTTCTCAAATTCTAAATTTCACTAGGAAGCTTGAATTTTATCATTGGCAACAAATACTGTCAGTTGTTTTCCTTGAAATGACAGGCTCACTCCATTCAGTTTTGAGAAAATGTCGACCAAATACTAAAGGCTGAATAACAGTAGTTTGTCTGTCAGTCCCTCTTTCAAATAAAAATGGTGTTCCAGTAAAACAGTGGCCACTTCTGATTTCAACTTAAACAATCATGAAATCCTTTTCCTGGAGACAATCTTTGTGCTTCTGCGTATAACAGAAATGCTGTATGGATACTTCCCAGAATATTAAAAAGATGTGCATTTGGGGATTGAGACAATAAAATTAATACTTTTAAATATTTCCTTCAAAATATTCTTAAGTGAGACTGACAATTGTTTTAAACTGTGAGGGCAAGGGGGTGATGAATACAATGATCACGACTATAGTTTTCACTACTGTCTTCATGCTAAAATTGAATGAAATAATTCATACAATTTTACCTACCATTGCTTTTGCACCATCAATGCAAATGTCAATGGTGCCTTAATATTGTGAAAATAGTTTTGACCTCACAGACCCCTGGCAGCCCTGGATCACATACAGAGAACTGCTGGGTGGATGAATGAATATAAGGAAGGCCATCACCACCCAGCTTAGACGCCTGTGACAATGCTGCCTGGGGCACTGACCCTATGTCTGAAATCCAAGCTAAGCAGCTTCTGCATGGCTAACACTTCCCCCAACCTTCCTCACTCTCAGCCTTCCCAGTCATTTCCTTCCAGCCACATCCCCAAACCCGATACCTGGTTTTGGCTCAATCCCTGGGTGTTAACACCTAGGCTTTAACAAAGTCCTGGCTGGAACTCAATTTCCTGGCCTCATTTTTGTAATTCCTTCTGGGACTTGGCTTTGGGTATCAGCCCTCTGGCCTCAGGCCCCATGATCAGGAGTAAGGTAAACCCTCCTTGGTGTTGTTTCTGGAACACTATGAGGTAGACTGCCAGGGGGACTTCCAGCTCTGTATCTAGCACCGTGGGTGTGTTGGAGGAGGCAGTGAGGGGAGGGGGCAGGGTTATAAGGATTAGGTATTTGGTATAAATTGATATTGTTTAAGAATATATCTAAGCCGGGCGCGGTGGCTCACGCTTGTAATCCCAGCACTTTGGGAGGCCGAGGCGGGCGGATCATGAGGTCAGGAGATCGAGACCATCCTGGCTAACACGGTGAAACCTCGTCTCTATTAAAAATACAAAAAATTAGCCAGGCGTGGTGGCGGGCGCCTGTAGTCCCAGCTACTCGGAGAGGCTGAGCCAGGAGAATGGCATGAACCCGGGAGGCGGAGCTTGCAGTGAGCCAAGATCGCACCAATGCACTCCAGCCTGGGTGACACAGCTAGACTCCATCTCAAAAAAAAAAAAAAAAAAAAAAAAAAAAAAAAAAAAAAAAAAAAAAAAAAAAAAAAAAGAATATATCTAACATTGAAAATAAAAAAATCTGTTTTGTTGTTTTACATTTTGCATGATGAAGTGAAATACTCTTTAACTCTTGCAAATAGAGGTTAAAAAGTCTTCATTTGGTTAATAAACATAAGCTAAAGAAATACCTAACGTATTACAGTTTTTAAAATAGGTGCTCATCCATTTCTCTTCCATCAGTACTTTCTGAATATGCATCATGAGTTCATCCAAGTAAATGGATCATTTAAATATAAAAGTTAGAGTGAGGCATACCACAGGACAAGGTATCATTTTCTGAAAGTAGCTTTCAGCAAACAGCAAATTAATTTAGAAACAAATTAATATGATTTTCAAGGAGGTCTTAAAATTAAGTTACTCATTTTATCATTATAAAAGAAATGCTTTCTTCTCCTTGCATACTTCTTATATTACTTTTCTAAGCATTCTTCAAATAAGGTTTCAAACTAAGTTTTCGATGTCAGCACAACAACCTCCTTGCACTTTGAACAGCCAAGTGCCATCACAGTGACGTGTCTATGTGAAACGACCCTCTGGTATTTCCAAGAGTCAACAGTGGAATGAAACGGCTCTCATGCCATTCTTCAGCTCTCTTGTAAGGAGTGCCCAGAGGATTAACTTCTGCGGGGCTTTGGGAAGACATCTCATGCTGCCCCTGGCAGTGAAGGGCACTGTCTTAAGTGAGCAGTACTGTATGGGGTGATGGAATGCCCAAAGGACACTGTGATTCTGTGCTTTAGGGAGAAGCAGGCTGAAGATGGACAACAGGGAGATGGACGCGCAGTCGGGAGTCCTGGGTCGAGTGGTGCATCTCTGGACAGGGGCCCCAGGGTGGCTGCTTTCCTCTTCCTTCACAAACAGGAATACACTAACCTCCAAAATGAGGCTGACTTAGGTCTCCCCAGCATTGACAGGCAGTTTTACAGAGTTAGTATCTCAAGTTCTAGATGCAAATTGCCTGGATTTGAATATTGGCTCCATCGCTTACAAGCTGAGTGACCTTGGGCAAGGGACTTAACTTCTCTAATCTTCGGAGTCCTCATCCATAAAATAGACACAGAAAGTGCACCTATCTTGCGGAGTTATAAGTGTATAAAGAGATAATCCACATAAAGTGCTTAGCACAGTGGCTAGCATGTAGTAAGTGCTTAACAAATGACAGCTATTAGTATTAGCATTATACTTCTGAAAGTGTAAGCTGTACATCCTCTGGAAGGAGAAGAAATGAACCCAGGACACTTCCCCTACCAATCTCAGGATGAACATACCAAGAAAAAGTTGAAGATTCTATCAGATTTCTTGGACACCAATGAAAGAATGTCACTAACCATGAAGAATGTTTCCATCATAATGGGGAAGGACCTCTTTAGACATAACATTTGGATTATTAACAAAGTATTATTAAAAAGATGTAGTCTTACTAGTTGGGAACTCAAAAGGATACCAGTGCAAGGTCTCAACCATGACTCCATGCTTAGTCCCTTCAGCTCTTCAATTCTGATGAATTCACCTTCACTCCGCCTCAAAAATTGATCTCTAATGGCAAGGCCAGGGACATCATCAGCTACCCAGGCTTCTCTGAACACGAATTGATCAATATCAAGAATACCGTGCACAACTCCCTGTACTCACAACTCAATTCTTCATTTACTCCCAACTTCTCTTCAGCATCTTTGAGACTCCCAGGACCTTGGCCCCTCTACATTCTCTAAGTCAATGAATGACCTCTTGGTCTTACTTATTCTCTTCCTAGTCTGCAGCCTACGATGCCATGACTTTGGTCATACTGTTGACTGTCTTTAGTTCTCCGCCTCCTTGATCTTCTATCACACCCAACCTAAAAAGCCCAATCCTGACGTCAATCCAGTCATAATTCTTCTACCAGGCTTTGGATCCCATCTTTCCTGTCTCCTAAGGAAGGGTCTTGCTTTCTTCAATCACATTCCTTTACTTCTACTATTTCTGCCCGACACATCTATGTCTTAAATATCTCCCTGGATTCCAAGTAGCTTATTTAGCATCTCATTCCTCAAAAGGAATTTATACCAGTTTTCTCCACTTCCTCATTACCAATTTACTTCTCAACCCAAAGCAGTCTGGCCTTTGCCTTCCTTATCTTGCCCAAGCTGCTTTTGTTAAAATTATCAGTCCTTTTCATATTGCCAAATCCAAATAACCTTTTTAAATTCTTACCCTTTTTGATCTCCTGGTGGCATCCAAAACTGCTAATCATCCCTTCTTTCTCTAAACTCTTACCACACCTTCAAATTCAGTGTTGCCCAGAGTTGCATCCTTGCCTTCTGCTTTTCTGATTCTATAGATTTCTCCAGTGTTACCTCATTCAAACCTAAGACTTAAACCACTAAGAACATTCACAAACTGACACCATGTAGCTCAGATGTCTCTGCTGAGTGGAGGCCTGTATGCACACTGGTTAAGAATGCAGACTCTAGGCTGGCTGTGGTGGGTCATGCCTGTAATCCCAGAACTTTGGGAGGCAGAGACGGGCGGATTACCTGAGGTCAAGAGTTCAAGACCAGCCTGACCAGCATGGGGAAACCCCATCTCTACTAAAAATACAAAATTAGCCAGGCATGGTGGCACATGCCTGTAACTCCAGCTACTCAGGAGGCTGAGACAGGAGAATCGCTTGAACCTGGGAGGTGGAGGTTGCAGTGGGCTGAGATTGCACCATTACACTCCAGCCTGGGAAACAAGAGAGAAACTCTGTCTCCCCACCCCACCCCCAAAAAAAAAGAAAAAAAAAAAAAAAAAAAGAATGCAGACTCTGAATTCAGACAGACTTGCCTTCCAAATTGTCTCTGCATTTACCAGCTGTCTGGCCTTGAGAAAGATACTTAACTTAAAACTCAGTCTTCTCAGGTTCAGAATGAGAGCAATCATATCACTAATACCTACCTACACAGTTCTTTGGAATATTAAACAAAATAATGTATGTAAAGCACGTAGTTAACAATAAATAATGTTAGCTATTGTTGTTATTACAGGATTCTCTACCTAAGCTCCCCAAAGTAACTCAAACTTTACATATTAAAATATCAACTGAATGCCCTCATGCTTCTCCTTTTATTGCAGTAATAATCATAATAGCTCTCTCAAGGATTAATTTATATAATTATCCTGTAAGTTAAATATTAGTGACCCCATTTCACATATGAGGAAACTGAGGCTTAGAGAATTACTCTGCTTGAAATGGCAGAAAAATGGCAGTTAGGATTCAAATCTTGGTCCTCTGACTCCAAAGTTTATGATGTTTGGTACCGATATATGACTTCAGTGTTCAATTCCCAAGCCAAAACCCAGGACATTTATTTTGGACTTCTTCCCTCTCACTCAGCTACATCTAGTGGTGTGCTGCAGAACTGGCTCGAATGAAAAAAAAAATCCCTGATTTGTAGCATTTGCTGATTTCAAGCTATGAAGGTGACATTACTGAAAAGATGGGCAGAAATGTCTTGAGAGCCTGCATAGGTCAGCTCCAGCACAGCACTGGATCCAGTAAGCCCCCAAATCCTCTTAATTTTGATATAGATCATTTGGTTGAAAGCCATTTGCCAAAACCAACTTAGTCCGAATCAAGTTGGTGAAAGCAACACTGTGTTAAAACAATCTGGTTGAGGCTGGGCACAGTGGCTCACACCTGTAATCCCAGCACTTTGGGAGGCCAAGGCGGGCAGATCACTTGAGGTCAGGAGTTCGAGACCAGCCTGGCCAACATAGTGAAACCCAGTTTCTACTAAAAATACAAAAATTATCCGGGCGTGGTGGCAAGCGCCTGTAGTCCCAACTACTCAGGAGGCTGAGGCAGGAAGATCGCTTGAACCCGGGAGGTGGGGGTTGCTGTGAGTCGAGATGGCACCATTGCACTCCAGCCTGGGCGACACAGCAAGACTCCGTCTCAAGAAAAAATAAATAAATAAAAATGAAAATAAAGCATTTTGGTTGAAAAGGAATAACGTTCAGTGATAGGCTGCAGATTTTTTCTCTTTTTGTCTTTTTTTCTCTCTACTTTTTCCCTAAATAAATTTTGGCCAATTAGTCCCCTGGATATCCAACTGTAGGCTATTAGTTCCAATGTTTTAATCTTGTGAACCTCCACTCCCATTACCCTTTACCCTCCATGGTCCAGCTTTACTGTACATCCTTCGGTTCTCACAAACGTTATCGTTGCTTCACCTCTAGGCCTGTGCCCAGGCAGTACTTCAGCCTAGAATGTCTATCCCTCCACTCCACCATCTTTGCCTGGCTGATTCCTGTCCCTTCACTTTCAGTTTAGGCATCAGCCATGGGAAATTACTTGGAACAGACTAAATGTGAAACAACGGGAATTAGATTGGAAGAGTACAAATGTCCAACAATTGGCAGATTGTGTAAATGAACTGTGCTGGTTTTCAAAACGTAGATGGTGTAATCTATTTTGGTAGGGAAGAATGCACATCTACATGGAAAAGAATCTAAGAAGTTAGTGTCTAGGGGGTTTTGCAGTGGTTTTCTAAATGTAAGTGGGATTGTGGGAGGTTTCTTTGCTTGTCTGTAGCTTCCATAATAAGTATGCATTGCTTTTGTAATAAGGAAATTTGATTTTTTTTTTTTTTTTTGGTAAGACACTCTCATTGCTAAGATCTTGGTATTCCACCTGTTCATTGTTATAATCAATTTTGGACAAGGATTACTGGCTGACTATTCGTTGGATAGACAAAGAACCTAGAAAATAATGGAAAACAGGTCATATTTAAGAACACATAAGTCATCAAATGGTGCACAAAAATGATCAGAAATGAAGAAATCAGATACCCAAGAGATTAACTTTCAACTGAAGTGTAATTTCAGCAGGATTAATGGGTTAACTAGATTATATTTAGCTAAATTCTATGCTATCATTAACTCTACCACCTTGAGAACTCCAGTGAATCTTTTATTTTCTCTGTTCCATTTCTCTTGTTCTCAGGTTAGGAAAGCAATCCAGTCTCTTAGGGTACACGAGCCCCCTAATTACCATCAGAGCTCTATTAGCTCTTGGCATCTCTTCTGCCACATGTTCCTCTCCTCCCCACCCCTACTAGTCTACTCCCTGCCTCTCGGCTAGCCACGTGCTCTCTGCTGCAGTGATGCAAACTTCATGTTCCTGAATGTGTCATGTGGTTTCAGTTCTCTAAGCTTCTGCACATACTATGTTCTCTGAAATGATTTTAGAACACATGGTCCTGTGCGCACGCGCACACACACACACACACACACACACACACACACACACACACTGTGATACAGTATAATTAATATTAGCACACCACGGAGTATTAATATTAATCCTGCCTGCCTTATAGACACCATATGTCTTCCTTACCTTGGCATTCTGAATGTTTCTAGACTGTGCGACCCAAAGTGTGGTCTACACACCAGTAATATCACATGGGAGCTTGTTAGATGCTAATTTTAGGCCTTACCACAATATCTACTGAATCAGAAACTCTGAGGATGGAGCCCAGGAGGGACATTTTAAAGGCCTTCCAGGTGATTCTTATGTACATAAAGTTTGAGAGGCGCTGCTCTGCATAATTGTTAACATTGCCTGGATGAACTAATAGATGATTAAAAACTTGGGAAACTCCTTTACATTTGTTTTAAACCTACCTCCATTCTAAGCCCTTGATTTTGTATGTGTAAGTCCAGATATGTATGTACGTGTGTGTGTATGAATTAATGAATCAATAACCAATCTTGTCAAAATGTCCAGTGAAATTTTACTTACTTATTTGATCACTGTAGGACATTTAACTTTCTCCTCTAAAAAGAGAAAAGAGGAAGTTAATAGAGGATTTCATGCTACAGGGCCTCATTTATTATTAGTTAGTTGGTTAGTGGCTTCTTGGGATTCCGTAAGCTAAATCTGTATTATAATTCCTAATTTTGGAAGGAGAAACTGAGACCTAGGAAGTTAAACACTCAGTATCTTGCCTAGGACCACACAGCAATTTAGTGGGAGGCCTAGGCCCAGACTGAACAGACTCAGAATTCCAATTTGTTGCTCATCCACTGAGCCAACAGTGTTCCTCTACCTTTAGTTATAGGAATTAACTTACTAGAGAGCCCTTGGAAGGTTACAGTAAACACTTTATTTTGTGGTCAGGTAATTAAATGTGTAAAGGTCCCTTACTCTCTATCCAGCCATTACCTATAGGACATTCCTATTTGGCCAGAAGTGATTTGTTGGCTTTGTAATATAGGCAGCCTTTGTACATCTCCCTCTGTAGCTGCTGAAATCTTGGCTTGCACCCAAATGCCCCACTTGGGTTTTGTTCAGAAAAGATTTCCTCCAGCTGCTTTATTTGTTCCACGATTACATGTATGAGCTTCCAGAATGTATAAGATCACAAGTCAAATGAAAGGCTTCAGCTCCCAGTTCACATAAAGAGATAAAATTTGAAACCAAGGAAACAACAAAACTTGGCTAAATGAAGGGCTAAGCATAAATGAGGCTGAATAGTATTCCTGCTAAAAGGTCAGCACATGCTAAAATGCTCAAGGAAAACAGACACTATAGGGTAATCATAGGATCTTTGTGCTATATTTATGGTCACACTGGCAAAGGGATTCAGACTTCTCCTTTAGCACTGACAATTTGGGGCAAAGCAAGCTGAGAGAAACGAAAAGCAAATTTGGATCTAATGATAAACAAAACAACCATATAAACAGGGCTCCTGCTTTAAGAATCGGAAGACTGTATCCCAAAATGAAATTTAGACATCCTGGAGATTGGCCATCATTCAAGTCAGGAGCCTTGGGATCATCATAAAGAGACGCGCGTCTAAGGCAAAAGGCTAACGTAAAAGGAAGAGGGATGGCAGTTATTTGCAGCAGATGGAAGAGTCACCGAAGAACACGCAGAGAGAGACCTACAGGTCATAGGGCACGAAAGGAAGATGACCTCTAGTACAAAAATGGAGAGTTTGCCAAAGGATACCAACGAATGCCAAAAGAGTCTTTGGACATTTAAAAAGAAAACCTGAAGTTGATTCCATGAATCTCAAAATAAATACTGGAAAATACTTAGGACTGGACAGAGGCCCTAATATCAGTTGTGCTTCCAACACATCACACATGTTTATTTGCTGTGATTAAGTTTACAGGATTCAGGAGAACGCAGTCTTGTTGTATCATAGATGGGACAACTGTCAAATACAATGAGACCTTCAGAAGATTATGCATAAGCAGTGAAGATACTCCTATTTGAAGCAATCTGGACCAGAAGTTCATCAGTTAATCTTTAAAAGTCTGTTATAAAGGGAAAACCACACACAAAATGGAGACACACTGTTGTGGATGCTGTAGTGTACCACTCAGATCCCCCAGCTGCTGGAGTGTTACCTGCTGATTGTTCTCAGCTAAAAACCTCCTGAGACTCACGCTCAGCCAAAGAAGTTTGCCTTGTTCGAGGTTATGCCCCTCCCCTGGGGAGCAGCCCACATCCAAGGTCTGATCAACACAGGAGGACAAATTCCAATGGCCTCAATCTCCATTTGTGAGTCTGTTCTCCAGGAGCCTGGCCCAAGACACGTACATAACTTAAATGTTTCATTTTAAACTTAAAATAAGTTTCCTATCTTGGTTTCCTGAAATTATGAAAACTTAACAACCACTGGGAAACAATCTCGATGTGGACTCTTTCTAGATGTTTTATTCCTCACACACCTCAATCTTTAACAGCTATTTTATCCACAGCTAATGTGACATAGTTTTAAAAGCTTTAACTGTATTAAAATATACATAACATTTACCACCTTAGCCATTTTTAAGTCCAGTCACATTGTTGTGCAACCATCATGCAACCCACCCATCTCCTATCCCCTGTCCCCATCCAGAACTCTCCTCATCTTGGAAAATGGAAACTCTGTACCCATTAAACCCCAACTCGACATTCCTACCTTCTCTCCAGCCCCTGGCAACCACCATTCTCCTTTCAGTCTCTACAAATCATCTACAGGTACCTTAATGAGTAATATTTCGTTAAGTCTTTCCATAGCCTTCAAAGTTCATTTTCAGGAAAAAGCTGCTGTCTTTTTGTACTTTTACATTCCATCTGTTTGCCTGATATTTAATTAAATTACATAATTACAACAACAAGTTCAACTGGCACAAATAGGCTCGGGAACAAACACGAGCAACAAATAACATAAACAGGTTTGGCAGCAAATAAACTCAGCTAATTGGAGTAGAAGTGCCTGAGCATACTAGAGAGAAGCCAGTTACAGTTCACCACGTTGTGGGCATCCACTGGACTGCTCGGCATAGGGTCTGGAAGCTTCCTTTAATCTGACGAATTGGTTAAGAAAGCTTCCTCTACTATATAAAAATATACATTGTTAGCATTTATTGAGTACCTACTATGTGCCAGGCATTGTGCTAAGCATGTAACCTGCATTATGTCACTGAATGCCCATAATCCTGTGAGGTGAATATTACCATCATTCTCATTTCATGCACCAAGAAGCCTAGGCACAGAGAGGCACCTAAGCAACTTACCCAAAGTCACACCACTAGGAAGTGGCAAGGCTGAGATTTTCAAGGCAGTGTGACTCCAAAGCCTGTCCTCACTTCACCTGCAACACTGGCTCTTAAAATGAATATTAAATAAAAGGGATACCAAGAATAAAAATACAGAAGTGATCCTTTGTTTTCTATGGCATCATACAAAATGACAAAATATGTCACATCCAATTTCTTTAAAAGACTGTAATTTAACAAACAAGGGTGTACTTACATCCTCACAACAAAAGAATGTAGGTAGTACAATCTGCAATTGTTATTTGTTTACATAGCAATGATTTCAGATAATTAAAGACAGAAGAGTTAGGCAATATTTGTAAGGAAAGAACTGAAGTCAGACATCTTAATTATGCTCTCAGATTAGCACAAAAAAGAGAATAAGCTACAAATGAAAAAATGGAAAGTTTATAGACTATAACAACAGCTAAATGTGTTACATCTCAGGACAACTCTTTGAATCAAAGAGAGAGAGAGAGAGCAAGAGTGCCAGCACATCTAAAATGATTCAGAGTCAGATAGCAAGTGCTTAATTAGAGAGGTCTCATTACAACCATCTGTATCAACACCCATATGGAAAAAGCCAAACAATGGTTTTAGTAGAGGTATTTCCCCCAAGAAGATAAGCATGAATTTGAGGTTGTCTCTCTCTCAAAAAAAAAAATGACATCTCAAAGCAGATACAAACACATTTTTTTTAAGAGGCATTTAAGATTGCCAAATCATAATGAGTAGAAGCAAGCTCCATGTAATGGCCCATAGGAGAGCTGGGCAGAGAGAGGGGCCCGCACCCTACAGGGCAATGTGGTAGCTCCTCTCCACATCCACTAGCAAGAGGCTGCCCATTGCTCCCCTCCTCATTCAGGATACTAAGCTATAAAGACAGCAGCAGAGATTCCCAATAAAGCCGCACACAGCCAAGAAAGTCCTCGGCAGCAGTCGGCTCTTTTCAGTACCGGCAATCCATGAACTGGACATCATCAGATACATCCCTACGATCCAGCTGTCTCCCAGATGTCCTGAGACAATTGCTCTTTCACGGAGCTGTCTAACCTCAATGCACATTTCTTGATAAAATACCTTCCCTGGTTGTCCAAAAGACGCCTTAAATACTTGAATACACAGCCCAAATTGCCCCCATAGTGAACCCCACACCTGCTCCTCCTCTCCTGTCCCCTGCCATACTGAATAGAGCCACCATTCAATCAGGCTCCAAGGCCTCCTCAACTTCTCCACGTCCATCCACCGTGCATCCTGTCACCACGATCCTGTATATTTAGACATGAAATACCATTTGAATGCACCTGCTCTTCCACCACTATCTTAGTTTAGGGCCTAGACTCTTGCAATGGGGCCTCTTAAGAGTGATCAGGAAGTCTCAGTAGCTTGGTTGGGGGTTTGATACACAGTCTCCTTATTTACTGAGCTCCAACTTCCTATCTAAATACCATGTTCAACTCCTGCATCACCCAGGTCAGAATCCCTGGAAAAATGGGAAAGAAAAAAGAGGACTTTCCCTTAGCACTTTAGGCATGAGGAATTTTCAGTGTCCCACTTACAGAATGACGAACATCAGGTAATACCAAAAATTCTTTTGTAGCCTGAATAGGACAGCTTCTTTTCTTTTCTTTCTTTTTTTTAAAATAAATGTTAGGACAGGTGTGGTGGCATGCGTGTAATCCCAGCACTTTGGGAGGCAGAGGCAGGAGAATCACTTGAGCCCAGAACTTCAAGACCAGCCTGGGCAACATGGCGAAACCCCATCTTTACAAAAAATACAAAAATTAGCTGGGCAGCGTGGTGTGCACCTGTAGTCCCACCTACTCGGGAGGCTGAGGTGGGAGGATTGCTTGAGTCTGGGAAGTTGAGGCTGCAGTGAGCCATGATCATGCCACTGTACTCCAGCCTGGGCAACAGAGTGAGACTCTGTCTCAAACAATAAATGAATACATTGTATTGTGTATATTTAATGTATACAACATGATGTTATGGGATACATATCATAGGAAAATGATTACTATAGCAAAGCAAATTAACATATCCCAACTAACTACTGCACATAGTTACCCATTTTTTTTGTTTTTGTGGCAAAAGTAGCTAAAATCTACTCATTTCGCATGAATCCCAAATACAGCACAATTTTATTACCTGTAGTGCTCATGTTGTAAATTAGGCCTCTAGGCTTGTTCATCCTATGCATCTGCTACTTTGTATCCTCTGACATATATCTCCCCATTTCTTGGCATGCCCCCACAGCCCTGGTAACCACTGTTTTATTCTCTCTGTATATTTGACTGGGTTTTTGTCTGTTTTTTAGATTCCACATATAAGTGAGATCATGCAATATTCGGCTTTCTGTGTCTGGCTTATGTCACCTAGTATAAAGCCCTCCAGGTTCATCCATGTGGTGACAACTGGCAGGATCACTTTTAAGGCTGGGTAATACTCCATTGTATATATACACCACAGTTTCTTTATCCATTTGTCCAGCAATGAACTCTTCGGTTGTTTCTATATCTTGGCTATTGTGAATAATGCTGCAGTTATCAGCAGATATCTTTACAAAGTGGTGAATTTTATTTCCTTTGGGTATATTCCCAGAAAAGGAATTCCTGAGTCATATGGTAGTTCTATTTTTAATTTCTTTTTTTTTTTTTTTTTTTTGAGAGAAAGTCTTGCTTTGTCATCAAGGCTGGAGTGCAGTGGTGCAATCTTGGCTCACTGTACCCTCTGCCTCCCAGGTTTGGGTGATTATCCTGGCTTAGTCCCCCAAATAACTGGGACTATAGGCATGTGCCACCACACCTGCCTAATTTTTGTATTTTTTTTTTGTAGAGACAGAGTTTCACCATGTTGCTCAGGCTGGTCTCGAACTCCTGAGCTCAAGCAATCCGCCCACCTTGGCCTCCCATAGTGCTGGGATTACAGGCATGAGTCACCATGCCCTATTTTGAATTTCTTTAGAAATCTCCATACTGATTTCCATAATGGCTGTACCAATGTACATTCCCAACGGTCTACAACAGTTCCCTCCTCTACACCTTTGCCAATATTTGTTATCTTTTAACTTCTTGGTAATAGCCATCCTAACAGGTGTGAGGTAGCATCTCACAGTGATTTTGATTTGCATTTCCCTGACGATTAATAACACTGGGCACCTTTTCATATACCTGTTGGTCATTTTTATGTCTTCTTTGGAGAAATGTCTATTTAGGACCTTTGCCCATTTTTAAATTGGGCTGTTTGTTTTTCTACTATTGAGTTGTATGAGTTCTTTATCAATTTTAGATATTAACCTTTATCAGATATATGGTTTGCAAAAGCCAGATTATTTTCAAGACCCTTTTATCCAATCAACAGACTGTTTCCTTTTGGCAGTCTCTTAAACTACAGTGATTCATTCTGGGCAAAGACAGAAACGCCTCCTAAGTAATTTCTCCTAGCTGAGAACTACAAGGATACTACTTGAGGCTCCCAACACAGTTCCCGCCTAGAGTTCTCCTGGGTGCATCTGAACTGAAGCAGAAAATATAGACCTGGCTTTGAATCTCAAACTCTGCCACTTACTAACTACAGGCTACACTCAAGTTTTCCAATTCTCTGAGTGTTATCTTTCTTACAGAGAAAAAGAAGATAATGGTATTTACTTATAGGCTTGTTAAACTCAACCACAAACAATAAAAATCAACTAAGGGCCAGACATTGCCTTGCTCATCTGGATTCAAAGACGCATTTCACAGCTCTGCCCTTTGGGCACTCCCAGTCAAGGGGCAAACAGATACAGACCAAAAAGTGCTATAATCCTGACGCATGAAGAAGGAAAGACTGGTTGGAGGGTGAAGAATCGAAAGAGAACTTACTTGAAATGAGGTAATTATGTAAAAACACGGTTCCTGATGCCTGGCTCACTTTATAAATGCCTTTGGGTTGATTTTTTAACACCCTATGTGGGCTTATAGCTGTTACTGACCTGGTCTTTTTTTTTTTTTCCTGAAACTTCCTATAAAAAAATCACCAATAAAATGTTGGATGGCCATTGGTTCCATTTTTGGAGAAGCTCCTGAGTAACTGTAAGATGCCTTCTCTGAAGCTCTGTCATATCTGGCACTTGCTCCTGTAATCCTAGGTGAATGCTGTAGAATTGGTCCTCACCAGTTCATCTAGAAACTGGGCAGCTTTCTTAAATTTCTTCCCACTTTCAATAAGAAGGCTTCTCAGAAACAATAAGTTCTGAATTATAGTCTAGACAGGAAAAGTTTGTAGTCTGGTGTGCAGAGAGAAAATGTTATCTTTTTATTCTAATACTTCATGATTTCTTTACTTCTGTATCTCATTATCTTACACAAGAGAATAAAAAGAAAGTAGGCCCTAGAAATAATAAAGTAGAAACCAGAAATTCTGATATCCAGCTTCTACTCATGGAGAAGAAACTAAATAAATAACTTGGATCACAGATGCTTTCAGACCCTGGACAAAGCATCTAAGGTAGCAAACAGAATCTAATGCTACAGGCTGTGGCAGTTTTTTTTTTTTTTTTTTTTTTTTGACGGAGTCTCGCTGTCGCCCAGGCTGGAGTGCAGTGGCGCGATCTCGGCTCACTACACGCTCCGCTCCCCGGGGTTCACGCCATTCTCCTGCCTCAGCCTCCCGCGTAGCTGGGACTGCAGGCGCCCGCCACCTCGCCCGGCTAATTTTTTGTATTTTTAGTAGAGACGGGGTTTCACCGTGTTAGCCAGGATGGTATCGATCTCCTGACCTCGTGATCCGCCCGCCTCGGCCTCCCAAAGTGCTGGGATTACAGGCGTGAGCCACCGTGCCCAGCCGGCAGTTTTAAACTATGTCCACAAATGCTTTGATGTTCCTCCCTTCAAGAGTGGAGCCTGACAGCCTTTCCCCTCAACAGGGGCACTGGGGCTGCCTCCAGGCTCTCCCTCTCCTGGCTCTCCCTCTCCTGGCTCTCTTGCCATGTGGTGAAGACACTCAAGCTGCCCTGATGACAGGGCCACATGGTAAGAAACTGAGGCCTCCTGCAGACAGGCACTACCTTGCCAGGCATCTGAGTGAGCCACCTTGGAAGCCTTCAGATGACCAATACCTTGACTGTAACTTCATGAGACGACATGAACTAGGACGACCCAGCAACGCCACTCCCAGATTCTTGACCCACAGACACTGGAGAGATACTAACTGTTTATTGTTTTAATCAGCTGAGTGTCAGGGAAATTTGTTACTCAGCCACAGATAACTAAAATGCAGGTCAACAGGCTAATAGGCTATAAATAATGAAGGGTTTGTTTTGTTTTTAGACAAGGTTTCACTCTGTCGCCCAGAGTGAGTGCAGTGGCATGATCATGGCTCACTGCAGTCTCAACCTCCTGGGCTCAGATAATCCTCCCACCTCAGCCTCCCAGGTAGCTGGGACCACAGGTGTGCACCACGACACCCAGCTAATTTTTTTTGTGTGTGTGTGTAGAGGCAGGGTCTCCCTATGTTGCCCAGGCTGGTCTCCAACTTCTGGGCTCAAGCGATCTGCCTGCCTTGGCCTCCACTTGAGCCACTGTGCCTGGCCAATGATGAGGTTTTTGTATTCACGACAGCATAGTTTTCTTAGTTAAAAAACAATTATCTTAATTGCTTTCTCTGTAGCACAGAAATATGACATACATAAGTGTGGGTGGTGAGACAACACCAAAAGTTCACACTAGTTCTCCTTTATTCAGCACTTCACATCCCTCACCCCAAAGAAAGAAACTGTAGTTTAAAATACAAGAATTATATGACTCAAAAAAGAGTGGTGGATTGTGACTTATTAAGAAACAATTTAAAATAAGGCCTATGGTAAGGCAGTAATAATGAAAGCAAATATCTTATCATAAAATTGTCAAAATCGGGCAAATAAAGCAGAGTGGTCCTAGCCAAAATTATTAGATAACAATGAGTTCTGAATTTTATCAGATCTGGTGGTTTGAGCACTTACATCATTTCATTTATTTAAAACTATAACTTGGTATGGGTAATGTGAATTAGTCTTTAAAGGTCCAAGGTTTTAGATCTGCAAACAGAAGAAAGGGCATTTTCCTCTCATTTATTATTTATTACTTTCCTCTAGAGTTAAATTCTCTTATTCACAAATATTTCTTGTAGATCTAATTTCTGCCAGAATCAGAATGGGAATGAAATGGCAGAAACTATAGTCTGCCTCCTCAAGGAACTCACAGAGGAGACACTCGTGTTTCTCACATGAGCATGACCTGTGGCGGAATTTTACAACAGGAATGTATAGGCCCATTTCTACAAACTCAAATGCCAAAGGCAGGGGAGCAGGGCCTGGAGATCTCTGTTTCTGATGCTCAGTCAGTGTGGAGAACCACCAGGGTGGACAATAATACAACACAGTCCATTTACTCTGTCATCAAATATTTATGGAGCACCTGAGCTGTACCAGAGGTGCTAGGTGCCAGGGATGCCACTGTATGCCAAAAAAAACAGGTAGCCTGAGGTTAGGAGGGTAAGAGAGTTGGGCACATGAAGGGACAGGCTGTTCCATCATAGACAGAGGAAACAGGGAGAGGAGGAACACTCTGATCACATCTGCAAATGTGGAGTCATACCATGCAGTAGGCTTGATTAGTGGAAGACGGAATACATAGTATAGCCATGCATTCTGAGCTTTTTTATTTGAATGAGACCAAATCGGCCCTCTGATACCGTCTTCTCACTTCATTGCTGAGAAACTCTAGATGTTGACCTCCTCACAGTCAAGCCCCAAAGGAAGGAACAGAACCTAAGTCCTATGACTCTGGTTCTAACGTACTTTTTCCTTTATTGGCTCCTTTTAGGACTAAAAGATATCTTCAGGGCCAGGTGCGGTGGCTCATGCCGGTAATCCCAGCACTTTGGGAGGCCGAGGCAGGTGGATCACCTGAGATCAGGAGTTTGAGATCAGCCTGGCCAACATGGTAAAACTCCATCTCTACTAAAAACACAAAAACTAGCTGGGTGTGGTGGCGGGCACCCATCATCCCAGTCACTCGGGAGACTGAGGCAGGAGAATCGTTTGAACCCAGGAGGCGGAGGTTGCAGTGAGCCGAGATCGCACCATTGCACTCCAGCCTGGGTGACAAGAGTGAAAACTCCATCTCAAAACAAACAAACAAACAAACAGACAAACAAACAAACAAATGTCTTCAGGAACCAGAACAAGGCCAAAGTACATTTCTCAACCATTCTAAAAAGCTTGTGTTGTTACTATAGGCATACTACCTCACATGCTGTCAATCTGGGGTGTTTTCGAAAAGATATAATCAACTAAGAAAAAGTAAGGTAGATGTGAAAAATGTCTTTGAAGCTATTTCCATTGCTACTGTTAGAAAATGTTTGAATTTAAACTATACTAGGCATAAAATAAGCTTATAGAAAACACTAGTTTTGGAATCTGAATCAATGACCCAGAAATAAATCTTGGAGAGGGATAAGTGAAATTCTGAAAGAGTGGAATCAAAGAATATCAAACTATTATTTCCAAATGGTTTGTAAAAATAATGTTTCTGGGTTACAATGTGAAAACAGGTACATTTTAAATCTCCAGGTATTAATAATATACTGGCATTTTGTAACATAATGCTAGTCAGTTAAGGAGCAAATTTCCTTCCAAGGGGTTTATTACTTGAAGTGACTGAAGGATCTTGTTTTACAGTCTCCCCAGTAACACAAACTCTTCTCCATTTTCAGGGCCTTTGCCATCTGGTACCCACTTCCATCACTTTTCTGAAGTTACACAAAGGTCAACATTTTGTCCTTCTCCTAAACAAAACCAAACTCAGACCTCTTATTTCTTGACTTTTCTGTTCTTCTTGTCATCTTGAAACACTGTCTTCTCTTTGCTTCCATGAAACTGTAAGTTCCCAGTTCTCCTCTGACATTCCTTTTCTGGCTTTCCTCCTATCCACTGACATCCTCTAAAGCCTCTGCCTATTACACTTCTCTTTCTAACCATCCATTTATACTAATATGACCCTAAGATTCCCTACTCACCTTGGCTCTCCATCCTTGGAACTAACCTTGACAATTCTCTTCACATTGCTTCCCAATATCCAATAAGCTACTGAGGATACCTGATTCTGTGTTAAGATTTGACCTTCCCTTTCTAAGATTTGACTTAGCCTTCATATGTCTACCTCCTTTACCCTAGAAACAAGACCTCTCACTTAAGCCTCGGTCAGTTACTTAGTTCTCTGGTATCTGCTGCAGCCTGCAAACAGATGAAGACCTTTGTCATCATGCCCCTTCCTTGCCCAAGAATCAGTACATGCCCTGCTGAACCCAATCCCAGTGGCCCTTACCTGCAATGTCATTCCCCTTTGCAAGTTGCTATGGTTTAAATGTGTCCCCCAAACTTCATGTGTTGGAAACTTAATCCCCAAATTTATAAACTGATTAGAAATGTGGTCTTTCAGAGGTAATTGGGATTACATAAGATCATCAGGATGGGGCCCTCATGAGAGGACTGTTGGCTTTATAAAAACAGGAAGAGAGACGTGAGCTGACATACACACTCTTGCCATCTCTCCATGTGATGCCTTCTGCCATGTTATGACGCAGCAAGATGGTCCTCCCCAGTTGCTGGTACCATGTTGTTGGACTTCCTAGCCTCTAGAACTGTGAGAAATAAATTTCTTTTCTTTATACATTGCCAAGTCTCAGGTATCCAGGTATAGCAACAAAAAATAGACAGACACAAACCAAATTTAATTCTTTGTCCAAAATTCAACATGAAATTCCTTCTTGGATGAATCTTTCCTTACCTAATCTCCTTCCACAGTGAATTTTAGTTTCCTCAGCAGTCACATCTGGATCACACTCTCTCACACTTGCTGCAACTAAAAGCCAGCTCTTATAGAAACCATGGTATTGCGGGACCAGCAGAAGGGTCTCCATAAATGTTTGCTAAATTGAACTGAATTATATTGCAGCTCTGCCAAAGTTCACTTTTAATTATATAAAGATGGAAAGAAAATAGAAAGCACATCCTGTTTTAACTGTAACAGTTATTATTTTAATTTCTTAAACAGTAATAATAGAAACAGATACTAAAAGCATTTTTTTATTAGAAAAATCACTGGAACAAAATCTTTTAAACATTTTTGTTAGTTTTCTTTCCTGTAACACTTTTGATATATTTTATCACTCTGAATATAGAGGGGATTTTTGGCACCTGAGGAGCTGAGGATTGATGACAATGGGCAGTCTCACACATGTGAAGGATGAATTGTGTCCAGAAAACTGTGGGTCAGAGAGATATTTTCCAAATGGGAAATGAATTCTGACAGAAAGCTACCTGGTGGGAAATGAAGGATGACTTTGAAAAGCTAGTAATCATGATCAAATTTTAGTTGTGTTGACTGGTCTGAAATACACACATGGAACTACAATACATAAGTTGTTCTTAAAAGAACTGAATTATGCAGAAGAGGAACAAAAGATCTTATAAAATTTGAGCATTCACATCATCAAACATGTTAATGTATCATAGATAACAAGTTTGACTTACAAAATAACTGATGTCTGAGAGCACTTTAGTAGGTTTCTAAATCTTACCTCCTGGAGAAGGTAAGACAAAGTTAGCTCTGAGTGAGGTAAAACTAGCAGGAAGCTGCTATAAGAAGATAGATTGTTCAAAATCATAAGTAAAATTAAAATTATACGTATGTTCTTACATCTAATTTCCTCTGCATTATTTCTTTCTACTCAGATGTGAAATGTTTCCATACATTTACTAAGCATTTAATGTGCATCTTCTATGTGCCGAGCACTATCCAAAGCTCCAGGGAGTTGATGATCTCTGTCCAAAAGGAATGCACAGCCAACTAGGGGAGTTCACAGACTTAGTAGAAAAAAAAAGTGAAGAGTAAAGGACAGGAAATAACTAAAAGGGAAGAAATAATATGAAATGGAAAATTTTAGGTTTAATCCTAAATTTATTAAACTAAGGATAATCCAACAACTCAATGTTAAAGAAAGCCAGCTAAGAACTCTGCCAACTTGATGATAGTCAGATTTAGAAGTGATCTATATGACCAACTCCTAACAATTCTACAGGAAATATTATACAATAAAGAAAATCTTGGAATTAAGCAGCATACTCTATAATTTTAAGAAAAATAGAATGAAATTCAATTGCAAAAGCAAACTTGTTTGACCACCTGGGATGTTCTCCCCTTCCTTGCCAACATCTGAGCCTCTCCCATCCTCTGCAGGCTTTCTCCTCTCACCCCAGCAACGGCTCCCCCTTTTCTAAACTCATTGTTGGTTTGCCTGCTGGCACTAGGCAGTGAATGAACTGCTACTTTTTATTTTCCATGTATTTGCTTTTCTTCCCAAAGAGATCATATGCTGTTCCCCGAGGAAAGGAGGTGTGCCTTCTACTTCTCCGTATCCCAGCAATGGGGATGCACCCCGCACATGATAAATGTTTGTTGAGCATATGCTCATTTTATGTTCATATATCTGTGAATATTAATGAATACAGTTGGTTGAGAAAAAAAGGACCTAGAATGAAAAATTGGCAATGCTACACATTTTGCCTGATTTTGAAGTATTTCTGAAGAATTCAACACAGCCTGTACTAACTACTTAGTCAAGTAAAAACTAAAAAAACCATTCCAACATTTTTAAAACTGAAAAATCATGTATTCTGAATTTTAAAGACTCTTTAAACTTAGATAAGATAGCAAACAAAAGATCATCAAACTTTTCTTTAACCAATAACCCTTATTTGCATCTTCTTCCACTTCTCTCAAGCTTATTTATAAAATTATTCTAATATAACTAATGAGGAACACTATTTAATTTTTAAATAACTAGTTCTAAATAATGCATAATTGTCCTAAACAAACAGGATCTACATGTTTATGGAATTCCACCCCCAACACCCACATACTTAGTCTGTTTTAAATGTCCTGGACCCAAGCTCAAATGCACTCCCTTTAACACAGGATATGTCAGAGGCAATAATAATTGCATAACCGAGCCATACTAACAAATTAGTGATTATATCAATGAGTGTCATGGGCAAGGCTAGTACAGGAAGCACAAGTTTCAGGAACTGCTGGATGGCCCCACGGTCTACCCTAAAAACAATTCCTCTCCCATCTGTTTGCGGATGCCCATGTTTCTTTCTCTTTTTCCCTTTTCTTTCCTTTTTCCTTTTGTTTCCTTCCTTTCTTTTTTTCAGATGGGGTCTCACTCTGTTACACCGGCTGGAGTACAGTGGTGCAATCATGGCTCACTACAGCCTTGACCTCCTGGGCTCAACTGATCCTTCTACCTCAGCCTCCCAAATAGTAGCTGGGACTACGGGTGCACGTCAACATGCCCAGATAATTTTTGTTTTGTTTTTTGTTTTTTTTTGTAGAGACAGGGTTTTTTCATGCTGCCCAGGCTGGTCTCGAACTCCTGGCCTCAAGTGATCCGCCTGCCTTGGCCTCCCAAAGTGCTGGGATTACAGGCATGAGCCACTATGTCCAGCCACATTTCTTTAATATTAAATTAACAGACAAAAGACTTAAAATACAAATATCCCTATGCTGTCAGTGTTGTTTGGTGCTTCCCTAGAGCTGACTCAACTTTGTGCCCATTCTTGGTCTCCAGGGTCCCTGTGATTTGGGAGAGAAGGATCCCACCCACAGCTCCAGAGATTATACCCCGCCAATCAGCAGGATGCCCTCAGCGACTAGTTCTCAGATTATTAGATACTCCTGGACCTAACAATTGGCTCAGGGTTGTCCCACAACCTTAGAGAGAAGCCAAGGGCTTGTGACCGTCCTAAGTAGAGCACTGCTTTCAGCTCAGGTGGGTGAGGTTATGGGTGTGAGGCCAGGAGCCGCTGCAGTCAGTGCTGCATCCTTGGTGGGGGGTCAGTCCAAGATCACCACTGACATGGGGCAAGGGCAAGGCTGAAAGAACACCAGAGACCTGTGGCCAGGGGCCAGATCAAATTGCACCAAAGGCAATCCCACTTCTGCATGGTTCTGTTGTGAGAGTCAACAAATTCCTTTTATCACCTAAAGCAGCTGGAGTTACAATCAGCCACACATTATATCCTGGGAAAAGGCAACAGACTGATTCAAAATTGCATCATAAAGTTCATATAAGTCGTATCTGACAGAGCCTCTCTTGAAATCAGGTGTTGATTTAGAGACTGACATATGAGTCCTGGGCGTCTGAAGAGGGAAGAGATGCTATGGGGAGGGAGAGAGAGATACTTTATTTGAAAAGGATGGCTGGAGGTCTAAAAAATTTATTTTTATTTTTGAGATAGGGTCCAATGCCCAGGCTGGAGTGCAGTGGAACAATCACGGCTCACTGCAGCCTCAACCTCCTGGGCTCAAGTGATCTTCCCATCTCAGCCTCCAGAGTAGCTGGGACTACAGGCGCATGCCATCATGTCTGGCTTATTTTTATTTTTTTTGAGATGGAGTCTCACTCTGTCACCCAGCCTGGAGTGCAGTGACAAAATCTCAGCACACTATGGCCTCCACCTCCCAGGTTCATGGGATTCTCCTGCTTCAGACTCCCAGGTTGGTGGGATTACAGGCACCCACCACCATGACTGGCTAATTTTTGTATTTTTTTAAACTAGAGACGGGGTTTCACGATGTTGGCCAGGCTGGTCTCGAACTCTTGACCTCAAGTGATCTACCTGTCTCAGCCTCCCAAAGTGTTGGGATTACAGGTGTGAGCCACAATGCCTGGCCTGAGATAGGGTTTTGCCATGTTGCCCAGGCTGGTCTAAAACTCCTGAGCTCAAGTGATCCGCCCACCTCAGCCTTCCAAAGTGCCGGGATTACAGGCATGAGTCACCGTGCCTGGCCTGACAAAATTTTTAAATATTATCCTGCAATTTTGTCTGATCCTGCTTGACTGTCAGAGGACTTGTGTTTTAAAGGAGATGAAGTTCAATGATAGGATTTTAGACACCGTCAGGGATGGTTGGAAAGACATTTTTGGGCAGGGGCCCTTCTGGGCACCCCTAAATGACACCATATGGCAAGAGCCCCTTCTGTTCCCTTCAGATCTGAATTGTCCTCACCAATAATAGATTTCCTTCTTCAAGCCCCAATTACATGCACAGTCAGGGCCACACAGTACAACCTGTTGCTCCCCTGCTTAAAATTCCTAAAGTCAGAACCCATGCCTTTCAGGTTCTATCCCCAAAACGTGGCCCACGAGGCCTGTGGGACAAAGCTGCCTCCTGGCCTCTCCAAGGGCCCCCTCCAGCACCTGCAGGTTCTCCCTCTTCAAGATTCACCAGCCACTTCTCAAAGGCACCAAGAGTGTTTCCTCCCCAGGGTCTTGCACACCACGCGTCTTGCCTCAAATGCTCTCCTAAGCCCTGGGCCCACACCCTCGTCGCTTGGCTGACCCAGCCTTGATCTCCTCGTCTAGGCTGACACGTGTCTCCCTCAGAGAAGCCACCCCCACTCCAGCTCAATCAGGCCCTAGGCTATAATCATTCATGATGTTCTTTGGTTTTCTATGACAGCAGGTAGAGAAATGTGTAATGGGCCGGGCGCGGTGGCTCATGTCTGTAATCTCAGCACTTTGGGAGGCCAAGGCGGGTGGATCACGAGGTCAGGAGATCGAGACCATCCTGGCTAACATGGTGAAACCTCGTCTCTACTAAAAAAATACAAAAAAATTAGCCGGGTGTGGTGGCAGGCGCCTGTAGTCCCAGCTACTTGGGAGGTTGAGGCAGGAGAATGGCATGAACCCGGGAGGCAGAGCTTGCAGTGAGCCGAGATCACACCACTGCACTCCAGCCTGGGCCACAGAGTGAGACTCCGTCTCAAAAAAGAAAAAAAAGAAATGTGTAATGATCTCATTTTAAAAAATGTTTTATTTATCTATTTTTTTATTTTTATTTTTTTGAGAGAGTCTCACTCTGTTGCCCAGGCTGGAGTGCAGTGGCACAATCTTGGCCCCCTCCAACCTCAGTCTCCTGAGTAGCTGGGATTACAGGTGCCTGACACCAAACCCAGCTAATTTTTGTATTTTCAGTGGAGACAGGGTTTCACCATATTGGCCAGGCTGGTCTCGAACTCCTGACCTCAAGTGATCTGTCTCGGTCTCTCAAAGTGCTGGGATTACAGGCATGAGCCACTGCGCCTGGCCTGATCTTGTTTTTAGTGTAATTATTTACATAAGGTCTATTTACCTGACTAGATAATAAACTGAGTATGAAGCCAGGAACCAGGTCTCCTGCCTCACCATCAGCAAATAGGACCTGAATTGCTGAATGATTCCATGATTTCTGGTCACCACTGGTGCCATACCTTTGTCTTGTTCTTTGGTCAGCAACCCTGCCTTATATAGGCAGTCCCTATGTTTATTACTATCTGGCGTATTGGTAACTCAAACCTAAAATCAGTCATGGATGACCTCAGCCAATCCCTGGTCCTCCCCAAACCTCACCTCAACCAATGGAGCTTCTGCTGGTGCCATCACCATGTTAATGTGTGGCCTTTTCCAGAATCCAAAAATTTAGAAACAGTATAAGGAAAGAAGTGATGAGAAGTAGGGCAGGCTTTGGAGAGCCAGCCCCAGGGAACAAGCCCTCTTAGGGCTGTTCTGCCTCCAGGGTGATCCCAACGCAACTGCCCTTGCATGGCCTTAATCTTTTATTTCACTTTATCCTATGTGCTAAATAATCTGCCCTTGCTTGACTTAATACGCATTTAATAAGTATTTTGTTTTAATAATGCAAATGCCTCTGGGAAGATTAAGAAAGTTATCAGTTATGCACATGTTAGTATGAATTAGTTAAATCAAAATACTTCTGTACTAACATCTAACTGAGATCTGCTATGCTGAGGAAATGAGAGTTTTGCTGGGTTGGGGAAACAGGGAGGAGGCAGCTGGTGACTGTGGAGGACACTGGGAACCCCTGTGGCAGGAGGGCACTGAAGAAGGGGGGAGCTTAGCACCCAGAAAGGCAGAAGAAAGTTCCCCCTGCTTTTCTTTTGTATCTCAATCCTAACAGGAGCCTTAGACATCAAGGTATGGATGAACCACATTAGGGATTAACGATGCCTCATGGGTGAACCTGGAAAATTAAGTGCCATTCATTACATTGCTGGGCGCCACATTCCAGGTTCCAGATTCAGCTTCCCAATCATTTGGAAACCAATCCATTCTTAATTGGGGGCTGTACTTCCTTTGTCTCTTGCATAGGGGAAAACTCTGAACTAAACCCATAATAGGCGTGCAGTAAACACCTGTTTAACCAATAGATTAACAGTGTGCAATCTCATCATCAAGTCAAGTGAATATGGTCCTTGAAGAGAGACTGGCAAGACCAGTAGGACTAAGCTAAAATAAAGGTTTCTCTTGCTATGATATGGTTTGTAAGTTGGAGTGGTTTGCACTTCAAATTATGTATATTTAAACCACTATTACGTACAGGACTATGTGGTCCTCAGAAAGAGTTTATAAAGATACAAAACATTCCTATTAAAAGGAAAGATATGTCAGTTTTGTATGAAATTCCATCAAATTAAGGTATTTACAAGAATACACCAAGATAAAATACTCTGTAGAGTTAAGCAGAAAAACTACAAAAAGCTCTCCTAAAAAGATTGCAAATGGGGGTCCCAGGTCTCTGTAGCACCAAATGAATACCTGTCTTCAGGGATGTGGCCAGCCTTCTGTACCTGGAGGAGGCCAGCTCTGGCTACTTTTACACTGCATTTCCTTGTTTTAAGTGCTCTGTATGCCAGATTAATGTATTTACATTTTCTGTAGCCAAATGAAGACAAATCAGCAAACTAAGGATAAAGACACTTCATATTTTACCTTTGAAGCCCATTTCACATTAAGTGCTGTGACTTCCCTCATAGGTACTAATTATAAATCAGAAGGAAAATGACATACCCTTCGTGAGCATAACAGACACCAAAATACTATGCAAACCTGCTTTCTTACAGAAACAAATGTGTACACACTAGGTCTCATCCTAGTATGTTAAAGAAATATAGTTCACATCTGTAATTCCAGCACTTTGGGAGGCAAAGGAGGATCACTTGAGCCTAGGAGTTTGAGACCAGCCTGGGTAACACAGTGAGACCTCAACTCTACAAAAAAAAATTAAATTAGCCAGATGTGTTGGTACACACCTGTGTTCCCAGCTACTTGGGAGGCTGAAGCAGGAAGATCACTTGAGCCAAGGAGCTCGAGGCTGCAGTGATGCATGTTCACACCACTGCAGTCCAGCCTGGGTGACAGTGAGACCCTGTCTCAAAAAACAAAAACAAAAATAAAAATATCTCTAATGTACTTGGTCCCTCCTCCTCATACTTTAAAAATGTTAAATCCCGCTTATTAGAAATTAACCATCTCGGTATCAGTGATACAGTTTTGCTGAAAAGTAGTAGCATGGAATTCATTTTAAAAAGGGGTAGTCAAATCTCAGCAATCTCTACTGTATTGGGGGCTCCTGCCTGGAGGTCACAGAGCTTGACCCACTTGTCCTTATTACATAATGTCTGATCACAACTGTAAGACATTCTCACTTCCATGAGGTTAAAAAAAATTCTATACACTCGTGTAATATTACCAGAATTAAAGGATTAAATGACAAAGATCTGCCACTGTTAAAAGCATGAGCTATAGAATCCACAGGACCGAGTGTGCATTCTGGCTAAGAGGCCACGAAAAGTGACTTCACCTCTTTCTAGGCCCTGCTTCCTCAGCACAAGATGGGGATGGTGACAACAGCTACCTTGGGTTGCTGTAAAGAGTAAATACAGCAAAGCACAGAAAGTATTTGGTCTACAGTAGGTGGTAAAAACCTTTAGAGAGTATTATTTATAACGACAACATTCTAAGAGACCTCACAAAGAATCTAGTGTCCTAACTCCCAACAACAACTAGACCACACATCAAGCTCTCTTCCCAAGTGTTATAAGGGCTGGTGAGTTCCCAGAGGCCTTGTTTTGGGCTAAGCCCTCAGCAAGGAGCTGCAGTCATTCTCAGGGGACACAAAAAGCACAGGATTCTCCTTAGAGTTTTGCCATCTGAGAAGGGCTTGAAGAATCCTTTCTCCTGATCAGATGGAAGACAGAATTACAAAAGGAAATATAATGGCTTCCTCATTCCTCATGAACAGTGAGGTTGGTAGAGTACATAGAAGATCTTCCCAAATGTCTCAAATTCCCAGGTAACGCCTCCTCAGCATTATAAACATAGGCGTTTAGCATCTGTTTTCAGAACTGATGAAAATTAACTGTATCTAGAATTAGACATTAAGCTAAAATAATTTTAAATTAATCTTAGATGGAAAATATCAGAGCACTTAGTCTGTAATAATTTCATGATCTATCTACTATCTAAGAACGGTAAAACCTTGAACATCTCCAGTATTTCTCCCAGGAAGGTGGGTAGATGACACTATTTTCCTGTCATACATTCTTGTTTGATATTACAGGGCTTTTACAGGAAGACACTACCCTCCACTCTACTAAAGCCATATAAGGATCCAACAGATGTTATATGACTCATAGCAATTCAATAATTCCAATTATAAATGTCCCTAAGCTGATCACAAAAATGTATATGTAATAGTTCATACAAAAGAACACACATAACTAATAGGTGTATTATGAAGCATAATAACACCAAAACTTGTGAACTCACCCCCAAAGTCAGAACTAGAAAACTAAAAGATTACCATAGCTGGCTGGGAGCAGAAGCTCATGCCTGTAATTCCAGCACTTTGGGAGGCTGACGTAGGTGGATCACAAGGTCAAGAGTTCAAGACCAGCCTGGCCAATATGGTGAAACCCCGTCTTCTACTAAAAATACAAAAAACAAAAAAAAACTAGCTGGGCGTGGTGGCGGGCACCTGTAGTCCAGACTGGGGAGGCTGAGGCAGGAGAATCACCTGAACCCAGGAGGTGGAGGTTGCAATGAGCTGAGATCGCGCCACTGCACTACAGCATGGGCAACAGAGTGAGACTCCGTCTCAAAAAAATAAAAATAAAAAAAAAGACCATAGCTACCACTGTGTTCCTTCTTGATCTGAGCCCTGTGCCACGTTTTCTTAAGCACTTTCCTGAACTTTTCATTTCTCATTATCTCGCTTTTTCTTCCAAATATGGATCTTGAAATGTCTATTTTTTAGTTTGGTTAAACCCTGTGAAAATCTTTGAGACCTCTGTCTCCATGTGGGTCTGAAGTTGGCAGACAGAGTGCAGGAGGGACTGGGCTGAGATGGCTCAGCTCTCACCATGCTTCCCTAACAAATATTACATGCCCCACTACCCATCTCCCAAAACAAACTTCTAATGATTCTCTCGTTTCTGCCTATGGAAATCATAAATTTCCCTACATTCTCACTCAATAAAGGCATCTGTCTACGTAATTGTTGTCTGAAAGAGGGTAGAGCCTTCTGCCAACCTAGGATGAATCTCTGTACAGTTGTTTCAATGGGTGGACCTGGGGCTGACCACCTCATTGGTGAGGAAGTCTTCCTGCCTAGAGGAGAGGGAGCAACCAACCCGGGCACTTTCTAGGCAATTATCTGTGAATCCACTGCAAGTCCCTCCCCAACTCCTCCTTATAAACAGGAAATGAAGCAGACCATGACTGCCTGGTTGACCATACGGTTCGATCAATACATTCACTACTAATTCCCATAGACTTCCCTCAAGTCCTGTTAAGGATCATGATTTCCTTATCCTTCTTCTAGAAAGCCATGCCTCTGGCAGCATCCCATCCTTGTTGAAGAAACTATTAAAAACTGTGAGGGGCACGGTGGCTCATGCTTGTAATCCCAGCACTTTGGGAGGCCGAGGCGGGCGGATCACGAGGTCAGGAGATCGAGACCACGGTGAAACCCCGTCTCTACTAAAAATACAAAAAAAAATTAGCCGGGCGTGGTGGCGGGTGCCTGTAGTCCCAGCTACTCGGAGAGGCTGAGGCAGGAGAATGGTGTGAACCCGGGAGGCAGAGCTTGCAGTGAGCCGAGATCGCGCCACTGCACTCCAGCCTGGGTGACAGAGCGAGACTCCATCTCAAAAAAAAAAACAAAAACCAAAAACAAAACAAAAAACTGTGAAGGATCTGAAGATGTAGCCTCCTTGCAAGCTGCCACATGCCACAGGCTCACAGATGCTGGCAGAGGACCCAGGACTACTAGGTCAGAAACGAAGGACTTCATTACTCACGGCACAGCAAGCAGCAAGAGTGTCAGCACATTTGAGTCAGTCCTTGCCCCAAATTCTCTGGGCTGATGCAGCTGGGCCCAGAGGGATGCCTGCATGTGCAAGTGGCTGCATCACAGAAGAAGAACCTTGAGTTTACGGAACCAAGAGTTTTTTTTTTTTTTTTTTTTGAGATGGAGTCTCACTCTGTCGCCCAGGCTGGAGTGCAGCGGTGCAATCTCGGCTCACTGCAAGCTCCACCTCCCAGGTTCACGCCATTCTCCTGCCTCAGCCTCTCCGAGTAGCTGGGACTACAGGCGCCCGCCACCACGCCCGGCTAATTTTTTGTATTTTTAGTAGAGATGGGGTTTCACCGTGGTCTCGATCTCCTGACTTCGTGATCCGCCCACCTCGGCCTCCCAAAGTGCTGGGATTACAAGCGTGAGCCACCGCGCCTGGTGGAACCAAGAATTTTTAAAAACTTTTTTGAGACAGAGTCTCCCTCTGCTGCCCAGGCTGGAGTGCAATGGCGCGATCTTGGCTCACTGTAACCTATGCCTCCCAGATTCAAGCGATTCTGCCTCATCCTCCCGAGTAGCTGGAATTACAGGCACACGCCACCATTCCCGGCTAATTTTTTTTTTGTATTTTTACTAGAGACAGGGTTTCGCCATGTTGGCCAGGCTGGTCTCAAACTCCTGACCTCAGGTGATCCACCCACCTGGGCCTCCCAAAGTGCTGGGATTACAGGTGTAAGCCACAGCACCCAGCCCAGGATCTTTTTAAATGGTCAGTAAGCAAGCCTTTCCGTTGCTCCGGGAGGAGACACTACCTCTGTCTCTGAAGGCTGTTCTCTATAAAAACATCCTTGAAAAGACATTTTGGGAAAAAGGGCAGCGAGTGCCTCACTCATAAACCATGTGGAAATGAGAGAGGCCTGTGCAGAATAGGTTCCCATCATATGTTATACGTCAATAAAAAATTTATTTAGAAATATTTTATTATATGACTGCTTTAATTTTGTCTTGAACACAGAAACATCAGTCATATTTACAGAGCCTCTTGGAGGAATGTGTGTCTGTATGCAGCAAAGGATTCTTTAAAAGATGGGTGTTTGTTAGTTGGCACATATGAGGTTCATAGGTTCAGGCATTCAGAAGTTTTGAGGGAATCTTTCTGACTTTTTTTTTCTATTGAGCAGGGACAATAATTTTTCTCTGTAATATTAGCTTGAAATTTAATGACTTAAGGAGGCTTAAAGAGCTCTTAAAGAAATTTAATTAATGATTGTAAAAGACTTAAAGATCTGCAGTGAGACAGAACTAGAAAAACACTGAAAATTTTAGCCAGAGTGTGTATGGCCAGCCAGTCTCCTGGTATGAGGTAAGCTCATCTTTACAGTGATGCCCCTACTTTGCATTATCCTATAATTTGCACCTTTTCCTCCCAAATCTGCCAGTTTTCCCATGTTACTAATGTACTGACCTCTCCTTTCTATCACCCAGTAATTTATACCTTTTCTTTAAGTCCATCATATTCCCTGCATTACTAACATACTGACCTCCCCTTGATATTATCCTGCAATTTACACCTTTTCCTGACTCCATCAGATTTCCCATGTCACTGCTAATGTACTGACATTGTACAATCTGTGCTGCATTTCTTGCAATTTGTACTCATTTTTCAGAAAAGGTGGGGAAGAGCTGCATTGTTCCTATGTCTAGAGTTAAAGAACAGAGACTGCTGAGAGTGGGTTCTCCGGATCCCACCGCAGCGCTATGATGGGGCTCTGATTTGGGAAGGCTAGGCAGTGATTACATATGGAGAGACGGGCCCTGAACTGATGGCTAAGTAACTGATGAAAAGGAAGATGTAAATTTTATCATCCATCCCTTTAAGAAAGTTTCAGGGGCTCCACAGAATGACAAAAGTCTATAACAGCCTAATTTACATTACCATATTCTTTTCCTTTGTGTTCTTATGAACAAGATGCCTTCTCATATAATAATTCAACAGTTTCTCTCCATTTGTTCTATTGCTATTTGCTATGTTTCCTCCTGGCTGCCTATGTTGGGTCTTAAACAATTCAGTTGATAAGACAAAGGGAGGCGGCGTTAAGAACATTCAGACCCAGAAAGCCACACGCACAAAGGCACAGAGGTGCAGGTCTAAGCCTTTAGGGAAGCTGAAATACTTCCGCATGGGTGGGGCACAGTGCAAGTAGGAAAGAGTGCCTTGTGCAGGCATCTGGGTAGATACTCCACTGACCGGAGGCTTTAAGCAGGGAGAGTACTACGCTGCTATTTGAATTTAGAATAACCTCTCCGACGGTGATATGGAAGATACATCAGAACACAGATGATACTGGAGGTATGGAAACAAAGTGGGAGAGTGAGCAATAAGCTCATGAGAAAATGAAGGCAGGTAGTATGGACTGAATTGTGTCCCCCAAAAACTCATATGCTGAAGTCCTAAACTCCCAGCACCCTAGAATGTGACTATAATTAGAGATAGGGTTGTTAAAGAGGCGATTACATTTAAGTGAAGTCATGCAGGTGGGCCCTAATCCAACATGACTGTATCCTTATAAGAAGAGATTAGGACACACATACACACGCGTGCGCAGAAGAATATGACTGTATCCTTATAAGAAGAGATTAGGACACACACACACACACACACAGGGAAGAATATATGAAGACACAGAGAGAAGGTAGCCATCTGCAAGCCAAAGAGAAAGAGCTCAGAAGGGACCAACCCTGTTGCTTTCTCAGATTTCTAACCTCCAGAACTGTAAGAAAATAAACTTTGCTGTTGTTTAAGCCACTGTATTAATCTGTTCTCACACTAGTATTAGCATTAGTATTAGTAATTAGTATTAGTATTAATATTAGTCTATGTCACAGATAAAGACATACCCGAGACTGGGTACTTTATAAAGGAGGTTTAATTGACTCACAGTTCCATATGGCTGGGGAGGCCTCGTAATCATGGTGGAAGGTGAAGGAGAAGCAAGGCACATCTTACATGGCGGCAGGCAAGAGAACTTGTGTAGGGGAACTCCCGTTTATAAAACCATCAGATCTCGTGAGGCTTATTCACTATCACAAGAACAGCATGGGAAAAACCCACCCCCCATAATTCAATTACCTCCCACCAGGTCACTCCCATGATATGAGGGGATTATAGGAGCCACAATTCAAGATGAGATTTGGGTGGGGACACAGCCAAACCATATCATTCTGTCCCTGGCCCCTCCCAAATCTCATGTCTTCACATTTCAAAACCAAACATGCCTTCCCAGCAGTCCCCCAAAGTCTTAACTAATTTCGTCATTAACTCAAAAGTCCACAGTCCAAAGTCTCATCTGAGATAAGGCAAGTCCCTTCAGCCTAGGAGCCTGTAAAATCAAAAGCAAGTTAGTTACTTCCTAGATATAATGGGGGTACAGGCATTGGATAAACACACTCATTAGAGATGGGAGAAATTGGCCAAAACAAAGGGGCTACAGGCCCCATGCAACTCCTAAATCCAATGGGGCAGCCAAATCTTAAAACTCCAAAATGATCTCCTTTGACTCCATGTCTCACATCCAGGACATGCTGATGTAAGGAGGTGGGTTTCTACAGCCTTGGGAAGCTCTGCCCCTGTGGCTTTGCAGGGTCCAGCTCCCCTCCTGGCTGCTTTCACAGGCTGCCATTGAGTGTTTGTGGCTTTTCCAGGTACACGATCCAAGCTGTCAGTGGGTCTATCATTCTGGGGTCTGGAGGATGGTGGCCCTCTTCTCATAGCTCCACTAGTCCCAGTGGGGACTCTGTGTGGAGGCTCCAACCCCACATTTCCCTTCTGCATTGCCCTAGCAGAGGTTCTCCATGAGGGCTCCACCCCTGCAGCACACCTCTGCCTGGACATCCAGGTGTTTCCATACATCCTCTGAAATCTAGGCAGAGGTTCCTAAACCTCAGTTCTTGACTTCTGTGTACCCACAGGCCCAACACCACATGTAAGCCTCCAATGCTTGGGGCTTACACCCTCTGAAGCAATGGTTTGAGCTGTATATTGGCCCCTTTTAGCCACGGATGGGATGCAGGGCACCAAGTCCTGAGACTGCACAAAGCAGCAAGGTCCTGGGCCCAGCCCACAAAAACCATTTTTTCCTCCTAGGCCTCTGGGCCTGTGATGGGAGGGGCTGGCATAAAGGTCTCTGACATGCCCTGAAAACATTTTCCCCATTGTCTTGGTGATTAACATTTGGCTCCTTGTTATTTATGCAAATTTCTGCAACCAGCTTGAATTTCTCCCCAGAAAATGGGTTTTTCTTTTCTATTGCACTGTCAGGCTGCAAATTTCCAATTTTTTAATGCTCTGCTTCCCTTTTAAATATAAGTTCCAATTCCAAACCACATCTTTGTGAATGAATAAAGTGGAATGCTTTTAAGAGTACTCAAGTCATCTCTTGAATGCTTTGCTGCTTAGAAATTTCTTCCACCAGATACCCTAAATCATCTCTCTCAAGTTCAAAGTTCCACGTCTTTAGGATGGGGGCAAAACGCCACCAGTCAGCATAGCGCACATGCAGCCCTGGACATCTAAGGGCATCACAGACCTGTTATTGCTCAATCTCAGGTGGCTGAATGCCACCTGTTCCTCTAAGAAGTTGGGGGATGCTGACTGCTCGGGGGTCGTGTAACTAGTTAGCATGCCAGAGTCTCGTTTGTTATCGGAATTAAACAGACAAATTACTCCACCAACTAAGAACGGCCATGCAGGGGAACTGCCCTATTGTAAAGACCATCAGATCTCATGAGACTTACTCACTATCATGAGAACAGCACTGGAAAAACCCACCCCCATGATTCAATTACCTCCCACCGGGTCCCTCCCATGACACATGTGGATTATGAACCTACAATTCAAGATGAGATTTGGGTGGCGATACAGCCAAACCATATAGCCACACAATTGTGAGGTACTTTGTTACAGCCAACTAAGATAGCACGGGTCAAGAATGTTGAGGTGGAAAAAAACGGAGGCAGATCTGGGTGGTAGATGAGACAGAATTTGGTGACCAGTTGGTTATAAGTGGTCAAGAAAAGAGGTTGATTTGGAGGTTCCTGTTATGGGTAACTGGGTAAATGGTGGTATCATGAACCAAGGAAAGTTACACAAAAAAGGAGAAGGATCAGCAGGTTAAAGGTAATATAAACCATTTAGAATATGTGGAGTCTGAGGGGTCATTGAGGATACCCAGAGAAAGAGGTTCAGTAGGAGTTGAAGATCTGGGTAAGACGCTGAAAAAACCAAGCTGAGCAAAAGGAATGGAACTGGGAGTCCTCCATGTGGGAGTGGAGCCTGTGAGTGAAATATCCCAGAGAAGTATACTGGTAAGGAAGAGAAAATTGGAAAGGGCATGCAGGCAGAGTGCCATTCATCAAGGGAGAGTGGAAGCATTGGCTGTTAAAGGTCGGACTCAACCAAGGAGACAGCAGTGTTAGATGCCAATGGAAAAGGGCATCTCAAGGAGGTCATTAGTTTGAATGTTGAAAAGGGTTCAAAGACTGAAGGGTGAAGGTGACATTTGGCAACTAAGGGATTGTTGGTGAGCACAACAAAATTATTTCAGTGGAGCTGGTAGAAGTGACAGCCACACTGTACTGAGTTCAGAAGTAGAGACTGTGGGGAAATGAAAACAACAAGCAGACTACTTTTCCCAGAAGCTTGGCTGAGATAGAGCTAGACAGAACGCAGGGCCCAGAATGGGTTCTATTACTAGCATTGGTGGTGGTGGTGGTCGAGGAGGAGGGAGAAAAAGAGGAGGAGGAGAAGATGGTTCCATTAAACAGATGAGGCTGTATTTAGGCCATATCCTAAGGTCAGAGGGTGCTAGGCTTCTTGGACATGCTGTCTCCAAGACAGGGTCAAACATCATCATTACAATGAGTTATTCCTACTCCCATTTGGGTGGCTGATTAGGACTGGGGCAATTTATATTCAAAATATGCACATGATTAAGTATGTAAGATGTGTTTTTAAAAAAGTAAAAAACAAAACAAAACATGTGCATGTGTTCAGATCGTCCATTTGTAGAGAATTCTTGATAGGCTTCTGTGCAATGCAAGGCAGATTACATTTGTTTGATATTATTAAGGGTTAAGTTGGGGGTCACAGGAAAAAAAGAGGGGGGACAGTAAACCAAGGAAGAGGTGAAGAGAAACTTTATCTCTTGGCAGCACTGCCTGTCACGGCTAAAGTTAAGTGAATTCCAATTCCCGTTTATGCATCTACTCTCCCACCAGACTGCAAGTTCCTTGCCTGCAGGACATGTCTTGTTCAGTGTTGTAACCTAGAGCACCCGCACAATGCCAGGCTCCTGGTAGAAGCCCAACCAACACTGAATGGGGAAGCTCTACAACAGCTGTAGAACCAGGTCTTCACGAACTGATGCCTACATCCTGCTTACAAGGCAAGAATGAGCCCACGGACTATCCACAATTGATGTCTACATCCTCTTGTAAGGCTAGGATAGGTCAGAGAGGGATGTTTGACCGAGATAGTCAGAGTACTGTCTACTCTCAGAGTAGATGACCAAAAGTATTTTTTTTTTTTTTTTTTTTTGAGACGGAGTCTCACTCTGTCGCCCAGGCTGGAGTGCAGTGGCGCGATCTCGGCTCACTGCAAGCTCCGCCTCCCGGGTTCACGCCATTCTCCTGCCTCAGCCTCTCCGAGTAGCTGGGACTACAGGCGCCCGCCACCACACCCGGCTAATTTTTTTGTATTTTTAGTAGAGATGGGGTTTCACCGTGGTCTCGATCTCCTAACCTCATGATCCGCCCGCCTTGGCCTCCCGAAGTGCTGGGATTACAAGCGTGAGCCACCGCGCCCGGCCTTTTGTTTGTTTTTTGAGACAGAGTCTCACTCTGTCACCCAGGCTGGAGTGCAGTGGCGCGATCTCGGCTCACTGCAACCTCTGCCTTGTGGGTTCAAGCGATTCTCCTGCCTCAGCCTCCTGAGTAGCTGGGATTATAGGCGCGTGCCACCACACCTGACTAATTTTTGTATTTTTAGTAGAGATGGGGTTTCACCATGTCGGCCAGCCTGGTCTTGAACTCCTGACTTTGTGATCCACCCACCTCAGCCTCCCAAAGTGCTGGGATGACAGGCATGAACCACTGCACCCAGCCAACCAAAAGTATTTTTGAGTGAAGTCAAGGTTACATGCAGTGAAATCGGGTAATGGGGCCAAGAAGAGGTTCTAAAAAGGCAGAATAAAGTACACTGGATAGGATTAGTATTGGGTATAAGAAATCTAAAGAGAATTCAGAACAAGGTGGTGAAGGTGCCCATGATCTTATTTTATTGCTTCTCTAACACCATTTTCCACAATTTAAAATTTCTAAATTTGCAAAGCATCTTGCAGTTGTTGGTATCTTAGCAGTGTGCCACAGTTTAACAGGCAGAACTTTTTCTGTCATTAGTGGTACATAATATGATGGTGCCCCTAGAATCAATGGTGTCTCAGATTTACTAAAATATGGTATTTTACTCCATGAAAGGGTTTGGCAGCTGTTTGGATCTACTGTTTTAATTAAAAGCATTCAGCTTTAGCAATGGGTAAATCCTAAATACAAATCAGAGTATCTCAAAAGGCACCCCTTCATATATTAAGACATTGGATAACTATTTTGAGAGGCACTGCACACTTTAATTTACCATTCTCAACCTCAAAACACTGAGCAGTAAGAACTCTGATTGGCAGAAGCACTGTGAAGCTTTATCATGAGTAATGACATGTAAGTCCCAAAACTCAATAATAAAAGCCTGATTTTTACCACTTTTGTTCAATGGTTTCCATGTTTGTTATAAAATCTGCACCTTCTTTCCAACGCTACAGAACGTTGGTCATTTTCTCAAATGGATAGGGGAAAAAACAAGGCTTGAGAGTCTATGATTTCAAAAGACAGATGACTAGGAGAAAAATTCTAGCTTGCAGGTGGGACATACTAAAAGATGATCTGAGCAATGTTTTGAGACAATAATCCTTTCATTAGATGACCCCTGTGGTAGTTGTGGTATGTGGGGTTTGTATTGCTTTCAGTTTTTACAAGGTCAAATCTAAAGCCATATAATGGAAATGCATTCTATTTTAACTGCCAGGTATGGGATGAATTAATTTACTTGCTTATTTTTAAATGCGTCTACTGGCCTTTAGAAGCTATTATTTATATAAAGGTACTTCTGAACTTTACAAACAGGTCAGATGCTACTCACTATTTAAATATTTACAATAAAGTATTAGAGATGTATAAAGCAACAATCCATATCCAAAACAAGAAAATAAAAGATGAAAATCATCTCCAAATGCCCTTCTAAATCACATTTAAATCATTTTTATAGATTTATCATACTGTATTAAAATATATTTTCTCAAAATATTCAATTATATGAATGTCTAAATATATCTTCACAGCTTTATATATAAAGGATATGGAGTACATTTTACATAGCAATCAATCTCTACTTTGAGCAGTTATTTTAATGATTATTATAATTCAGTATCTAACTTTTTTTAAAAAAGTGACCTAAGAGACAATAACAAATGTGGGTCATTTATCTCAAACTTCTTTGAGGTCTAAATTCATTTTCTTTCTTGGCTCTTCTCATTTTCATCTTGTATCTGACCACTTTACAAGACACATGCCTCTTTCTTCTTTTCCACAGTTCCTTTCTCATTCTTTTTTTTAATTGCTTGTTGCTAAGCAATGTGCATAACATTAGGCTATACATTTCATTATCTTAAAACAATGTCTACTTGGTATTATTTTCTTCTATTACTTTACCTTGTTTGAATTAACCCAAAATGTACTTTCTGCCTTCTTTTGACCTTTCTTTTGCTAAGACATGATTCCTCCATCTCCCTGTCCTCTGATCATTACTAAACTGCTACTGTATTCAATATTTAGCCCAATTTTTTTCTGTTCTCCACTGTTTTTGTTAAGCTCTGGTGGACAAACTCTTACATCATATGACTATTTTTCTTTTTAGTGTACTCGATCCTACTTCCTTCTTTTGTATTTAAAGACATTAGAGAGACACCTTTTATGAAATTTAGGTCATTTCCTATTATTTTCCTTTTATCACTTTTGCTATTCCAGATGTTGGTTCCATTCAGTATCATAGCACGTGTTATTGTTCTCTTCCTGACACTTCTTTATGTTAGTGATATTATTAACTATGTTATAATCCTATAAAACCACATTCCTTATTAAATTTAAATTTGTTCTATTTTTCAGTGAGTTACAATGCATTTAATTTATCTGGCTATGGTAAGCTACACAAAAAAACATAAACATGCCACCCCTCCAAAAAAAAATCAAGGAACAAACAAACAAAACCCCCAACACTTCAATTACTTACAAATATATACCATAATTTTCTTTTACATATGTCTGAATAAGTATTTTTGAAGAAGACTAAGAGCATATTTTACTTTTGCCAAACCAAGTTAATTTGTAGGCTAATTTGAACTGCTGGGCTCATATAGACCCTTGTTCCTACTATTGTTCATGGAGACAATAATTTTTTAAGGAGGGTGTGGAAGGGTTTATGATTCAAGATTACCCAATAATCAGCTTGACTCACTCTGAGTATAACCTTATAAGCCTGCATTTTCTAATTATAAAAAGAGAAAAGTGATGCTTCTTCCCCTATTACAACACAGGGATGTTACAGAAAACTTTTAGCAAAATTCATTATGTATAAACTCTCCGGAACAAACCTATTCTATCAGAAATGCCAGATATATGTATAGGTACGCATGTCAGCATTAGTATATCCTCTTTTAAGATTTGGCCTATTAATAGTTTTTCAGTTTCCATTTATTCTAAACGTTCTGAGTATACCTTTCTTAGTATTTACTGTATGACTCTGCTATGTTCTGAACATTTGTGTCTCCCTAAAATTCGTATGTTGAAACCCCATCACCAATGTGATGGTATTAGGAGGTGGGGCCTTCATGAGAGTAGGTCACAGGGAAGAGCCTTCATGAATGGATTGGTGCCCAAGAGGCCCCAGAGAACTCCCTTGCTCCTTTCCACCATGTGAGACACCATTCTATGAACCAGGGAACAGGCCCTAACCAGACACTGAATTTGCCAGTGCCCTGATCTTGGACTTCCCAGCCTCCAAAAGTGTGAGAAATAAAATTCTTTTGTTTATAAGCTACCCAGTCTATGAAGTTTTGTTATAGCAGCTGAAACGGACTAAGACGAACTGCATTCTCCTGAATACTAGACTGCACAGGCAGATGAAGATGCTCAAGTTAACTGATGTCATATTAAAAGAGTCTTAAGAATATTTCAAATTGATCCTAAACTGAGACTTCACTTCCATTTTTCTTTTCTTTTGAAGGTGGTTTGCAATTAGTTGAAAAATAATGAAACCTGAATAAAATGGAAAAAATAAATACTAATTACTTCACAGAAAAAAAAAATGATAAAAACACACCAGCTGTGTCAGTCTATAAGCTCTACGACTTCTTGAGAGGCAGTTAGTGTAGCTGTTAAGAGCAGGCTTTGGGGTTAGTCTGTCTGGTACTTATCTTGGTTATTTCACTAAAATGAAACTAATATTACTTGTGGGACAGTACAGCATAGTGGTTAAAAATACAAACTCTGGAGTCAGACCACCTGGGTTTGAATTCTCACTTAACCACTTACATAGATGCCTACAGGCACATGGAAAGTTACTGTGCTTCCGCATCTCATCTTCCCCATCTATAAAATGGGGAAAGGATAAAAGTCAGAACCATGGTCCATCAGGTCCACTGATGGGTGGTACCACAGAAATCACAAACACACATGTCACTCTCTCCTGTGGTCTCCGCAGGCGCACTAAAGTGACTATCCCAATTACTCTGCATTCTTATTGCCCTATTTATTTTGCATTTAAAACAACTGGTGATTGTATGGTTGTTACCATTAGTTTAGTTTACTTGATACTGTTTTGCCATTTAATGTTACAGAACAAAACTGTCTACTTCACATCATATCCCCAATTGCCTAGCTCAATGTAAGCAAGTAACAGTTGCCTCAATAAGTCCTTGTTAAAAGAAGTAAAAGGCTGAATAACTGAGTTCTTCATCAACCCCAATATTTAGAGATATACAAAAATCTCAGTTTCTCCAAAATCCACTCTCTACCCATCAATAAAATTTTTATCTAAACTATTTTTAGAGATACTTATATTTTTGGTCTACTTTATGACTTGGAATATATATATATATATTTTTTTATATAATACAAAATATATATAAATATAATATAATATTAAAAATATATATATATATATGTATTTTTTTTTTTGTCTCCCAGGCTGGAGTGCAGTGCTGCAATCTTGGCTCACTGCAAACTCTGCCTGCCAGGTTCAAGTGATTCTCCTGCCTCAGCCTCCTGAGTAGCTGGGATTACAGACATGCACCACCACGCCTGGCTAATTTTTGTATTTTTAGTAGAGGCGGAGTTTCACCATGTTGGCCAGGCTGGTCTCAAACTCCTGACCTCAGGTGATCTACCCACCTCGGCCTCGCAAAGTGCTGGGATTACAGGCATGAGCCACTGTGCCTGGCCTGGAACTAATACATTTTCGAATTCTACTACCAACTATACAAAATCTGTTCTAAATTTTGCTTGTCTTAAATTTTCCTTCATTAAAGAGTAAAGGTATGAAGTTGAAAATGTGCATGCACTTGAACAAAAATAATTTCAAACCTGGGTCTACAACCAAGATCAGTAGCATTAAACATAGGAGTATGTATGCTTAGGGTTACACAAGCATTGTAGTATTACTATAATCAATTACCAGAACTTTGACTTCTATTTATAATCCTTCCAAAAATTGGTTTTCTCAAGAGCACCTGTGTGGAGTGATACTGCTTTTCTAATCCCACTTCCCCTTTCAAGCACCTTTTTTTTTTTTTTTAATTTTTTTATTATACTTTAGGTTTTAGGGTACATGTGCACAATGTGCAGGTTTGTTACATATGTATCCATGTGCCATGTTGATTTCCTGCACCCATTAACTCGTCATTTAGCATTAGGTATATCTCCTAATGCTGTCCCTCCCCCCTCCCCCTACCACACAACAGTCCCTGGAGTGTGATGTTCCCCTTCCTGTGTCCATGAGTTCTCACTGTTCAATTCCCACCTATGAGTGAGAACATGCGGTGTTTGGTTTTTTGTCCTTGCGATAGTTTACTGAGAATGATGTTTTCCAGTTTCATCCATGTCCCTACAAAGGACATGAACTTATCATTTTTTATGGCTGCATAGTATTCCATGGTGTATATGTGCCACATTTTCTTAATCCAGTCTATCATTGTTGGACATTTGGGTTGCTACAAAGACACATGCACACGTATGTTTATTGCGGCACTATTCACAATAGCAAAGAGTTGGAACCAACTCAAGCACCTTTTTTCTACTTTACAAAAGAAAGGCACATTTCTTACCTAACATGAATCTTACAATCATGCATTGCCTGAGTGTTGAAAAACTTCCTGGGTGCCAGAGGGACGAATAAAATATTGGTATCTGTGAAGACTTTATTCAATGCATTATAAACTCTTCATTGAGAGGTTCAAATACTACCTTGTCTTATTATTTGTTTCTGTTAAGGGTGAAGCACAATGGGAAATGTATGTGGGGCATATGTTGAGATGGTCTAAATTCAAATATGTTATAGAATACTGATCATTTTGATATAGTGACTTTGACTCTTTCCCCACCATGGACAAAGAATGCACTGCCCTGGGAGAAACTCCTACAAAAGGAAGCCAAGAGATCATCTGTGAGAAACCATCTGTGATGTTTCATTTCATCCAGGTGAAAAACCTACAGCAAGTTTCTATGACTTCTCTCACTCTCTCTCTCTCTCTCTTTTCTCTCTCTCTATCCATTCACTCATCTACTCATCTTAAAATAAGATTGCTTAAGATTTATATAAGCAATGGTGGGAAATACTGATTTCCTACAGAGTGTACCTTCTTTGAATTTTCACTGTTCTTAGGAACAAGAAAAGGCTTGGTGCATGTTCTACCCACCTCTCAGTCTGTGGCTCAGTTACATATAATACACAATTTAAAGAAGGCAGAGGTAAAAAGTCCTACAGCTACCACTATGGTTTGGATGTTTGTCCCCTCAAACCTCAGGCTGAAATTTGATTCCCAATGTTAAAAGTGGGGCCTAATGGGAGGTGTTTGGGTCCTGGGGGTGGAACCCTTATGAACAGATGAATGTTCTCTCTTCAGGGTGGGGGTGAGTGAGTTCTTATTCTATTAGCTCCCACCAGAGCTGCTTGTTAAGAAGAGTCTGGCGCCTCCCTGCTCTTTCTTTTGCTTCCTCTCTTGCCATGTGATCTCTGTACATGCCGGCTCCCCTCTGCCTTCCACCACCAGTGGAAGAAGTCTGAGGCCTTACCAGATGCAAAACGCCCAATCTTGAACTTTCCAGCCATCAGAATTTTTAGCCAAATAACCCTTTTACATTATAAATTATCCAGCTTCAGGTATTCCTTTAAAGCAACACAAATGGACTAAGATAGTTACCTTAACATAATAATATTCCAGTACATCTTTGAATAAAAGAAATTGATATTAGAGGAATGTTCTGTAGTTTCTTGAAAATTTGTTCAGACTCAAAGAAATATTGCCATTAAGCTTTGTCAAAAGGTGACTGAATATATAAATATAGTCATCCCTTGGTATCCATGAAGGACTGGTTCCAGGACCTCCCATGAAAACTAAAATTCATAGATGCTTAAGTCTTTACTATAAAATATTGTAGTATTTGCATATAACCTAAGCACATCCTCTTGTATACTTTAAATCATCTCTAGATTATTCATAATGCCTAATACATTGTAAATGGCATGTAAAAAGTTGTTATACCACATTGTTTAGGAAATAATGACGAAAAAAGTCTGTATATGTTCAGTCTAGATGTAACTTAAAAAATATTTTCTGTCCTCAGTTGGTTGAATCCACAGATATGGAACTTGCTGATATAGAGGGCCAAATGTACATTTACTTTTTATTTGGACACAAATGCCAAGTCACCTGTCACTTCTAAACCACTTCTCTGTTCATTTAATTATTCTTCCCAAGTACCTGTTAGATATAGACAAATTTAACAGCATTGTGGAATCTTACTACAAATAATGTCCATATAGTCAGGTACAGTGGCTTGCATCTGCAATCCAGCTACTCAGGACATGGAGGTGGGAGACTGCTTGAGGCCAGGAGTTCAAGACCAGCCTGGGCAACAGAGTGAGACCTCATGTCCAAAAAAGTTTTAAAAAACTAGCTGAGCATAGTAGCACATGCCCATAGTCCGAGCTACTCCAGAGGCTGAGGTGGGAAGACTGCTTGAGCCCAGGAGTTTGAGGCTATAGTGAGCCATGCTCTTACCACTGCACTCCAACCTGGGCAACACAGGGAGACTCTGTCTCTAAAAATAATAAGAAAACAGTAATTTTTAAATACTCTTAACAAAAAAAAATTATACAATTGTATATCCTCTAAGCCTCACGTTTACTAATGGTACAATAGTTCTATTTTTACTATTAGTCTACTGCGTATCAGGGTAAAGGAGAAAAATTAGCAGGTAAAGGAGAAAAATACGATTATGGCAACATGAGCAGAAAAAGCATTTAATAAAAGTCAGTATTTATTCATGATAAAATTTCTTAGCAAAGCAGAAGCTCCCTTAATCTAATAAAGGTTATTTATCCCCTAAAAACATAACAAAACACAAAAACCTATTGCATATTCCATAGTTAAGGTGAAATACTAAAGTTTTCCCCTCCCCCCACCAAGATGGGGAAGAAACAGGATACCTGCTCACACAACTTTTATTTATCACTATGTGGGAGACCCTAGCTGATGTGGTAAGAAAAGAAAAAGAAATCAATGACATAAGAATTGGAAAAGAAGAAATAAAACTATTATTATTTGAAGATTACTTGATTGCATGCCTAGAAAACATAAAATATATACTATTACAATTACTAAGACGAAGTACTAGAATTAATAAGTTAACTTAGTATTATGTACTGAATGTGTGTGCCCACTCCTGCTCTCAATTCTGTGTCGAATCCCTCACCCACAATGTGACAGTACTTGGAGGTGGTGTCTTTGGGAAGTAATTAGGTCATGAGAGTGGGACCATCATAAGGGATTAGTGCCCTTATAAGAAGAGCAAGAGATCCCCCACTCCGTGCACATGTCCAGGAAATGACCCAGAAGAACACAGCCAGGAAGGCAGCCATTTGCAAGCCAGGAAGAGCCTCCTCACCAGAACCAGACCATGCTGGCATCTGACTGCAGACTTCGCAGTCTTAAGAACTGTGAGAAAATAAATTTCTGTTGTTTAAGCCACCCAGTCTATGGTATTCTGTTATAACAGATGGACTAGACTAAGACAATTCAGTCATGCTGCCGGTGTAAGACCAGCATATAAAAAACAATTGTATACATAAATAAGTAGAAAATAAAATTTAAAAATCTATATAACTACATAAAAACCAAATATCTCAGAATTACCTGATAAAATATGTGTAAAACTTTTACATTAAAACCACAAAACAGCAAGAAATGTTAAAGAAGAACTTTAAAAACAAAAGGATATACTTTATTCATGCACTGGAAGACTTAAACATTTTGGCATTGTCAATTCTCCCCAAATTGATCTAGTCTAAAGATTCAATACAAATTCAATTAAAAACCCAGCCAGTGGCTGTGGTGGCTCACGCTTGTAATCCCAGCACTTTGGGAGGCTGAGGCAGGTGGAGCACGAGATCAGGAGATCGAGACCATCCTGGCCAACATGGTGAAACCCCGTCTCTACTAAAAATACAAAAAATCAGCCAGGCATGGTAGCGTGCGCCTGTAGTCTCAGCTACTTGGGAGGCTGGGGGAGGAGAATCGCTTGAACCTGGGAGGTGGAGGTTGCAGTGAGCTGAGATCGTACTACTGCACTCCAGCCTGGGTGACAGAGCAAGACTCTGTCAAAAAAAAAAAAAAAAGAAAGAGAGAAAGAGAAAGAGAGAGAGAAAGAAAGAAAGAGAGAGAGAGAAAGAAAAGAAAGAAAGAAAGAAAGAAAGAAAGAAAGAAAGAAAGAAAGAAAGAAAGAAAGGAAGAAAGAAAAAAGAAAGAGAAAGAAAGAGAAAGAAAGAAGACAGCAACTTTTGGGTTTGAGGTTGGCTTCTTGTTTTTTTCTTTTTTCTTTTTTGGTGGAAATTGAAAAGCTGACTCTAAAATTTATTTTAAAACACAATGGGCTAAAAATAGCCAAGATAATTCTGAAGAAAACACAAAGCTCTAGGTCTTACACTGCCAGACATCAAGATTACAAAGTTATATAATAAAGAGAGTGTGATACTGGCACAAAGATAGACAAACAGACCAATGCAACATAACAGAGAGTCAAGGGAAGAGTTAATGTTGCAGGCTCAAATCTGAAGGCAGCCTGTGGGCAGAACTGCTTCTTCCCTGGGGGACCTACATGTTTTCTCTTAAGGCATTCAACCGATTAGATGAGGCCCTCTCACATTATAGAAAGTGATCTGCTCGGTCAGGCGTGGTGGCTCATGCCTGTAATCCCAGCACTTTGGGAGGCCGAGGCTGGTGGATCACGAGATCAGGAGATTGAGACCATCCTGGCCAACTCTGTGAAACCCTGTCTCTACTAAAAATACAAAAAAATTAGCTGGGCGTGGTGGCGGGCGCCTGTAGTCCCAGCTACTCGGGAGGCTGAGGCAGGAGAATGGCATGAACCCGGGGGGTGGAGCTTGCAGTGAGCTGAGATCGCGCCACTGCACTCCAGCCTGGGCAATAGAGCGAGACTCTGTCTCAAAAAAAAAAAAAAAAGTGATCTGCTTTACTCAAGATCTACTGATTTAAGTATATCTTAAAAATATCAAGACTGGTTTTTGACTAAACACTGAGGCAAATATGACAAATATTAAGATAAAGGGAAGTGGCTGAAATCCAAGTGTTACACCATATTATTCTCTATACTTTTCTATGTTTAAAATATTTCGGATGAACACAAAGAGATCAAAGTATATATTTAGTATCTTGATATTTGTAAAGACTCCTGGTTTATTGCAGTTTTGGTAATTTACAGCAGATACACAATTCTTAGAGACAGCCCAAAGAATCAGAAAATTTAATCAGGCTTAGAGATTAAATATATCCATTGTTAACTTTTTAGTTAGCTAATTATTATAACCTAAACCTAAGGTCGGTCTGGATACCTTCTTCACATCCTAAATAACCCACAGAAAATCTCATCAATTTGAATTAACAAAGATCAAATACCCTATCTAATATAAACTGATTGTTTTTTATAGTCTTTAATAAATTCCTTGATTCATTCAATATGTGCTCTGAACTAACCTGAACATCCAGAGGTATTCAAGAACAGACAACATCACTGCTCTCATGAAGCTTTATAGTCAAGCCTGACAGACAGACAATAAGGAAACAAAAACAAAAAATCTTCCCTGAGATTTGCTAAGTGCTATGAATGACATAAAACCAGACAGCAGAGATTTACTGGGGATGGGAGATGGAGTGAAGTCGCTTTGGAAAGGCCTCTCTGATGATGTGATATTTAAACAGGGAACTACAAATGCAAAGATCTGAAATAGAAGGTAGCAAACAACTAGATACACATGATCACATGGGTGTAATAAATTAGTCATAAGCTTTCTAAGCCTATGGAAATACAGGGCCATTTATCATGTGTAGTTTGAAGTTTTGGAATTCTTTTTAAAAAGTAAAACTAGAAATAATTTGTTTTCTATCCATAAACATTTAAGTAAGTGTCATGCCTAGGTCATATAGCATGACTCCTTATGTGGTATTTAAGTAAAAACAGTGTTAAGGTATTAAATTGAAATAAAGTAACATTGAAAATAAATAACAAGGAATCCTTAAGGTATTTACTGAAAGAAACCAGTAAAAGTCAACCTTTTTCTTACATATTTACCAACCATTTAGAAAAGACAACAGACTGTAAATATATTCCTGGGAACAGGTGTTATGGAATAAAGAAAGCAAACTTAGGCAGGGATCAAAAAAGCAGGTGACTACGAACAGCAAAATAATATTACAGTAAGACATTAAACATCTGTATCATATTTCAGCACATGTGTTAACACTCGCATTTTTCTTGAAGCTATAATATATTTTCTTGGGAATGGATATAGCAAATAGTGAATCTTCTCATTTCAATTCTAAAAAAAAATCTAAAGTATACTTGTAGAGAGGCAAGCTCTTAGTTATCAGCTGTATCCCAGATGGCCCTCTAGCAGCATTTAAAGGCCATGCCCTTAAGTCACTGTCCCACATACTGAGGTAGATAATATGGCCAATACAATGATGAGAATTACGAAGAAGGAAATAAAACAGAAAATGCTGTTGCTATCGTCTGAATATTTGTGCCTGCCCCAAATGCATATGTTAAAACCTAATCACCAATGTGATGGCTGGAGGTGGGGCCTTTGGAAGGTAATTAGGTCATAAAGGCAGAACCCCCATGAATGGGATTGGTGCCCTTATAAGGGGCTGAAGAGATTAGAGTTCTCTCCTTTCACCATATGAAGATTGTAGTAGGCTGTTCTTGCATTGCTATAAAGAAATACCTGAGCTTAGGTAATTTATAAAGACAAGAGGTTTAGTTGGCTCATGGTTCTGCAGGCTTTACAGGAAGCATGGCGTTGGCATCTGCTTGGCTTCTGGGGAAGCTTACAATCATGGCAGAAGGTAAAGTGGGAGCAGGCATGCCACATGGTCAGAGCAGGAACAAGAGTTGGAGTAGGGGAGGTGCTACACACTTTTAAATGGCTAAATCTCACAAGAACTCACTATCATGAAGACAGCACCAAACCTTGAGGGATCTGCCCCCATGATCCAGACACCTCCCACCAGGCCCCACCTCCAGCATTGGGGATTACAATTCAACATGAGATTTGGGTGGGAACAAATGTCCAAACTATATCAAGGACACATTTAGAAGGTACCATCTGTGAACTAGAAAGTGGGCCCTCCCCAGACTCCAGATTTGCCAGCTCCTTGCTCTTGGACTTCCCGGCCTACAGAAGTGTCAGAAAAAAATTTCTGTTGTTTATAAGCCACCCAGTTTATGGTATTTTTATTATAGCAGCCCAAACGGACTAAGACAGCTGTCTTGTCTTTGTTTATAAAACCATGGCGCTGTGATACTTTCTCTGTTTGCAGTTCTAATTGCTAAATTTCAGAAAATACCAAAGGGAAATACAGAAAGAACCATGGCAGTAAATTAGTGGTCAAGGACCAGACAAATGGAAAAAACAATTCAAATTCTCCAACCCAGAAGAAACACAGAGGCAGAGAAAAGCCGAAGAGATCAGGCAGGGTTTGCATGATAATTAGAATGATTTTTCAAATCTGAAACTTAAGAGCCATGAAACAACACTGAAGATTAAAAGGGGCTGTATGAAGACAATTTCGTTTTTTTGACAATTTATTTTAATCACCATTTTAAGGAAATGTATGGAACATCTTATTCATGAGGTGAGACAAATGAAAGTAATTTTCAAAAAAACCCAAATAAAGTATTGGATAAAATCATGGATTCGAAGCCTTACTATGAATCCTGTTTTACTACTTATTAGCTGTGAAATATGAGACAAATTTTGTAACTTCTCTATCCCTCAGTTCCCCATCTATGAAACGGTGATTGTGAGGATGGAATGAGAAAAGGGCTTAGAACAGTGCTTGCCAAATGGTAAGTGCTTAAAAAACTTCAGCCATACCTCCACGTGTAGAAAAAAGTTAACACAGCAGACCTGACTGCGATTCTGCTTACAAGCCTGGCCCTTGACTGGCATCTGGGAACCTGGATTTCAGGAAGGTTCCTACCACCATTAACTGGTAAGAGTTGATCAAAACTTCTTAAAACTGTGCTTAAAACTGTTTGTGCAAACAACATGGCTCCCACTGAATACTTGCTTTCCTTCTGCGAGTCTGAAATGTTGGCACATGCCAGACAGAGAATGCCGATGTGATCAGCCCACAATTAAACCCTGGGCACTGAGTCTTTACTGAGCTTCCCTGGTTGGCATATTTCACATGTTTGGTCACAACTTACTGTTGGGGAATTGTGTTCTCTGTGACTCCACTGGAGGGGAACAATGGGAAACTGGCATCTGGCTTCTCCTGGACTTCACCCCATGTACCCTTCCCTGTGCTGGTTTTGCATTGAATCCTTTCACTGTAATAAATCATAGCCATGAATATGACTGTAGGCTTTGTCTTGGAAGTCCTTCTAGTGAATCATCAAATCTATCGTTGGCCCTTGGGGACCCATCAACACACTTGGACACAGTTAATCAATTATTTTGTCACAGGTATAAGTACTATAAAATGCACTTTTATAAATATTGAATTCAAGTTCAAGAAAAGTGATTTTTAGATATAATACCTTGATAAAAACAGAAATACTGCATGATTTCTTCTCATAAATAATGAATGCAATAAAAATGTTAAGCTTCAATGACATGATCACTAAATTATATCAGTATTTCCTAATACTATGGTTTTAGGTTATATGAAAATAAATATTTAGCTTACAACTTCTAAATGATATTCAATATAAGAGCAATAAAAGGTCAGAAATACTTGGTCATATTCTTTAAACAGCAATAGAAGATAAAGTAAAGCTAAAATGCCAGAATTACTAAGCTTTAGAAATACATCACTAATTTTATATATTTTCTATATCTCTTACAAATAAGTGGATACTCTTTTCTAATACTTAATAAATCTTATTGTCTACCTAATAAATCAATATTTGGAAAGCAGAATTTAGAAGGAAAAGTTTGGGAGACAAAGTATTTAAGAATTCACATGAGTTTCTGTTTTTGGATACTCAGATCAACTCCCCACTGCAAAAAACTAAAGATGCTGGATAAGACACTAAAACAAAACCACCTTAAAAGGACTGAAAAATTAAAAAGAGCGGCCAGGCCAAATTCTTGAGGCTAGCTTGAACCCAAAGAGGTTAGTGGAAAGAAAGTCGGCATCCCAAAGCCACCTTTGCCCTGAAGGCATTCACTCACATCGTGCACTGGGGCTGCGGTCTGGTAGCCTCATGGGGGGATGAGGCTAGAAGTGAAGATCCAGGAATTTGCCAATTTGGATCATCTCACAGGATAACTTTCCCACATTAAGCTGAAATCCAAAGGACTACATAAAAGTTTCCCTGTTGCTGAGCAAAGGAGTAAGAGAAAAATGAAATAAAAAACGATAATTCACCCCTGAGAAGTTATGAGTGTTGACTGACCCTCACTGGGAGGGTCCCTGGGATCCTGGGTCTAAACATACCTTGAGTGAGTACAGAAACTTCCATCTGTGGATTTGTTTTAATATAGTCCTGTACTGATCGTGCTCCAAGGAGCCTGGCAAAAACACATAAACCACTCTGATTTCATCCTGAGCTCGTGGAATTCCCCATAAATTATTTTTTAAGGTCGGAGAGCTCCAGAAAGTTGAATACAAACAAGCTTACAGGGAAAACTAGTCACCATGAGCAAGAACCAGCAGAAGCAGACATAAATAGACTTCAACTAGAGGTTCTATGTTTAAAAATAAATAACTTGAAGTGACTTCAGGAATAGAAAACTAACACAGGGGATTTTAATAAATGTTTCATTATAACCTTTTAATACCTTTGTATTTTTAATTCATTAAAAATACTTAAGAGTTTGAGATACGATGGTAGAAATTAGAGTTTTTCAAAGTAGCAGAAAACAATGTATTGTCAAAAGCAAGAGGTTTCTGATTATATATAAAGTTATAAACTTTCCAAGGCAATATTTTATTTATATTAAAATAGCAAAATCTGTACCAAATATAAAAAGAGGGAATTCTCCCTAATTCACTGTATGAGGCCAGTATAACCTTGAAATGAAACAAGAGAGGAAAATTAGAGCTCCATTTTAGACAAATACACACGCACACCCACACGCACACGCCACCCTAAGTAAAATATTAGCAAACTGAATCCAACTGTGCATTAAAAATAGGATAGTACAATTTGGTTTATATCAAAAATATAAAAGATGAACTGATATTAAAACTATACATATATATACAGACATGTTATTCACCACATTAATGAATTTCAAAAATAACATCTCAATAGATACAGAAAAGGCATATAGTGAAATTTAATGCCAATTCTTGATTTTTTTTATTTGAGACGGAATCTCACTCTGTTGCCCAGACTGGAGGGCAGTGGTGCGATCTTGGCTCACTGCAAGCTCCGCCTCCCGGGTTCACGCCATTCTCCTGTGCCCGCCACCACGCCCGGCTTATTTTTTGTATTTTTAGTAGAGATGGGGTTTCACTGTGTTAGCCAGGATGGTCTTGATCTCCTGACCTCGTGATCCGCCCGTCTCAGCCTCCCAAAGTGCTGGGATTACAGGCGTGAGCCACCGCACCCAGCTTTAATTTTTTTTTTTAAATTTAAGTTCTGGGATACATGTGCGGGACGTGCAGGTTTGTTACAGAGGTATACAAGTACCATAGTGGTTTGCTGCACACCTATCAACCTGTCATCTAAGTTTTAAGCCCCACATGCATTAGGTATTTGTCCTAATGCTCTCCCTCCCCTTGTCCCCCACCCCCCAACAGGCCCCAGTGTGTGGTGTTAGCCTCCCTGTGTCCATGTGTTCTCGTCAATTCATGATTTTTTAAAAACTCATGATAAACTAGAACAGATGAGAAATTCCTTAATCTGAGAAAGGATCTAACCCCTACAGCTATGATCAAATTAAGTGATAAAATATTGAAATCCTTCCCTTTGAGTTTCAGAACAAGACACTATCACTCCTGTAAGTCCTAGCCAGTGCATATGTCAGCAAAAAGAAATAAATGATATAAGGATTGGAAAGGAAGAAATAATTACTATTTTCCACTGATATCATTATCTTTGTGGATCCTTAAAAATTACAAAGTTAGCAAGGTTGTTAGCTAGAAGATTAACATACAAAAAGCAATTTCATTTCTATTGTCTCTACAAGTAATTTAAAAAACAAAATTTTCAAAAGCTACCATTTACAATAGCAACAAAAACTATAAAATATGTAGGAAGAAATCCAACAAAAGAAGAAAAAAAGCTGTGGGCAATATAGAGTAGTAATTAAAAGTATGAACTTTATATCCAGGCACCTTGGGCTAGAATCTTGCCTCTACTATTTTTTTTTTTTTTTTTTCTTGCTCTTTTGCTTTTATTTAGTTGCAGAGGTACTTCATGCACCTTGTAACCAGTTGTATTAGTCATGGTTCTCTAGAGGGACAGAATGAATGGAATAGGTATATATCTAATGGGGAGTTTATTAAGTATTCACTCACACGATCAAAAGGTCCCACAATAGGCCATCTGCAGGCTGAGGAGCAAGGAGAGCCAGTCCGAATTCCAAAACTGAAGATCTTGGAGTCTGATTTTCGAGGGCAGGAAGCACCCAGCACGGGAGAAAGATGTAGGCTGGGAGGCTAGGCCAGTCTCTCTTTTCACATTTTTCTGCCTGCTTATCTTCTAGCCACGCTGGCAGCTGATTAGATTGTGCCCGCCCAGATTAAGTGTGGGTTTGCCTTTCCCAGCCCACCGACTCAACATTAATCTCCTTTGGCAACACCCTCACAGACACACCCAGGATCAATATCCTTCAATCCAATCAAGTTGACACTTATATTAGCCATCACACCAGTTAAACAAAGAATAGAAGGTTTAGAAAAACCTGGCCAAGTGCAGTGGCTCACGCCTGTAATCTCAGCACTTTGGGAGGCCAAGGCGGGTGGATCACCTGAGGTCAGGAGTTCAATACCAGCCTGGGCAACGTGGGGAAACCCTATCTCTACTAAAAATATAAAAATTAGCTGGGCACGGTGGTGCGTGCCTGTAATCCCAGCTACTCGAGAAGCTGAGGCAGGAGAATTGCTTGAGACCGTGAGGCGGAGCTTGCAGTGAGTCGATATTGTGCCATTGCACTCCAGCCTGGGTGACAGAGTGAGACTCTGTTTCAAAAAAAAAAAAAAAAAAAAAGAAAAGAAAAGAAAAAGCTTTACCTCCCCAATCTAATCCCACGCCCTGGGATCACCAGCGTTAGGTTTGGTTAATTCTTCTTCTACATCATTCTTTATGTTCATACAAAAATATACAAATGCATGTGTATTAATTAGTCAGGGTTCTTGGAATCAGCTTTGTTTGGGGCACAATGGCAGACACCAAGATGAAGTTGTACATAAGACATTTAAAATGTAGTAATAGCAATTCCCTCTTTTGAAAAAGCATAAAAACCAATACATGTTTTTAAATGTCCAGCAGAACAGAACTAACAAACATGAGAAATAACATCACCAAAAAAAAGAATGATCATCCTCAACTAATACACATCATTGTGATGCCACTGAATGGAAAGGAAAATGTAATCGTGCTGAGCAGGTAGGGAAGCGGCACTAAGCTTCAATTCCCCTTCATTTGAGGGTGGCAAGGGGTGACGGAACAGGAAGAAAAAGCTGCCTTCTCAGAGTATTCATCAGACACCCTGGTTTTCAGTCCTTTAAAAATCTAATTAAGGCCAGGTGCAGTGGCTCTCACCTGTAATTCTAACACTTTGGGAGGACCAGGCGAGCAGATTTCGAGCCCAGGAGTTTGAGACCAGCCTGGGCAGCATGGTGAAACTCCATCTCTACTAAAAATACAAAAATTAGCCAGGCGTGGTGGTGCACACCTGTGGCCCCAGCTACTCAGGAGGCTGAAGTGGGAGATCACCTGAGCCTGG
>NW_026652291.1:15606115-15613241 GCF_009828535.3 Hylobates moloch | reverse complement strand
AGAGTCTCACTCTGTTGCCTAGGCTAGAGTGCCGTGGCACGATCTTGGCTCTCTGCAACCTCCATCTCCCAGGTACAAGTGATTCTCCTACCTCAGCCTCCCAAGTAGCTGGGACTACAGGCGTGTGCCATCACACCTGGCTAATTTTTGTATTTTTAGTAGAGACGGGGCTTCACCGTGTTGGCCAGGTTGGCCTCGAACTCCTGACCTCAGGTGATCTGCCCACCTTGGCCTCCCATGGTGCTGGAATTGCAGGCGTGAGTCACTGCGCCTGGCCCAAAACATTGTTTTTCAATGCCTACTATCAACGGTGTTACTCCTAAGGAAAATTATAGAATAAACTTAGATAGCATCTTATGTAGCTTAATGACTTTAACCATGGTCCAGTGTAGATCTAAATGAAGAATGATCCAGGTGTCTTCTGGAAGCCCCTTTCTGATCTGCATACTATTTCATGCGGAAGTTACACTCTAGAATCCGATGAATTCATCCATGGGTATATGGAAATATTGCTAGGCTGCAACCATGGTCACCTGTCAGCCTCAAGCTATCTGGCTACATGGCCCCAGGAGAGTAGTAACAACTCTGTGACTCAAATCTGTAAAAGCAGGAACTTTGGACCACATAACTAAGATTACTTTCAGCAATAAGAGTCTATGGAAAATTACTAAGCTTGTCATTATTTTTGTTCAAAAGTAACTTATTTACCGGCCTACCTCAGAAATATTATAAGTGTGGTTCCAGACCACTGCAATAAAGTAAATATCACAATAAAAAGAGTCACACAGATTTTTCGGTTCCCCAGTGTATATAAAAGTTATGTTTATGCTATACTGTAGTCTATTAAGTGTGCAATAGCATTATGTCTAAAAAAATGTACACATCTTAATTTAAAAAATATTTTACTATTAAAAAATGCTAACGATGGCTGGGAGCTGTGGCTCACGCCTGTAATCCAGCATTTGGGAGGCCGAGGCAGGAAGATGGCTTGAGGCTAAGAGTTCAAGACTAGCCTGGGCAATATGGCGAGACTCTGTCTCTTAAAAAAAAAAAAAAGACAAAAAGAAAAGAAAATACTAACAATCATCTGAGCCTTTAGTGAGTTGCAATCGTTTCGCTGATGGAGGGTCTTGTTTCTGTGTTGATGGCTGCTGACTGATCAGGGTGGTGGTTGCTGAAGGTTGGGTGGCTGTGGGAATTTTTTTTTTTTTTTATAATTTCAACTTTTATTTTAGATTCAGGGGATACATGTGCAGGTTTGTTACATGAATATATTGTGTGACATTGAGGATTGGTGTACAAATGATCCTATCACCCAGGTAATGAGCATAGTACCCAATAGGTATTTTTCAACCCTTGCTCCCTTCTCCCCTCCTCCCTCTAGTAGTCCTCAGTTCTGTTGGTCTCCTCTTTGTGTTCATGTGTACTCAATATTTACCTTCCAATTATAAGTGAGAATGTGCAGTATTTGGTTTTCTGTTCCTATGTTAATTCGCTTAGGACAATGGCCTCCAGCTCCAATCATGTTGCTGCAAAGGACATGATCTTGTTCTTCTTTATGGTTGCATAGTATTCCATGGTGTATATGTACTACATTTTCTTTGTCAAATCCACGGCTGATGGGCATCTAGTTTGATTCTGTGAATAGTGCTGTGATGAACATTCAAGCACATGTGTCTTTTTTGTAGAACAATTTCTTTTCCCTTGGGTATATATCCAGTAATGGGATTTCTGGGTTGAACAGTGGTTCTGTTTTTAGCTCTTTGAAAATTCTCCAAACTGCTTTCCACAGTGGCTGAACTAATTCACATTCCCGTCAACAGTATATAAGCATTCCCTTTTCTCTGCAGCTTTGCCAGCATCTGCTATTTTTTGTCTTTTTAATAATCATCATCCTGACTAGTGTGAGATGGTATCTCATTTTGGTTTTGGTTTGCATTTCTCTGATGATTAGTGATGTTGAGCATTTTTTTATATGTTTCTTGGCCACATGCATGTTGTCTTTTGAGAAGTGTCTGTTAATGTCCTTTGCCCAATTTTTAATAGAGTTATTTGGTTTTTGCTTGTTGAGTTGTTTAAGATCCGTACAAACTCTGGGTATTTGGCCTTTGTTGGATGCAGAGTTTGCAAATATTTTCTCCCATTCTGTGAGTTGTCTGTTTACTCTGCTGATAGTTTCTCTTGCTTTCCAAGCCTCTTTAGTTTAATTAGGTCCCACTTGTCAATTTTTGTTTTGGTTGCAATTGGAGGATTTAGTCATAAATTCTTTGCCAAGGCTGATATCCAGAATAACATTTCCTAGGTTTTCATCTAGGATTTTTATAATTTGAGGTCTTAGATTTAAATCTTTAATCTGGATTTTGGCGATTCTAATACATATGTACTAGTATCTTGTTTTAATTTGCATTTCCCTGATGACATACAATACAAGCATCTTTAAAACAATTTTTTTCGTTTTCTTAATTTTTTTGGCTCCCCACAGGAAACGAAACCATCTTTTCATATGCTTATTTGCCACCTATCTTTGGTGAGGTGTCTGTTAAAGTCTTTGACTTATTTTTTGATCTGGTTCTTTTCTTATTGTTGAGTTTTACCTTGTATATTTTCAATAACAACCCCTTATCAGATATGCCTTTTGCAAATATTTTCTCCCAGTCTGTGGTTTGTCTTTTTATTGTTTTGATAGTGTCTTTTGCAGAGCAGGAACTTTTAATTTTAATGAAGTCCATGAAGTTATTTCATGGGTCATGCCTTTGGTGTTGTATCTAAAAAGTCATCACCAAATCCAAGGTTATTTAGATTTTCTCCAAAGTTATCTTCTAGGAGCTTTATAGTTTTGTATTTTACAGTTAGGTTTGTGATCCAGTTTGAGTGGAAGAGCGTAAGGTCTGTGTCTAGAGTCATTTTTTTGCATGTGGATATCTAGTTGTTTCAGCACCATTTGTTGAAATATTTACCTTTTCTCCACTGTAGTGCTTTTGCTCCCTCAAAAATCAGTTGTATTTATGTGGGTCTATTTCTGGACTCTCTCTTCTGTTCCATTGATCTATTTGCCTATTCTTTCATCCATACCACATGCTTACTGTAGCTTTATAGTAAGTCTTTAAGTTGGGTAGTGTCAGTATTTCAATTTTGTTTTTCTCCTTCAACACTGTGTTGGCTATCCTCGGTATTTGGTTTCTCTGTATAAACTTTAGAATTAGTTTGTCAGTCTCTACAAAATAAATTGCTGGGATTTTGATTGTGATTGCATTAAATCTATAGATCAAGTTGGGAAGAACGGCCATCTTGACAATATTGAGTCTTACTACCCATGAACATGGAACAGCTCCCCATTTGTTTAGTTTTTCCTTGATACTCATACCTTTGTCAGAGTTTTATGGCTTTCCTCATATGTATCTTATACATATTTTGTTAAATTTATCCTGAAGTATTTCATTTTTGGGGGTGCTAATGTAAATGTATATTTTAAGTTTCAAATTCCACTTGTTCATTTTTGATATATTAGGAAAGCAATTGACTTTTGTATATTAACTTTATATCCTGCAACCTTGATATGATGACTTTTTTAACTTTATGTATACATATTTAATTAGAATAGACATAAACCAAAAAGAAGAAAAAAATCAGAATAAAGTGTCGCTATCATTTTGTTTGCAAGGAGGAGTCAGGAAATGGAACAAATTACCAGAAAAATATCCTATGACCATCCTGAAGTAGCTAGGTTACATAATCTTAAGAGTCAAATGCCAAAATTAAGTCTTATACCACTTAATCCACAAATGAACAAAAGAGGAGTCAAAAGTTTATCCTATTTAGTTTAATAATTTTTACATTAAATATATAGTGATTTGCTTCTCACAAAGCGGTACTGGCAACTTTTAGTAGAAAGAAGTTTCCATTATGCATTGACTAAAAAATCTCAAAAACAACTAAGCAGCTATGCTATAGCTCAGTAAGTACCATTAAACTGTTCTGTGTACATTTCAGGTTAATACATTTAATGGCTAGTGTACATTTCAGGTTAATAGAGAACTACATTTTGGGTTTTAAAAAGGCAGCAATAATTATATTTTGGCTTTTAGTCTAGATGCTTAACATAGTTAAGGCAACAGTTCAAGCTGTTGCCTTTTAAGTGAAAGTAGTTAAAATTTAAGAACAATCATCATAATCTCTTGAAACCTACATACACTGTTTAATGCTTACATGGAATGAAACCAGTGTTCTTAACTGGCATGTTACACACACACACACACACACACACAAACAGAATTTTTTAAAAAATTAAAGGCAATCATTCTAAAGGTACTATGGTAGCATGTTAAAAATGCAAATATGCTATAGAACTAAAGTAATATGAACAGAACTACTCATTACCTAGGAGAAAGGTGACTGGTTTTCACACAAAGCTAAACCTGTATCAGTCATCCTAATCACAATGGCTTAAAAAAGCATCAGGTTTCCAGTAGAGGAACTATTCTAGGAAAGTCAGTAAATCTCTTGAAAGTTTCACCTCTGTAAAACCAGGATAAGGCTACAACAATTTTGAAATCTGAACAAGGTATCAGATGAAATAGTAAGATTCCCAATCATAATGTAAGATAGAAGGCCATGCGCGGTGGCTCATGCCTGTAATCCCAGCGCTTTGGGAGGCCGAGGCGGGCGGATCATGAAGTCAGGAGTTTGAGACCAGCCTGACCAACATGGTGAAACCCCATCCCTACTAAAAATACAGAAATTGGCTGGGTTTGGTGGTGCACGCCTGTAATCCCAGCTACTAGGGAGGCTGAGGCAGGAGAATTGCTTGAACCCGGGAGGCAGAGGTTGCAGTGAGCCGAGATCATGCCACTGGCACTCCAGCCTGGGCGACAGAGCGAAACTCCATCTCAAAAAAGAAAAAAAAAAGATAGAAAGGTCCTCATGCAGCATATGCTCGCTGGCTCTGGGAAAGCTACATGTGCATAATACCGAAGTTGCCAAAGAAGGAAACTGGAGACGTTCAGTTACATTTCCATGGTGCCGTGAATTTTAAACCTCAGAAATGGTGTGGTCCATTAGGCTTTTCATAATGCTTGGTGCCATCCGCTTAATAATATGTTCAAAGATAAAAGCAGGCATGACTGTAATAGTAACTACAGTCCCAGATGTTGACAGTATGTCTGCAATTTGAGAGTCCTTCAATTCAATGACATTCTGTCCATTGATTTCACAGATGTTATGTTCTGTGAGAAGACCATTTCTGGCTGCAGTGCTATCTTTCACTATGGATGTTATTTTTCCATTTTTAAAGATAAAACCGGCCGGGCACAGTGGCTCACGCTTGTAATCCCAGCACTTTGGGAGGCCGAGGTGGGCGGATCACGAGGTCAGGAGATCGAGACCACGGTGAAACCCCGTCTCTACTAAAAATACAAAAAAATTAGCCAGGCGTGGTGGCGGGCGCCTGTAGTCCCAGCTACTCGGAGAGGCTGAGGCAGGAGAATGGCGTGAACCCGGGAGGCGGAGCTTGCAGTGAGCCGAGATCGCGCCACTGCACTCCAGCCTGGGCGACAGAGCAAGACTCCGTCTCAAAAAAAAAAAAAAAGATAAAACCAACATGTCCAGTGCTATCCTTATGCATGGTAATCGTCCGTTCAAAGGGCCTACAAACATAATGGGTTCAATTAAAAACTTAATTCTAAGGTAAACATTTTAATGGATTTCATATACCATAAATGTTGCCATATTGGATACTTTTATAATAAACACTGTTTCTAATAAGAGCAACTTATGGCTCTGATTTTATACATTCATGGAACATCTTTGTGTAAAAGTTTTTTTTTAGTTTATTCATTATGGTTTGACTGATTTACTAATCAACATTTCTTAAGTATCAAAGACAACTGCTTTATATGGTTTTATCAATATGTTTTTCCTTTATAATTAATCAGACTTTACAGCATTAAGAATGAGATAGGCTTTTTAAGTAAATCACAGTGGTAAAAATAATTTTTATTTTTTATTAAGTTTTGGTATTTTCTACAGCCAAATCATTTTTAGGAACTATTTCTTTTATTTAAAACCTTTAAAATATTTCTCACATCTTGATTTTGAAAATTTTATACATTGCTATATTTGAAAAGAAAAACTAGAGCAGCAGTAAGACTTAAGTTCCTCAAGCCCCTTTGGAAAGGGAGGCATGCAGCTATTATTAAAAGGCATCCAGCTGTCCCTCTAGAGTTGTTATACCAGTTACATTTGCTTGATTCTCTATAAACTCTTGTTATCATGTTATCATAAGGGTTTTATGATAAACTTGTATTTACATTATTAAATTCAGAAGAGGCATTTCTTCCTGTTAGTACAACTTACTCTTTGAAATATCTGCTTAGATAGAAAGTAAAAAGGACATTCATCTGAAACATTTACTAAATACCTACACTGAATGAGAAGCTGGAAACACAAAGATAAAACAGAAGTTTCACTGAGAAGGAACAAAAACTCAAAGCTTACTATAACAATGTGATATATGTCTACCCTTAATTGGGTACGGAGTAGACAAGAAAATAAATGGAGGCCCCTATTTCATGTGCTAAATGTTTAAGTTCTAAATGAATGAGCTGCTACATAGACTATTCCATGTTCTTGAAAACTACTGCTTCGTAACTACCCAAAAGTCTTGATACGGCTTTCAGAACTCCCACACTACTTGGAAGTCTGCATGGGCTCTGACCCTTACAATGAGGGACCACTGTGTGTGAACACTCTAGGCTGGATGTATCTAAGCAGTAAGTTGGAAAGTGAGCCCAGAGATGCCCTACTACTCAGTTACTTCTCCAACATACATTTTCTATTTTCTAGAGAGATTTGTCTTATAAACTCTGAAATAAGGTATCGTATCAGAATGCTTTAAAAACAAACTATGTAAGAAAAATCTGCACCATACAACTGCAAGACTGTAAAGCTCATCAATAACATTTGATCATTTTCTGCAACAAAGTAATATATTCACAGACTCTGAAAGCCCAAAAAAATGGAAAACTAGTATTGAATTTTCATTTGAGCTGTTTAGTAACAGCTTACCTGTCACGAATGGTCATGGTAATCTTCTCTCCAAAAGCCTGTTTGAGCACCTTGTGCGCTTTAT
>NW_026652291.1:15567148-15591115 GCF_009828535.3 Hylobates moloch | reverse complement strand
ACTGAGAATGATGTTTTCCAGTTTCATCCATGTCCCTACAAAGGACACGAACTCATCATTTTTTATGGCTGCATAGTATTCCATGGTGTATATGTGCCACATTTTCTTAATCCAGTCTATCGTTGTTGGACATTTGGGTTGGTTCCAACTCTTTGCTATTGTGAATAGTGCCGCAATAAACATACGTGTGCATGTGTCTTTATAGCAGCATGATTTATAGTCCTTTGGGTATATACCCAGTAATGGGATGGCTGGGTCAAATGGTATTTCTAGTTCGAGATCCCTGAGGAATCGCCACACTGACTTCCACAATGGTTGAACTAGTTTACAGTCCCACCAACAGTGTAAAAGTGTTCCTATTTCTCCACATCCTCTCCAGCACCTGTTGTTTCCTGATTTTTTAATGATGGCCATTCTAACTGGTGTGAGATGGTATCTCACTGTGGTTTTGATTTGCATTTCTCTGATTTGCCTCTACTATTTACTAGCTGTGTGATCTACAGTGAGTTGATTAACCTCTCTGTGCCTCAGTTTCCTATGTGCAATATCTCATAATAATAGGATCTACCTCAAAAGACTGTTGTAAAGACTGGATACAAATAGAATGGGGGTTGGCATATAAGAAATACAGTGTAAGTGAAAACCATTGTGATTATGATGGTGATAATAGTGTGATGGTACAGAAAAAGAATTTTCTGAAATATCCAATGAAAAATATATTTATGTATAGGAAGACAATATTATTAAGATGTCAACTCTCCAGAAATTCATCTGTAAAGTCAATGTTAATCGAAATGTGAACAGAGTCTTTGGTTCTTAACAAGCTAGTTTCTGGAATTATTATGAGAAAACAGAGCTGGAAATAATCAATGCACTGCTAAAGACGAAAAGTAAGGAGGGAGACTTGCGCTACTGGTATTAAGATTTTATGAGGACAGTGAGAAATTGGTGCAGAGACAGATTAAGTAACCAACGAAACACAATAGAAAACACAGGAGCAGAGGCAGCAAAGCAGAACAGCAGAGAAAAGAGGGCACATTCAATAAACAGAGCTGAAAATACTGATTGTCCATATGGAAAAGGTGAAACTGTGTTCTCACACACGCCATATTCATAAATCAGTTCTAGAAGAATTACAGATTTTCAAGAGCAAAACTTTAAATTTTATGAAGAAAATATAGGTAATAGGTCTCTGACTTTGGGGGTAATGAAGGGTTTCTTAGATAGGACACAAGCCCTCTAACTATGACAAAGATTCATAAATTTAACCAAACTAAATTTTACTTGTGTCTCAAAAGACACTTGAAGAAAGTGAAAAGACAAGTCACAAGCTGGGAGAAGATATTTGTTAACTAGACCGAATATCTGTACTGAGAACACATATAAAGAACACATTCAAAACAATAGAAGATGTAATCGAAAAATGGGTAGAAACCACGAACAGGTATGTCACACAGGAGACTAGTAAACGTGAAGAGATAAGACAGAGAACTCATCATTAATCAGGGTAATACAAATCAAGCTGACAATGAAATATTAAACCCACTCAACCGGGAAAGATTAAGAAGTCTGGCGGCCGGGCGCGGTGGCTCACGCCTGTAATCCCAGCACTTTGGGAGGCCGAAGCGGGTGGATCACGAGGTCAGGAGATGGAGACTATCTGGCTAACATGGTGAAACCCTGTCTCTACTAAAAATACAAAAAATTAGCCGGGTGTGGTGGCGGGCCCCTGCAGTCCCAGCTACTCACTCACAGGAGGCCGAGGCAGGAGAACGGCGTGAACCCAGGAGGCGGAGCTTGCAGTGAGCCGAGATCGCGCCACTGCACTCCAGCCTGGGCGACAGAATGAGGCTCCGTCTCAAAAAAAAAAAAAGAAATAAATAAAAAGAGAAGTCTGGTGAGAGTTGGAGAGGATGCCCATCCACAGAATATACTGTTGGTGGGAATGTAAATTGATATGAATTATTGAAAATATCATTTGGCATTATGATATTCCAGCACTAAGTAAACATTTGTGTACCTTACAACCTAGCAATTCCATTCCTAAGTACATATCCAGAGAAGCATTTGCACACGGGCACTAGGAGTTATGATACAAAAGTATTCACACAGTATTAATAAGAAGAGAAAAAGGAAACAAAATTGGGGGAAAGACAACTAAATGCCCATCAACAAAAGAATAAACAAACTGTGGTAAATCCACACAATGGAATGCTATACTATTTTATTTTTTTAGAGACAGGATCTTCCTCTGTCACCCAGGCTGGAGAGCAGTGGCACAAGTATAGCTCACTGCAGCCTCAAACTCCTGCAGCCTTGAACTCCTGGGCCCAAGCGATCCTCCCACCTCAGCCTCCATAGTAGCTAGGGCTATAGGTATGTGCCACCACACCTGGCTAATTTTTATTTTGTGTTTTTTATAGAGACGGGGTCTTGCTTACTGCTCGGCAAGTCTTGAACTCCAGGCCTCGACAGGTCCTCCTGCCTTGGCCTCTCAAGGTGCTAGTATTACAGATGTGAACCACTGTGCCCAGCCGCTAAACACATTTTAAATGAGTGAATTATACATAAAACAAGGATAAATATTAGAAACACTATTGAGTGAAAAAAAGCAAGTCACAAAGACTACATATATTTGAAATTCTTTTTTATAAAGTTTTAAAACAAGGAAGATTAAACATTAGAGAAACATATAGGTACATATATGTATATGCGCTTTTTTTTTTTTTTTTTTTTTTTTTTTTTTGAGACGGAGTCTGGCTCTGTCGCCCAGGCTGGAGTGCAGTGGTGTGATCTCGGCTCACTGCAACCTCCGCCTCCAGGGTTCAAGCAATTTTCCTGCCTCAGCCTCCTGAGTAGCTGAGACTACAGGCGCACGCCACCAAGCCCAACTAATTTTTTCTATTTTTGTAGAGACAGGGTTTCACTGTGTTAGCGAGATGGTCTCGATCTCCTGACCTTGTGATCTGCCCACCTTGGCCTCCCAAAGTGCTGGGATTACAGGCATAAGCCACCATGCCCAGCCATGTGCGTGTATTTTTAAAGCATGGGAATAATAAACACTCACTTCAGGATATTGGTTCCTATGGAAAAAGGCAGGAAGATAGGATGGAGGAGTGCGCGGGTATATGTGAGTTAATGGTAATATTGTAGTTCTCGGGTTGAATGCATTAATTTTATTGTTAAACACACTAACTTAAATAAAGCCGTCATGCATGGAAAAATTATGTTTAAAAAATTAACTATACACATTTACAAATTTACATCTAGTTACAATCTGATTCATAGTATTGCACCATAGTTTTAATTTATGCAAACTTAATATGCCATTTTGGAATAATTTACCATAACATTTAACTTATTTATACAACCTATTGGAAAGACTAGCATGTAAATACGGTTGAAAATAAGGAAGGAAAACAGTATATATTATTTCCACAAAGCTAATTTAAGCAAGTATGATAAACAGTTCCTTCAGTACTAAGAAACTAAAAAGATGTCATCAAAAAGCTAAAAGCACTGAAACCTATGTTTCTGTGAAACCTAAGGAACTCTAGCTAAGGAAATCTAGAAATGCACACCAACTTTATAAAAATAAATAACATTATTATTCTATAACCCATTACAATGGAAAACACACTGTGCCAGGGGCCAAGAACCCTGGGTCCTAATCCTATTCCATGCCCACATTCACCCCCACCAAGGTGTGAGACCTTGCATGGGTCATTTAACCTCACATGTTTAAATAACAGACTGTACCATATGCTCTTTGAGGCTCTTTTTATGGTGAAAATCTATGCATGACCCTATAAGAAACTGTTCTTATGAAGAATTAGCAAAATCATGATGCGATTTTCTTTTTCTCATTTTTGTTTTTGTTTCGTTTTGTTTTTTTGAGACAGGGTCTCGCTCTGTTGAACAGGCTGGAATGCAGTGTGGTACGATCTCGGCTCACTGCAACCTCCACCTGCCAGGTTCAAGCAATTCTCCTGCCTCACCCTCCTGAGTAGCTGGAACTACGGGCCCATGCCACCACGTGTGGCTAATTTTTGTATTTTTGGTAGAGACAGGGTCTCACCATGTTGACCAGGCTGGTCTTGAACTCCTGGTGTCAAGTGATCCGCCCACCTTGGCCTCCCAAAGTGCTGGGATTACAGGTGTGAGCCACCGTGCCTGGCCTCTCTTTTTTTTTTTTTTTTTTTTAAGGAGGCAAAGTATCACTCTGTCATCCAGGTTGGGGTGCAGTGGTACAATCGTAGCTCACTGAAACCTCCAATTTCTGGGCTCAAAGGATCCTCCTGCCTCAGTCTCCCGAGTAGCTGGGACTACAGGGGTGTGCCACAATGCCCAGCTAATTTTTTTTCATTTTCTGTAGTGATGGGGTCCTGCTATGTTGCCCAGGCTGGTCTTGAACTCCTAGCCTCAAGCCATCCTCCCACCTTGGCCTCCCAAAGTGCTAGGATTCCAGGAGTGAGCCACCATGCTTGGCCTGCAATTTTATTTTATAAGTATCATCATATGCAATTTAGTACTCAAATGCCTTCGGATGATGACAGTGTCCACAAGCTCTACAGAGAGAATGAAGTATTAATACAGCATTGCCATCAGAATAGTTAAAATGAAAAAGTTGTGTTACACATAGAGAGTTGCCGAGTGGTAGACAAATTCGCTTTTTGGTAGGTCAGACTTGTTTTATGGTATAGCCTTTTCATGCAATTATACTGAGGCTAAAAAATCATAATTTAAGCAGTAAGCGTTTAATTCTATAATGTAAAAGAACTTGAAAGATAATGTAAATCTTAGAGAAATGTTCAAACTGGCTAATATAGAAAAAGAAAGATGAGCAACTGCTCAGAGTGAGTATTCCAATAGGCAGAAAATCACCAGGGAGACCCCATTTATATACTCAAGTAACACTACACACATGCTCTCCAAAATCCTAGACTTTGGACATGCCAAAGAGTCCCAGGCTTTTTTCTTTTTTTCACGTTCTCTCTAAAACCTCTGGGAAAATATATATTCCAGTTATATATCAAAAGATAATCCCTCCCCCACAAAAAGTGAGGACAGGCCACAAGTGGGTGAAAATTTCTGTGACTCACACATAAGAAAGAATTAGTACCCAGAATATATAAAGAGCCCCTATAAATCATTTAAAAATAGACCGCAATATTTTTTATATGGGCCAATACATAAATAGGAAATTGACATTGAACAGGAAACCCAAAGGGCTAGGAGACATGATGAACTTTGTAAGTAACGAGAAAAATTAAAAATCACAATAAGATGCCATTTCACACCCATCAAATTGGCAAAAACTAGAGTTCAGTAACAAGTGCTGGTGAGTATATGGACAGAAAGGAATTCTGGTGCACTGAGGGTAATACTGTGAACTGGCCCAACCACTTGGGAAACAAGTCAACTGCTGATATGAATACACTAAAGACCCTGCCACTCCACTCTAAAGGGTAAACCTGCTTAATGTGGGCTGTATTTTAGCAAACCAATCCCTCCAATACAGCTATGTCACTAAAAAAGCTGAAATTTCTATCTATTACTCTCTTGCACTTGGAGTCGAATTTTCAATTGATTCTGGAGGGGAAAAGAAGGTGCTGGTTATTGTGCCCCCTGGTGCCCCAACAGAATACTATACAGCAGGGAGAATAAATGAAAGATACGTGGATCAATGTGGATAATTCCTAAGAATATAATAAGAGAAAAAGCAATATGCATTTATATAAGGTATAAAAATAAGCAAAACAATACTCTGTATTATTTAAGATATATAAATCTATGTCATAAAATATAAAGACATACACGAATGATTAAAAAAAAAATCAGGACAGTGATGATCTCTAGGGCAATCAGGCAGGGCTACCCTGGGGGCTTTAACCATGGCTAAAAGGAATATTTTGTTTCATAACCTGGGAGGAACATAAGTGGACAAATTTTCTGACTTGAATATTTCATATATGCATCATACACACTTACATACCACATCCATCTATGAGAAAACAAGAAGCACAGCTGAAAAAGCCATGAGGGCTGCCTAAAATGTCTTGCCCTGTCACATTCAGGCTTTGTCAGCTGTTTTCCAGAACCTTCCGGAACACAGCCAGTGGGAAGAAGGATTGGCCATGCCTGGAGATAGATACTAAATGTGGTACTGACTTCTACGGTTTTATTCTAAACAGGAGGAAAATCTATTAAACCACAGAATCAGGGAGAGTTAGAAAGAATAAAGCAAAACAAACATCCAGGGAGTGGAATTAATATCAGCAAATCACAGAAAGACTTCTAGAGCTTACCTTTGCCATCATGAAAGGTAAATTATTGCTTTTTTTCTTTTTTAATAACAAAGTCTTTTCATTAATTATCTCTGAAGGAAGATTCAATAACTGCTCTTGGTAATGCATTTCAACGTCTTATAAATCACTGGAAAGTTTAATTCGGTGGAAATTTTAAGTCAGTATATTATGACTACCTATGGTATGAAGACACATGGAAAGGAAATAGTCTACATTATTTCCTGATCCTCTAGTGTAAATCAGACACTCTGAATCATAACCATCGTAACAGAAGATCTGTGTTGCCTCATTTAAAAGAATATATGTTTGTAAACTTTCACATATTTTAGTAAACTGTTAATTTTTTTAAAACTTCCCCTATTCTTTCCAGAAGAGAGGTATTCAAATGATAAACACTTCTTGGTCTGATGCATAAGCAGGCCTCAAAATCATTTTTCTATGTCTTGTATCGCCAGTGGAGAGAAACAAATGATGACTATGTTAACATTACATATTACTGCCATTCAGATTAGATATTTGGCCCTTATGATCATTTTACTGCTTGTAACCTAAGGATAAATAAGATGGTACAAAAGATAGGTGCTCACTAATTGAAATAATAGACATAGTCTAGGAAAGTTGCTCTAAAATGAAAGCCTATCACAATTTCTTCCGCATTCATCTGTAAAATGGCCCAAGTGGACTCATCAGTTTGTTGGGCCCGGCATGCACCAAGAAAGTATCTGTTGAACTGAATTTAACTGATAATGGGAAAGAAACATGAAAAAAAGCTGGGGACCCCAAGCTAGGATACAGCAACCCACTAGCATGACTTTGTACACTGGGAATGCCAGAAAACCTACACTTCTTGAGAAATCTAAGGTCTTTCTTTGACTCTTCATTTCCCTGTAGGGTACAGGGACATAAATATATAATACAATATAAATACACAACATGGTGTGAAATATGATATGACATAATGGAATGTAACACAATACAGAATATAATATGGGTTGAGTTATCCCTAATCCAGAATCTGAAATCTGAAAGCTCCAAAATCTGAAACTTTTTGATATTATACATGATATTCAAAGACAATGTTCACTGGAATGTATAAGATTTCAAATTTTCAGATTGGGCATGCTCAACCAGTTAAGTATAATGCAAATATTACAAAATCTAAAATAAAAATCCAAAATCCAAAACACTTCTGGACCCACGCATTTCCGATAAGGGCTACTCACTCTGTCATATAAAAGAAAGAGGTAGCACCCATGACTAATGCAGCATCTTGCCCCGCCTACCTCTCAAATTTCGCTCAGACCTTGCTGCCTCTTGCTCGCTGCAACCCAGCGACTCTGGTTTTCTTTTAGTTTCTCAGTCCCTCTAGGCTTATACCCATTTCAGACCCTTTGCAACTGCTTTTCCTCTTTCTGGATGGCTCTTCGTCACTTAGGTCTCAGTTCAAATGTCAGCCCTCAAAAATGTCTTCCCTAACTTCCCAATTTTAAGCAACCCCTTCCCCATTCAAACGTTTTCTATAATTTATTCTGTTTTACTTTTCTTATAGTGTTTTATCTCTATCTGAAATTAACTTGCTTGTTTACTCAGTTATTATTTGTCTTCTCCCAAGGAAACTGTGAACTCCCTGACAGCAGGGACCTTGTTTGCTGTGTTGGTGGCTCTATTCCCAGCATCCAGAATGGCCCCTGGTATACAGAAGGTGCTCCAATAACCACTTTCCAGTAGATTAATAAAAATATGCCAGCCCAATTTAAAATCCTTAATCTCAAGGCTTCCAAGAATATAACAAATGTGTTCCCTATTTTATCTAATTCATATTGAGTTTACTTAAAAATGGGGGAGGGCAGAGGAAAACAGAATACTTAGAATTAGATTATTAATACTTAAGATTAGATATTAGAAAGAGTTGACACCACTCAGAACACCACTGAACTAAATGCTGTTATTTAATTTATGTATTTTAATCATACTGATCTGAGCCATTCAAGACTAAAAATAAATCCTTTCACTATTTTTACTCTAGGCACTAATTTAATTATATTCTGTTACTAAAGCTATTACATTATTTTCTATCCAAATTATCTTGTACTTTTCTAGCAATGATATTAGCTATCTCAATACGTCACAGGTATTCTTGTAGTATAAGAGATAGCAAGAGGTGAAACACAATGTGAACATATTACTGAATAAAATGCTTCTAAAATGTGGTTCCTTCTCTCAGCCAGAAAAAGGAGACACAACACATTAGGTCAGTCATTAGGAGGGAAACAGCCCCATGAACAATGCTGCATCTGCGTTACACATGAATCTGGCTCTCCTACATGTCTACTAGAATTTGAATAGCTGTGTTTTACTGAATACACATTTAAAGCAGAAAGCTACCCCTTACAAAACAAATTCAAGAAGCGTTCAAACACAATTTTGCTGGCACAGTTTCAGAATCTAACTATACTGAGATATTTTGTCTCAGATTTAAACCTCCTCATTTTTCAAGCTAGCCTGTTGTAACTAATAGGTTTTAAAATAATGAACAACCACAGAACTATAAAAAATATTCCACTTTCATAAAGCCAAAGATCATTCTGTCTGATATGGTTTCATTTTGAAAACTTCATGCATTTGAGAAAAATTATATACTCCAGGAAAAAATGGTCATTTTCCGTGAAAGAAAATGTTACTGGGATACAGCTTTAGCACAAAAGTGAAATATACACTGTTAAGCAAAGGCTGTTTTGCTATTTGACGAATAGAGAACTTGTTTCCTTATAATGGGTAAAAGAGAAGGGGATGGGCAATTCTGGGTGTTTGCAAATGAAGAACACAAGAATGCAAAGTTTTTAAAACAGATCTGAGAAAATATTAGCACTTTAAATCAATGTTAATTTTGGACTACGTTCAAGTTCAAGAAACTACAAGAGGTAAAACAGAACTATGGTATCAGGGCATATGAACAACCACAATTTATTATCTACCTTTAAGATCACTTCTTAGAAGTGCAGAACTCTGAAATGCGTTAAAACTTTGGTTAAAGAATCATGTCAAACCACATCTATCATATGTACACAATGGAACAAAAACTCAAAAGGCATGGCATCAGATGGATTCCTTTTTTTATATATTTATACACATATTTTATTACTTCCGTTCCTCTAGAGAACTCTAACACAAACATACCTGTTTTTTTAAATTATTATTATACTTTAAGTTCTAGGTATATGTGCACAACGTGCAGGTTTGTTACATAGGTATACATGTGCCATGTTGGTTTGCTGCACCCATCAACTCGTCATTTACATTAGGTATTTCTCCTAATGCTATCCCTCCCCCAGCACCCCACCCCCCGACCAGCCCTGGTGTGTGATGTTCCCCACCCTCTGTCCATGTGTTCTCATTGTTCAACTCCCATCTATGGGTGAGAACACGCAGTGTTTGGTTTTCTGTCCTTGTGAGTTTGCTTAGAATGATGGTTTCCAGCTTCATCCATGTCCCTGCAAAGGACATAAACTCATCCTTTTTTATGGCTGCACAGGATTCCATGGTGTATATCTGCCACATTTTCTTAATCTAGTCTATCGCTGATGGACATATGGGTTGGTTCCAAGTCTTTACTATTGTGAATGGTGCCACAATAAACATACGTGTGCATGTGTTTTTATCACAGAATGATTTATAATCGTTTGGGTATATACCCAGTATTGTGATTGCTGGGTCAAATGGTATTTCTAGTTCTAGATCCTTGAGGAATCGCCACACTGTCTTCCACAATGGTTGAACTAATTTACACTCCCACCAACAGTGTAAAATTGTTCCTATTTCTCCACATCCTCTCCAGCATCTGTTGTTTCCTGACTTTTTAATGATCGCCATTCTAACTGGCGTGAGAGGGTATCTCATGGTGGTTTTGATTTGCATTTCTCTGATGACCAGTGATGATGAGCATTTTTGCATATGTCCGTTGGCTGCATAAATATCTTCTTTTGAGAAGTGTCTGTTCATATCCTTTGCCCACTTTTTGGTGGGGTTGTTTTTTTCTTGTAAATTTCTTTAAGTTCTTTGTAGATTCTGGATATTAGCCCTTTGTCAGATGGGTAGATTGCAAAAATTTCCTCCCAGATGGGATCCTTTGTTGGGGGTGGTCACCTAGACCACCCCTCAGGTTTTGAGATTTATTACTTTTTTCTATGCTCTTTGGTCAAAGTAAGTCACAAGTCAGCTCTGATTCGGGGAGTGGAGAAATAAATTCTTCCTCTGATGGGAAGAGAGCCAAGTCACTTTATACAGGTGCATGCACAGGAATGGAAGGAGCTGTGACCATCTCTGCAAACAATCTACCACTGTATCCTATGAATACATGTGGTCCCTTTCTAGTGAAATGGGTCTGAATAATAAGGCTTGGAGGATTCACGGGAGATCTCTTAAGTCAATGAAGTCAATATGTGAGATATTTACTATAGTTACCATAAAAATTCCTTTCCTTACCCATGCACACGAAGCATGAAGACTTGTACTTTCTAGGTATAGAACAATGTTCCAGATGTTAGGAGAGATCTAGACCCAGCCCTAACCACCACTGAGAGAGAGACAGATCACATTGATGAAGAGTTGTATAGCAATGCTAGTCAGGTGGCATGTGCTTAGTGCAAAATGACAGGTATAGAGCCTACTGTCACAAGCATTGAAAAGAAGGGATACTCATTGGGGAATGAGCTGATCGAAACACATCTTTCAGGAGAGGACCCAGTCTCATGCTGAGGAAGGGACAGGGCTCACGGACCAGGGAACAGGGGAGAGGCCATCTGAAAAGAGTTATCATTTGCAAAAGGGGATGTAGGAAATGGCCACAAAGTATTTAGGTAACTAGTTCATCTGGAGAGAAGTAACAGGAAAAAGCCTAAAAGAAGAGGAGGAGTCAGAGAGTAGCCAGCCTTGAAGACTGAGTTACGGAGTTTGGCCTTTAGCCTGTACATTTAGTTGGGAGGCCTGGACACTAAGTGATGAGAAGAGGGCTGACAGCAGAAAGACATTGAATGAGGAAAGGGACTTGGTAACTGAATGGATTTAGAGCAAAGATGGAAAAGGAAAAATCAATGACTGCAAGAAGGAAACAGAAAATCATGATATCACTGACGAAACAGAAAGAACAACAAGGGATGAGGATGATGACTTTCACTTTAAATATGGTGAAGTCAAGGTGACAACAAGCAATGTGAAACATTTTCAGCTATTTAAAGTGTGGGACTTTGGGAACATTAACCTCTCCAAACTCAGTTTTCTTATCTATAAAATAGAGTAATAATACTGTACATCTCATAAGGTTATCATGAGGATTACATGAAATACTGACAATGCCTGGCACTCATTAGAGCACTAAAAAAAAAATACGTAAATAAATAAAATAAAGGTAACTTTCCCCATCATCATCATCTAGTTTATCATTTGACAAATAGCCCAATAACTCTTTTCTGTCACATCAATTCATGACTACCTGATATATCTGTTAATCAAGTTTGGTTTTGTTTCAATACAACTGAGATAATTTAAAATATCCTATTCTAATGACAGTCCTTGTAAATTTCCTATAGCATTTGGGTTTGGGCAATTTATAGCTAGAAAACGGCTTCAATTCTATGACAAATTCATTACTGCAACTCATTGAAACTAGCATGTCAGCTGACCCATCTAAATTAGAAGTGAACATTTGATGTCTACGGTTTTTCCTAAGAAACATAACCTAGTAGGTTTTAAAATGTGGTTCTTTACATTGAAAAATTGAAGACAGAAAATTGTGTGTGATTTAATGATAATTCGCAACATGCTAAAAATCCCTTTGAGATGAAAGATTTTGTTTTGCTTTGTTTGGGGAATATGAACATAAGATTAAAGAGTATAACATTTTATGGTAATGTTGTAGCCAGGAGGAGAACATTAGCAATGGGAAAATTGAGGGAAGAAAATCCCAAGTCAGTTTGAGAATTTAACATTATTAGTATACTGGACAGTGAAACAAGTATTTATCATGCACATAGTAGATGCTTAATGAACTTTTGTAAAATAATGTTAAATGAAATTAATGAAACCAAATTATTTTTTCTTTTCTTCTCTATTTCTTACCATTAGATCATTGTACTATTAATTATAATATTCTTTAAAGAGTGAGTAAACAAAAGGTTTAGAAAGACAGAATCAAGGTATTTTAAAGCTAGACGTCCTTCAGAAGTAGAAACTGAAGTCCAGGGAGGTTAACAGACATCAATTTCCCTACATCAGTTTCCCATGACAGATGCCTACATCAGTTTCCCACGACTATGATATTCAAACTTGGAAGAACTGACCAATAGCCCCTGCACATCCTACCACCCCACGATGGAGAAGAGTTACAGAGAAACTCAAGCCCATCAATTCTGTGATTTGTTTGAGGGTCTAACAAAAGGTTGAGATGAGTAGATGGATTCTGAGAAATGTAGACTTCAATTATTTAAGCCATAAATGTTTCCTATTATGATGATGTTTAAACAGTTCATGACAGTAAAAAATACAGATGTTTTTGGCCGTTAACACAGTCACATTTTACAGTATTGCAGTATGAGGTTTTTGATATTTTTATCAAAAGATTGTATGACCAAATTGCCAGAAATCAGGCATTTTATAAAAAGAATGTACAATTCAGCTAGTGTTTTCATATATCCCCAACCTTAGGGCTATGAAAAGGGTTATGGCCATAGATTATATAGCTCTATTTTTTACTATGAAAATTTATATGCTGTCTAGATCTTTATTCTATTGAAACTGAACTGGAAAGGCCCTTAAATAAAATGGTTCCTTCAAAATCTACAGACTGTAATAGATCTGATTGATAAAGAGATTCAAAATCCCTTTTTAAGGGTACACCTGTGGGGAGAGAGAAAAAGGAAAGGCAAAGATCCTCCTTTACACGGTGGCTATAACTATTTGTGTTTCCGATGTGGAGTCAGACTGTCTGGTCCAAGCCGAATTCCAGCAGTTAATGGGATCTTAGCTAAGTCACTCAGCTGCTTTGTACCTGTTGCCTCATCAGTAAAATGGGAACAATCACAGTAGCCACCTCACGGGGTCGTTGTGAGGATCAAATGAGTTAATGCAAGTAAAGAATTTAGAACAGGGCTTGGCACACAGTGAGCACTAGATATCAGTTAGCTATTTTTATCACTCCCTCACATCTACTTACTCACTGGAATAGCCCCCCAGCTGGGCAAGATGTGATACCATTGTCATCTCTCAATTATTCATAGTGAAGAGGAGGGGTGGACCTTTCAAGATTAATACCCATTTGTCTGTTGTCAAATATTCCTGAAGTCAAAAACCTTTTATGTTCTCCCACTTTCCCTAGGGTTAAGTCTAGACACCATAATAACAACATGAATAAGCAGTGAGAGCCAGTTACGGGCCAGGCACAGTGTTTTACAGGCATTCGCTCACTTAATCCTCCAAGCAACTCTGGTGTACGTTCTCTTAATACCTGCAGTTTATAAATGAAGAAACTAAGGCACAGAGAAGTTAAGTAACTTGCCCTGGAAATCCAAACTCCAAAATGCTCCAAAATCTGAAACTTTCTGAGCACCAATATTACACCACAAGTGGAAAATTCCACACATGAGTATTTAAGACAAACTTTTTATGCACAAAATTATGAAAAATATTGTATAAAATTACCTTCAGGCTTTGTGTATAAGGTATATATGAAACTTAAATGAATTTTGTGTTTAGACTTGGGTCCCATTCTTATGATATCTCATTATGCATATGCAAATATTCCAAAATCTGAAAAAATAAAAAATCTGAAAGGTTTCTGGTCCCAAGCACTTTGGATAAGGGATACTCAACCTGTAGCTAGTTCCCCTCACCTTACCTCAATCCATCTTATCGAAGGTATTGTTCTATGTAGGTATACAATGGAGATCAATTGTGAAGTATCTAGGGTACTCAACTACTAGTGGGAAAGAGAGGGCTAGGGGGATTCCCTCAGTGGCAGGTTTGTTCTAGACTGGCTGAGCAGGAAGGGCCAATGTGTGAATGAATGGCAATGAATTTCAGGGGTCAAAGGAGATCACTGAACTCAGGCTAGATCTAAGCTGGCACCAAAATCCCAGGGGAGCCAAGATAGTAGGCAAAACAACAGACTCTCTGGGCAATGGTAAAACCTGGATCCAGTTGGTGCTCCAGATGACACTTTTAGTGTAGAGCAAGAGCCAGCCCAGAGCTAGGGAGAAGACACAGTCCTGGCCTTTAAGACAGGAAGCTAGAGAAAGGGAGCTGATGTTTGAGATGAGCCTTCATGCTAATCAGAAAAACGCATGCTGGGCTGGACAAACACTGTGGGGTTAAAGAGAAGGCTGAGCTGGGAAAGTGGTCCCTAGGATCAGCCCAAATAGAGGCTATTCTTGCCACATTTTAATCCATTCTCCACACTACACTAGGAGAGATCATGTAAGTCTGATCACGTCGGCTGGGCATGATGACTCACGCCTGTAATCCCAGCACTTTGGGAGGCCAAGGTGGGCGGATCACCTGTGGCGAGGAGTTTGAGACCAGCCTGGCCGACGTGGCAAAACCTCGTCTCTACTAAAAATACAAAAAAGTAGCTGGGCGTGGTGGCATGTGCCTGTAATCACAGCTACTTGGGAGGCTGAGGCAGGAGAATCGCTTGAAGCCAGGGGGCAGAAGTTGCAGTGAGCCGAGATCGCGCCATTGCACTCCAGCCTGGGCGACAGGGCAAGACTCTGTCTCAAAAAAAAAAAAAAAAAAGTCTGATCACCTCACTTCCCTATGTAAAACATTTCGATGGCTTCCCGGTACCCTCAGGATAAAGTCTGAACTCTTACAAGACCCTCATCACCTGGCACTGCCTATCTCTCCAGTTTCATCACTCTGCATTCATCTTCTGGTGCCACCCACCCACTGAAAAAAATAGGTGTATTTGATAGCAGGCTAACTATGCGTAACAACTCTGTTATTCATGCTCTCCCGCTGACCTCTGCAGATGCATTCTGTCTAGAATATGCCCTCCCTCCTTGCCTGGCTAAGGCAAAGTCAGGCAAATGGAGACCATCCTCCAGGTCTCACGCCGGCTGTCACTTCTCTGATGTCAGCCTTGCCCCCTCCCCAGTCTGCAGTAAGCATTCTTCTTGTCCATAGTACTTTGTAATCATCCTTCAGGATTAACCATCTTGGATTCTAACCACCTATATCCTCAGCTAGATTCTAAGCTCCTAAAGGGCAGAGCAGTTTCTATCTTGTTCATTTTCATACAATCCCAGTATCTGCAATGCAGAAGATTCTAACAAATATGTGTTTCCAAAACAAAGAAAGATATAAGCCTGAGAATAAAAGAGCACAGGGAAAGATCTCTCTTATAGTGATTAGGGGACAAAGAGAAGGGAGGAGTGCATGTTGGCCACATTCAGTGTGAGGTTAAGGCCACACATAAAATCAGGGGTCTTGAGAGGATTTAAAATGTCTAGTGAGCGGGTGCAGTGGCTCATGCCTGTAATCCCAGCACTTTGGGAGGCCGAGGCAGGCAGATCACTTGAGGCCAGGAGTTCAAGACCAGCCTGGCCAACATGGTGAAACCCTATCTCTACTAAAAATACAAAAATTTGCTGGGTGTGGTGGCGGGTGCCTGTAATCCCAGCTACTCGAGAGGTTGAGGCATGAGAATCACTCGAACCAGGAGGCGGAGACTGCAGTGAGCAGAGACTATGTCACTGCACTCCAGCCTGGGCAACAGAGTCAGAATCTGTCTCAAATACATACATACATACATACATACATACATACATACATAAAAATGTCTAGAGAAGGTCTAAGTTTCATCACTGAATGTTTAGTTACAAAAAAATGGGTGTCTTAGGGTACTCATGTCACTTGGAGTGTTGCCAGCTTCACTTGGAAGACAGGAGAGTCGGACGGGTTTTTATCTTGTGGGGAGAAGCAGGAAGAATGGCAGAGGAGGGAGAACAAAAAGATTCAGAAAAGTTAAGCTACTTCTAACTCTTTAGAATTAACATGAGCCTAATGATTGGAGGACCGGGTAAAAAACAAAGAGCTAAATAAAGAGAACTGGAGACAATGTAGTATAATATTTGGATGTACAAAGTACAAACTATAAAGGCTATTTTGTTTTAATAATTAACAAAGGTGCACCTAGTACACACACTATGGATCAGGCTTGGGGAAAACAGACAAATGAATCCAAGACTACTCATTTTGTGAGAGCTTAAAGCAAACAACTTTTAGCAGTATTTTAAAGCAAGCTAGTAAAATAAATAGAAGTGAAGTCCAAGGGATTTAAACATGAAAATTTGGGGAAAAAAGAACTTCGCAAAGCAAAACAGACAAAATACAAGGCTAACCAAACAAAGGCTAAATCAAATAAATAGGCATTGCCGTGTGCCCTGGAGAACTGCCAAGGAGAGTGAATTTCAACAAAGAATGCTTCTGCCACCAGTTAGGAAAACTTCAATTCCAGAAAGGCTGAAGGAATGCTGCAGGCACTGCCGAGTGACAAGGGGGGTTTGGGGGTGGAGAGGCAGCAGGTCAGACGTTATTTCAGACTATGTAGACAAACACGAGAACCTTAAGACATGTAAAGGCAGCCCACTCCCTCCCAACGTGCTCCACACACAGCTCCTTGTAAGAAACAAATCCAGGTCAAAGATGAGAAATTTGCATCTTCAAGGACTGCCTGTAGCAGCCTTCTCTTCTCAATTTGCAGATAAAAAGACCCTTGTAAATACTTCTCAGCCACCATCCTAGTATCCACAGTCTTGAGATGAAACAAGTGGATGTAGCCGAAGCAAAACAAAGCACCAGCAATCACTGTGTGAGCCTGGATGCTGGCAACGGAGTCCTGTGGCTTTGGGGCTAGAATTACTGTAGATCAACTAAGTATTATTCTCTAGGTCAGAGCACAGTTCTCCATTCAGCTGTGGCCTGTAGTAGTCATGGCAATAGAAACCACCACTGCCACGGCAGCAGTCCCCACTGACAGAGCACGTGTCCTGTGCCAGGCACAGGGCTGAGCCATTTGCATGAATTATCCCCGTTAAGCCTCCTAACAACCCATCATTATCTTAATTTTATAGCTGTTCCCTCTACAGATGGGGAAACTAAGGCAAGCTGAGATACTTTTCAAAGGTCTCACAGCTAATAAGCAATGTAGCAGGGATTTAGATCCAGACAATTGTTCTAGAACACGCTTTCTTAGCCAACAGAATGGCCAGAAGTCCACAAAAGAAGGCAGCGGCTAATCAACAAGCATTTATTCATTGTTGGTATGGTATAGACTATGAACTATGTGGGTTAAAACTGAGGTAAAATGGTTTCATTGAAAAAAGAAAAAGAACTAGAATTCCTTTTACTTCCACTTAAAAAAAAAATATCCTGAACTTTATTGGCCTTTAAAGAGAAAAAGGATCTCTATTCTAACGTCTAGCGTGTCTATCCAGCAAATATCTAGGTTGTTCAAACCGTTAAGGAGACTAACAAAACAAAACAAGAGTTGATGATACATAGCTCAGGGCCTTTTTTTTTTTTTGGTTGGCATTACCCAGGCTGATTTAGATCTAAACACTGGGGGACCTCAGGATCTGAAGTTCCTTAAGGTTTCCTGGGCTTCCCAGGGTTAGCATTGTTTTTCCTTCAAATTTCTATACTGCTCTCTTTATTGAAATATCTGTACATGAATATATGCTTTTCTTTTTTACATGACCTATTTTTCCAGCGGGACTGAGGGTGAAAATTACAAATGCATATTTAAAGCCATAGGAATATTTAAATTCTCCCTGTTTTTGTCATACGTTTTTAGTACTTTCTATGCGCGACGAAAGATAAAAACTTGTGTGCATGATTAATTGTAATGATGAAAGAATGCTAGGCAGTTGCTTAAGAAACGGGAACAACAAAGGAATAAACTACTGCAGGCATCACCAGGACTGGAATGACACTGCTCTGTGTACTCGATTTCCATGGCAACTAGCAATGGGAAGATGAATGTTTCATAGTCACTCTGCTCTGCAGTACACGTCTATAAATCAAACTTGCATAAAGAGCACAAGATTTCTGCTGTGGGCTGTACTCAGAGCTGGTTTATTTTCCTGTTACTGTATAATTATGGAAAAGAAGCACAAAACAATGAGGTCATTTTTAGTGGGGAACAAACTCAGAAATTACTAATACACCTGCGGCATATGATGCCATTCATCTAGCAAGAAACGAGAAGAAGGCAAGGCAGGCGTGAATGAAAACGCTGCCTGCTTCTGTGGGGAACTCGTTGGCTCTGGCCGAGAACTGCACATGACAGGCCTGGTGTGCCCTGCCTCCCCTCAGCTCAGCTCTGAGATGGAAGTAGGAGCACCTTAACTGCCGAAGGTACGGCCAAAGTTTTAATTTTGGTAACGGGGTGGACATGATACTCCATATTTAGCATGAAAGTTTATTGAGATAGAACAAGTATATATTTATCTACTGAAAATGGCTCATTGTATAGGAGTTAGGACGGAAAAATAATGTCTCGGCATGGAGACCTGAGTTTTGATCCAGGTCTGTGTAACCTTGGGTGAGCCACATACGTTTGTTTGACTTCCATTTTCTTAGCTAGAAAATAAGAGAGATGGCATATGTGATTCCTAAAGTCCGGGTCACCATCCAGTTCTATGATTCCGTAATCTCTAAATCTTAAGGGTCTGAATCTTTCAATCGAATCTAATCAAAGATGTTACTTGTGCTATTCCTAAAAAAGTATATACCTTATACAGTTGTACTTTAAAATTCTATACTGGGCTAAAGCTCCTAATTAACAGTGTTTTATGACTTTACCAACCACGCTGAAGCCTTCTTCTGATTTGTTCACTCTTCCAAACATGATGCTATCAAAAGCTTAATACAACTATCAGAGTTTTTTCAAAGTTAAAAAATTTTTTACAATCTTACAACTTTTTAAAATAATATTTTAAAAAATATTTAAATTTATCTTTCTTGCTCTTCCATAGATTAGGGCTGCTTATCAATTCCTGCCAAGCAGAAAGCATCCTGCTTCTTGAGTCTGCAGCTCTCAGAAGCATCTTCAGGCTCTCTGGGAATTCATCTTTGTATGCCGGAGACCCAGCAATAATAATGTTGAGTAAAAGTCTGTGGAATAAATATATGAATGAACTATTGGGGACACTGTTGCTACACCTGTCAGCAACCCTGTGCTCCCTTCTCCAATCTTAAACATTTAGGCAGATTCAGATCAACATGGAAACACCCCAGGGTAGATGGACAAATATCTGAACACCATATATAGCTAACAATATGAGTATCTCTTTTGTGAGTTCTTTACAAAATCCTTGTGGAACTTTACAACCTGGAAACATCTTCTCATTAATGCAGCATGAGGCATCATCAGACACAAGGAGGGACTCCGGTCCTAAGGCCCTAGCTAAGAGCATGGGATGTGGTGGAGGCTCAGAAAGAACTGAGTCTGTGCTTAAACTAGAAAAGGACAGGGTGAGGAGCACTTAATCAGCACATCCGTTATCTCAGGTGATGTTTACGCCAACTCTGAGGGGAAGACGTTATTATCTCCATTTTACAAACTGGAAAAACTGAGCAGTAGAGAATCTGCATAAGTAATTAAGAGACAGTTATGAAAGGCTGGGTACAGTGGCTCACGCCTGTAATCCCAGCACTTTGGGAGGATGAAGCAGGTGGATCACTTGAGGCCAGGAGTTGGAGACCAGCCTGGCCAACATGGTGAAACCCCATCTCTACTAAAAATACAAAAATTAGCCAGGAGTGGTGGTGCGCACCTGTAGTCCTAGCTACTTGGGAAGCTTAGGTATGAGAATCGCTTGAACCCGGGAGGTAGAGGTTGCAGTAAGCTGAGATCGTGCCACTGCACTCCAGCCTAGGCAACCGAGTGAGACCTTGGTCTCAAAAAAAAAAAAAAAAGAGAGAGACAGTTATGAAATATGAAGGGAAATTCAAAACCTGATCTCTCTGACTCCAAAGCCTGTGTTCTTTTGACTGTATCTTAGGACACATTTAAGCAACAGGCTATTGCTCCATTTGGACTTTTTCAGGGCTAAACAGAAAAGGGTTAAACAAACCTAGCCACCAACCCCCACCCCAAAATAAAGCAATGTTCCTGCTGTCACAGGAATATTTTAATGGTTAAAAAAAAAAAATCATAGTAATAATAACACATCAATATTTTTAAAGACCTAAATTCGATAATACAGCCAGGAACATCACTCTCCTTCTCTGTACACATTATTGTTTTCTCCTTCACTCTCCAAGCAAGCACACTAAAGGCTATTTCCAGGATGGAGTCAGATGTTATACAACTTTGCAATTTCCAATATGTGAATATTAACATAGGCCAATGACATTATTACAGAAGCTTACTAGAAATATATTCTGCTGGTCACCAGAGGGATTAGCTTTGCTTCCTAACTTTAGAAACTGTGATAATTTGGGCATATGTTTTCAGTAAAAATTTTTCAAAAACTACGAAAATAACGCTTATTAAGAAAGGCTCCTGGTTTCTGTTCTTTCAATCAGTTTCTTAGCAGAGTTTTTGGCACCACCAACTGGTGAAAGAGGTGTACTGCAAAGGTGCTTGGCTCTCAGTCTGTTTGGTTCATTAAGAGAGGATCATGCATTTATTTCACATTTAATTTATGGTGAAGCAATTTATTTCAGTCACTAAATAACATTAGAAATGCATTTCTTTGTCAGTCAAATAAATAATAATCCACCCTGGCTTTTTCACCTGAGAAGAAAGTATGTTTTGGTTAGTAAAGGTCATCAGAGAAAACTCAATCTAACCACCAAAGTTAATTTGATTTATTCTGCCATAAACTCACACTCAAAAAGCAAACACTGAGAACTACAATGAAAATTAGAAACCAAAAGAGAGAGCAAACTAAATGGTATCAAATACTATGCTAGCCTACAGTGTTTATATCAGACATTAATTTAACCGGAAATAAAAATGATTGAGGAGGTAATTTCACATTTGTTAAAAAATTGAACTTTTCCCACCAAGATTCCTGTCTCAAAGATGGATGCTGCCATCTGACATGTGAATATATATGCTATCTAGCCATCCTTCCTGTTTAATTGAGCCACACCTAGCAATGGATACCAGTATCAAGAGAGCAGAGCCAAGCCCTTAAGGCACAACTCCGATCTGTGCACAATGAATCATGAAAATAAATACCCCTGAAGAACAGCCTAATTTTTCCCCCCAAAACAATTTGTGTTTTCTAGGGAGAATGGCTCAGGAAAAAAAAAAAAAAGAAAAAAAGAAAAAAAATCAATTTGTAGATACAAGTTGTCTATGAGAAGTACATCTAGCCACTTGTGATGATAAATTTGTAATCCACAGAATAAATGTCACCAACTCTATGACAAAACTGGTCATTGAAGAAACTTCTTTACTAGACGATGTAAAAGAGAGAGAAAAAAGGAAAGAACCATCCAAAGAATCAAATTTGACTCTGATGGCAGGGTTTGGTTAAAAGCCATCTGACAGAGTTTAAAACTACTGTGACAATTTTGTGATAATAGCAGTTTAAATCGCTATACAAATGTGGACTCAATTCATATTTGTTAAAGCCTCCAAGTCTAAATCTGCAATTGAAAGCCTAGTAAAGAAGACCATTTGAAATAGGCCCAGAAAAAAAGGGCCAGCAGCTGCTCTATCCAATTTAACACATAATTTGAACATGCAAACTTTGATCAGATTAATTCTATTTCTTTGCTCATTTCATTCATTCATTTGTTCATGTACTCGTCAAATACTCTCTCCTGAAAACAGAGTTAAATTTTTACAAGGAGAGAACAAGAGTGAGACCCTCCTGCCCCTTCCTCTCCTTGGACAAGAGTCTCGATATACCACAGCAAGGATTTCTAATTGAAGTCATGATGGGATTATGAGGAATCCTAACAATAAGCCTTTGGTTAGGAAAAGCATTTTTAAACTTTTATTTGTTTCTTATATCCTTTAACATGACTCATGTCATGAGTCTCACTAAGTCTGTGTAGACATTTTTTGAGGTATGACTGACAAAAAATTGTCTATATTTAAGGTATACAAGATGACGTTTTGATAAAAGTATACTTTGTGTAATGACTCACAGTTAAGCTAATTAGCATATCCATCACCTGACATGCTTCGCACGTGTGTGTGTGTGTGTTGAAAACACTTAAGATCTGCTCCCTTGGCAAATCTGAAGTACACAACACATTAACTATAGTTACCATGCTGTACATTAGATCACTAGAATTCATTCACCTTGTAACTAAAATTTTGTATCCTCTGACCGACATCTCCCCATCTTCCCCACTCCCCGGCCCCTGGCAACTACCATTCCACTCTTTTTCTCCAAGTTTGACTAGTTTAGATTTCACATGTAAGTAATATCATGCAATATTTGTCTTTCTGTGTCTGGCTTCTTTCACTTAGCATAATGTCCCCAGATTCCTCCATGCTGTCGCAAATGACAAGATTTCCTTCTTTCTTAAGGCTGAATAATATTCTGCTGTACACACATACCACAATTTCTTTATCCATTCATCTAATGGTGGGGACTTACATTGTTTCCATATCTCAGCTATTGTGAATAATGCTGCAATTAACATGGGAGTGCAGACATTTTATTCTACCTGTAAATTCAGTCTACTCCATCATTATCATTACTAGGCAGTGGCATTCCTAAACAAGAAAATGACATTTTGAGGTTACAAAAACACTTGACCATTAACAAGTACCAGCAACATGATTATAATCAAATAAAAAATTCTGATTGCCCTAGGGGCTCAGTTCTGTGACTTCTTTGACCAAAAAAAAAATCATAATTGCAAATTAGTTCAGTTTGGTTTAAATTGAGCAATAAAGGACTCTCAGCTTTAACTGTAAAATGGATAGAAATGCCGTTGATGTGGAGAGTCACTGTAAGGACTAAGTAAGGCAACACGTAGTCGGTGATCAATGAACGGGAAGCACTGTGGCTGCAGTGGACAACACAGGGCAATGAAAGCTGGGGAAGAGTGAGAATCAAGGACTGGCTCTCCAGTTAGGGCGTGAATGCTGTGAGAAGCTGGCAAAAATGAACCCTGAGAAAAAGGACAGGAGGCGACTGGAGGCACTTGGTCGGGGAGAGCAGCTTTCTAGGATGGATATGAGTATATCTTCAGGCAGGGATAGGCATTATAAACAGAAGTGGGAATGGCTGATGGAGAAATGTCTTAGATCAAAAAAAGGGGAAGAGAGAAGACCAGAACAAAAGAGAGGAATTAGGAAAAAAAGAAGAGACCCCTTTTCCTCAGAAATAAAATTAAAGGAAGGCTGGGCGTGGTGGCTCACGCCTGTAATCCCAGCACTTTGGGAGGCCAAGGCAGGTGGATCACCTGAGGTCAGGAGTTCCAGACCAGCCTGACCAACATGGTGAAACCCTGTCTCTACTAAAAATACAAAAATTAGCCGGGCATGGTAGTCCATGTTTGTAATCCCAGCTACTTGGGAGACTGAGGCAGGAGAATTGCTTGAACCCAGGAGGCGGAGGTTGCAGTGAGCTGAGATCACACCACTGCACTCCAGCCTGGGCAACAGAGCGAGACTCCATCTCAAAAA
>NW_026652291.1:15366787-15567048 GCF_009828535.3 Hylobates moloch | reverse complement strand
GACGGACATTAAAGCGAGCAAGTACCCCACCAAGCCACCCCACCCGGGGAAAACAGAGAAAAACTCCATAAAAAAAAAAAAAAAAAAAAGAAAATGAGAAAATTAAAGGAATATAGAAAAGAGATGAAGAGAAGGCAGTAAACCCAGGAAGAGGCCATGATCCTCTCCATGAAGAAAAAGGCAAGATCACCTGCAAAGCACAGTAGTGGGAAAGGTTTGGTACAACCATCACAGAGAATACATCTCACAGAGACAGCAAGAAATTTGATCTCATATGACAACTCTAATGAGCTGGCTTGGGGTACTGTACTGAGAAGAACTCTGAGTTCTGCAGAAGAGGGCAGCTACAGGTACAGGAGGGGTCAGTGGCAGGCATGTCAACTACTTGCCATCCTTGTAACAGGGAACTGAAGCCAGCTGAGTTACATTTCTCCTGGATAGCAAAAGGGGTATTGTATGACCTGAGTGACAGGCATACCAGATCTCTGCACGAAATGGAAGGCATTCTGGAATGACACAGGACCAGAGTGGGGGAACTGAGTACAGAAGACAGATTCTGGTAGCCCAAACGCTTTGGTCAAGTAGAGATCAGTTTTTGCCTGAACTGTGACATGGTCCCATTCTGGGATCAAGGCCGGCACCAGGGGATCTAAGCAAGAGGATCCAGGAAAGTGGATAGCACAGTTTAGAGATTTCTCAGACATTAAACTTGATGAGGAGAGAGAGAGAAAGAGATACTAATTCACTGTGGAATGTATGATGGGAAGGCAGACACATTAAAGAAAGAAGGCAAGTGGTAAGTAAGCTTCAGATCGGCCAAGAGCAAGTCCAAGCACCTGAGCCCACTTAACAGTGCAGGCCCTGCAGTATGGGTCAGAACAAAGGGCAGGGGCCTTGGACAGAGGCCTAAGTGAAGATAAGGAGGAAAAAGTGGTGTCAACATTGATTCTTGGGCTTAATGGTAGCTAAGGAGACTAGAGGTGTGGCATGTGGAGGACATGGCCCTGGGAGAAAGGAGGAGGGTTGGGAATAATGACAAGAGTCCAGGATCCATGTCTAGCCACCAGTAACCAGTCCTGGGATTTTAAGATTCTAAAAACTCCATGAGTGGGAGGCAGGTAGAAGTGAGTGATAAACAGGCAGAGTAGGGGGGAAAGTAAAGGGTATTAGTATTAGTACTTGTTCTGCTTTTCCTGGGGCTGGCTTAGGAAATGGGTAAGCCAGAGTCTACCAAAGGAGCCATCATCAGTAGCTTCAAGGGCTGGGGTAGGCAGAGGGAAGAGCGAGTGCACGAATTACGAGGCTTCACAGTAAGTCTGTAGTGGATTTAATCACTGCTTTGCCCTGATTTTCTCCAGCAGCAGGTTGCAACCAAGGAGAGAAGAAGAGCAGATAATGTGGCCCAGCTGGAATTTCTAAAACACAATGCTAAACTCACAGTAACCGATGAAAGACTCTTCCAAGTGAATCAAAGTATAATCCTGCCTTACGAAGAGAAAGTCATGAATTTCGTTTGGCACTCCCACTCCAGTTAAAATTATGACAAAACTCCATTCAGCAATTTTCAATATATTTGGCTTTTATAATTTATTTGGCAAATACTTTGGTCTTGTGATAGAAGTTCATAGGCAAGATGCATAACACATGGGTTCCTATCAGAGCAATCTGAACTGGAATGCTTTCTACAGTTTGATGGATAAAATGTCGCATCAGCTTCCTTTTGTATATTTTTTCAAATGAAATCTCAAATATAACAATCCAAACCAAACCACTTCATAGGAACAGGGAAAAGCCATATAATCATGCAACCAGTGCATCAAGAATGCTCTTAGGGCAGAGTGAATAGGCCTTGCTTCCTGGTGTTTATGCTAGGCAATGGAGGGACACAAAAGCATGCTTCCTACCTTCAGGGTCTCTAACACTGTTAAAAGAAGTGAGAAAGGAATATGACAGTGATTAAGAGCATAAGCTGGAAAGGCAGCCTCCTTTGGTTTGAATCTTGGTTCCATCAGTCACCAGCTGGTGGCCTTGAGCAAGTCCTTAGACCTCTCTGAGCTTTTTCCTCATGTGTAAAATGGGGGCAGGCAGAGCCCAACCCAAGACGTCCCTGTGAGGATTCGTTCAGCACAGTGCCTGGCACATGGAAAACACTCAGTAAATATTAGCTGCCAGTGGCATTGTGGTTGCTACTATTAAATATGTCAATATGGCAAGTGTTATAGGAGTTCTACAGAAAAGGAAAGATATTTTGTGGGCTGGAGTGATAAAGAAAGACTACATAGGGCCGGGCGCGGTGGCTCACACCTGTGATCCCAGCACTCCGGGAGTCTGAGGCGGGCGGATCACTTGAGGTCAGGGGTTTAAGACTGGCCAGGCCAACATGGTGAAACTCTGTCTCTGCTATAAATACAAAAATTAGCTGGGCATAGTGGCGGGCGCCTGTAATCCCAGCTACTTGGGAGGCTGAGGCAGGAGAATCACTTGAACCTGGGAGGCAGAGGTTGCAGTGAGCTGAGATCGTGCCACTGAAATCCAGTCTAGGTGACAAAGTGAGACTCTGTCTAAAAAAAAAGAAAAGAAAAAAAGAAAAGAAAGGCTACATAGAAGAATGTTCAGCTAAGGAACGGATACCATTCAGATATGTGGATGGGGAAGTGGGAGGAAGAGGAAAGAGAGCAATGAACCTGCCATGAACAAAAATGCTAGGAGAGAAATGAGACAGTATATGGCAAGAAGAGTAGGATGAAATACTAGGGGACATGCAAAAAAGGCACAGCCGTTTCTGCCTATAGGGTCTTGTATGTTTCTGTCTATAGGGGCCTTGTATGTCAGGCCAGACATACAATGAATATGTATGAATACATACATATATGAATTCAATACAATGAATCTAGACATTATCTGGTAGGGAATAAAAAGCTATTCAAGTTAGGAAGTAACATAAATAGAAATGATAATTTACTCAAACTATCCAAAATTTAACTAGGGTAGTCCAGTGATTTTCAGACTTTAATGTGCATATGAATCACCCAGGAATATTAAAGTAAACATGTCTGACTCAGTACCTTTGGAGTAGGGCCTGAGATTAGGCATTGCTAATAAGCTCCCTGATGCTGATGCCACTGGTCTTCGGAGAACTCTTTGAATGTCAAGGATGCATCTATTTGAGGTAGCCTGATGGAGGAGAATGATGGGGTAGGAGGTAGGCAGACAAGATGGCCAGACATAAGGCAGCAAATTCATAGGTTGCTGTCATTGATAAAAATGTAGTACTGGAAATCTTTGGTCTTGATTTTAGTCTATGTATAAGGTGGAAAATCAAAACTTTGATGTAATTCTTAATTCCTGGCCTACTTTGTCATGGCATTTTAAAACAATGTTAACTATCTCATAAAATATGTATTTTATTAAATACAGATTTCTCTTATTTTATAAATATGACATTCAATATTACCAAAATTCCACCTAGAAGTTAGCTATCTACTATAAAAGAAAAACATGAGAAATTGATTCCTTTTTCTATAAAGGAAATGGCATGAATACATTCATGATATGTGGCTATTAATAACTTCAAGGATGACTGAAAGGGTTAGCAACATTTGGTCATAGAAAGAAACCATGGCAGCAGTTTCCTATGTGACAGCTGAATTAAAAGAAAAATAGCCCTCATGCTATTACAGCAAGAACAGCATATTCAGCCATATATGTAGATGAGGAATTGGATACATCGGCCACAACGCTTGCTATAAGTGACATCCCAAAAACTAAACCCAGGGTTGGGTAGCTGTCAAACCCAGTAATTTCCTCTTGAGAACAGTCTTTGTCACACTGACAGCCCACATCTATATTCATGCTGTGGTGGATTCTGAATAATATCTGTGGTACGCAGAGAAAATAAAGGAGACGGCCATGCCATTCTCCATGATAGATGACGCCATCAGTGAATTTCAGAGCTGGAGAAGTCTGCCAGATCGTATAACACAACACCCTTTTTTCTCAGATGACAGTGCAGTCCAGAGAGGTTCACTGATTTGTGGAAAAATGGGTCAGAGGCAGAGCTGGGCCTAGAACTCATCCTGGGGCTTGACTGGACTCCCGGCCTTAACATGATGCCAGTGTGGTATTTAAAGAGTAAAACAAATAATAGTAATAAAAAGCCTGTTTTTTTTTTTCCCAATGAAATAAGCCATTCATTTACATAAGATGAAGTCATCTATTCAAGACCTACAAAACTGTGCTAGGAGTGTGGAGAGTGTGATGATGAATACCCTACTATGCTGCCTTCTCACGTTTAGCTTCCATTCTGACACTGGAAATAACACATGGGTACAAACAACTATGAAAAAGCATGAAGAAGAAAGATATTTATGAAAGATTAGGAGTTTAAAGCAGAAGGTAAAGACAATTTCCTTTTTGGGGGTTGCAAGGTGGCAGGGTAGGGCCGGCTTTCAAGATAAGAAATATCTTAACAGCTGGGCCTTGAAGGATGAATAGAATTTGTATCCAGATGGGTTTAACATAAGAGAGGACTTCAAAATCTGAGCTTCCTAAATGTGAAGAGACTAAATATTCCTTCCAATCTAATAATATATCCTTCATAAGTTAGCTTAAATGAAGAAACCAAAGCAACATAATCTATTTGAAAATCTATGTAACAAAGTCATCTTCTCTACTTGCTTCCTGGTCCAGTTTCTGAGTTTCAATTCCTCCATTTCTAAAGTTCATACTGGTAAAAAAGACAATCAAAATCAATTAAGAATCCTCTGAAAAACTGGTATTTCCTTAAAATGACTAGAATATAATTGTTTCTATAGCTGAATTTTTAAAGTACAGTTTTATTCAATATATCACATGTGAAAGTCCCTAGAAGTCCCTCAGGGAGGAAATTCTGAGGTCAGCTTGAAAAACTTACACACATTCATACTGCCCATCTTGTAAGCCTGTGCAAGAGGACAATCAGAAAAGGGAATCTCTGACAATATAATTTTGAAACAAAACCATTGAAATAAAAACTGAAGCATTTCCATTGCAGAGAAGACACAAAATTTCATGAAATAAAAATTGGACCTCAAGAAGTCTACTTCTTCGGTCATGCCACTCACACAGAAGGTAAAGCTGATGACTGTTATCTATGTATGGCTACAAAGAATGAAATATGATTTCTAGGTGTTTTTATGGATGTTTCTGTACCCGGAAGCAGGCAGATACTCAAAGACCAACAGCCATAGTCACTAAATTAGGTACTCATTGTAATAACTGTGATCTTACTGAAGTTGCATGATTATACACAGAATCATTCTGAAGCACAAAGTAATGACTGGGAAATTTTCTCTTGTTAGAGATGGACCAGGAAAATGATACTCAACAAGTTGGCTGCTGGCAGAAAGGAACTGTAGGAAGCTAAAAACTATAGTGAGAAATAACATTTCAAAAGAGACGCAAATGACTTGAAAACAAAAATGCTCTCTGATATCACTTTCCTTTAGGCCCTCAGCTCTGCAAGACTCTTCCAATCAGCGTAACAGAAGAGCCTATTAGTTTGTTTTACCCAAGCTGGTGACAGTCCTTACCTCTATAATGGCTGTGATATAACATCTATATAATTTTTCTGCCAAGAGAATATCCATCACTCCCTTTTACAATTGCATTCCTAAGCCCCAGCCCCCACTAATACTCTGATTTTGAAAATATCTTATTCAACAAGCAATGACATTCTCATTTTCACCCAATTTCTAATATTCAAAAAAGGAGAGTTAGATGTCCTATGTCCTTTGACCTTCCCTTGTGTAATATGAAGAAAGGGATTCTTACACCAAAAATATCAGGATATAACTTTAAATGTCTCCGGTCATGACGGGAGCATTTGGTGCCTCGATATTGCCACTTTACATCAGCATGTGGCAATCTGCCTGTGCACTCAGGATCTTGGATGCTGGGTCAGGGCATGGACCTTATGCACATTCACATTTCATCTCATGACTGGGAAGCAAAAGCAGCTTCCCAGAGCTTTTTGCCAACTGACAGGTGGTGGGAATGTACAAATAGCAGTGCTTACAATGAGATGGAGAAGGCTCCTAGGCATGGAGAAGTAAACATATCCATGCAGAGAAAAATGCCAGCCAGAAATACCACAGGGTGTTGATGGCGGGCAAAGTCAAGAAAGAACATTAAGCCAGCTTCCTGATGACAGCGAAGCTAAATCATGAACCGAAAACGCCTCCAAAATAAAGCAAAAAGAGACCACCAGAGATTAATTCATGAAAATCACATGTAGACAGAGAAAAATGGAAAGCAGAGCCACATGTGGCTATGAAGCTCCTGACTGCATTTCAAAGGACTCTTTCCTAGTTTATGAGAAATAAACTAAACCAGGAAGAAAACAGAATTTTACTGTCACAGGGTATTTGGAATAAGTGGCAATGGACCAACGATTATTTATTAACTATAATGCAAAAGGCAACATGCCAAGGACAGAGGCAATTACAGATATAAGTCCATAAACTCGAAGAACTTGTACTAATTTATGGGGACAATCATAAACACTGTGTTTTCATTTATCAAGTAAGTGAATGAAAAAATACATAACAATAAATACTATCAACATTTAAGGAAAGAAGACTGTACAATGTAGAGAAAGAAAGGCTTTATTGAGGAGGACCTTTAAAGATGGTTTAAATCTGGACAGGTAAGAGTAGGGAAAGGCACTGCAAACAGAATGAAGTATAAATGCATATCACATAAGCAAAGGAACAAGTACCATGCCAAGGGAAACACAGGAATTTGGGACTGATGAAAGATGAGTTTGAAAAGGGGACCAGATGTTGGAAAAGAGACCAGATGTTGGAAAGCCAGGTTAAAGAGTTTTAACTTTACCCCTTAGTCACTGAAGATTTCTGAACATTAAAAACAAAAGATAGCGCTACAAAATTTTCAGTAAGTTTTATTAGTGTTAAAGAGGAAAGATGTTTCTTACTTAACTTTTAATTGCTCAAAACAGCCTATTATCTAACATTAATTCTATAGTACAAACAGTACTATTGTACAAACAGCTCTTATGTCTCTTGAACTTCTGCCATTTTTAGTGGGTAGAAATTCTGACTAATAATGAAACATCATCTTTGATATAGTACACAAATACACAAATTGTGACTACCAGCTCTAAGAGGAATACAAAGTTATGTTTCTTTTTTTTTTTTTTTGCGATGGAGTCTTGCTCTGTCACCCAGGCTGAAGTGCAATGGCGCAGTCTGGGCTCACTGCAACCTCCGCCTCCCGGGTTCAAGCAATTCTCCTGCCTCAGCCTCCCGGGTAGCTGGGTCTACAGGCACGTGCTACCACACCCAGCTAATTTTTGTATTTTCAGTAGAGACAAGTTTTGTTTTGAGACCGAGTCTTACTCTGTCGCCCAGGTTGGAGTGCAGTGGCGTGATCTTGGCTCACTGCAACCTCCACCTCCAAAGTTCAAGCAATTCTTGTGCCTCAGCCTCCCGAGTAGCCAGGATTACAGGTGTGCACCACCATGCTGGGCTAATTTTTTTTATTTTTAGTAGAGACGGGGTTTCACCATGTTGGCCAGGCTGGTCTCAAGTGATCCACCTGTCTCGGCCTCCCAAAGTGTTGGATTACAGGCATGAGCCACCACACCCACATGAAAGTTTTAAGTTTCAAATACTGAAAAAAGTCTCAAATTTTGAAATCCAAGTATTAAAGATTTTATAATATCTTTAGACATAATAAATGAGTAGCAATTTTGAATTTTGTATATGAGAGATCCCTTGGTTTATGAAAGTAATTCGTTCCTCACAACTTTTCTCTTGGTAGAAAACTTGCTTTCATTAATTGATGTGGAAAAAGTTATAATTAGCTTCCCCCAAGCAATCACTCATTTAAAAATAAAATCTGAAAAAATCATTGTTTCCCCTAATAAAACAAACACCTCTATAAAACAAGAGCTGAAAGTAGATAAGGGAGCTACTATAAAATAACAAGATACAGCAAAATACAAAAGGATATGAGACATCAGCAGAATAGCTCAAGAAAGAAATGTAAGAGAAAAGTAAAACCAAAACAGAAAAAGAAAAATGCCAAATTGGACGCAGCACAAAGGAGAACAGATATTGTTGAAAATACACTAAGAGCATGGTAATATACTAAGAACAAAGCAAGCAATTAAAATAAAAATTAGCAAAAAACTTAAAAGGACTTCCAAAATAGGCATAACCAATGTTCTCAAAGAAAAAGAATGTGACTCAAAAATGTTAGCATTCAATCCATTACATATTTTTATTCAAATACAATGACCCAGATAAGCATTTTTGAACATGAAAGACAGTGGGGAATATAATTCTTATGACCCCTACTTGAGGATAAACTTCAGCTGAGCAGAAACCATAGCAAAAGGCCTGGAGGTGAGCTTTGAATTCATTCAACTATAGAGCTATGACTAAAACAAAACAGGAGATTATGATTGCACAACAGAATGTGAATGTTATGAACCCTAATAATACGTTTTCTAAAAGAACACATTGCTTTCATTAATGATAAAATCACTAAAGTAAACATCACCAGAATACCTAGGCAACAATTCACAAACCTTACAAAATTATTTTACATTTAGTTCTCACTTTCAGAATGAATGAATGATACACCAGTGTTCTATTAAATTATAAAGTGAAATGATTCCTTGATGCCTATGTCCAAGTCTCTTTCTTTGGATCGTTTTTGTTGTTTGGTTGGTTGAATTGCTGTTGTTTGGTTTGTAAAATTAAAGTGTAATACGGGCAAGTACTTCCGAAAGAGCCTACTCTTGATCTCTAGAAATTTCTTTGGGAAGAATCTGGCAGTCACTGAATTGAAGACTATAAAAACTTATTCAGTCATTCAAGCCACAGAGGACCCTGGCCTAATTAGAATTCTCCTTCTCTAGCTGCCTTCTTCTAGTGCTTTTCGGAGATCAGCTTTTTTTCTGGACCTGTGTAGTGAATTGCGGACCTGGGTAATGAAACCCATACATGCTGATCAATTAAGTGAAAAGCTACTCAAGCGTCTCAAAAAGTGAACGTCTAACCTTGGAAACATTAAATAATTTTGCATCGCTAACAGCCTCAGCAGCTGATGTTTTTATTATTGAAAATTGTTTGCATGACTGAAATAAGGATATGTGTGATATGTTAGACATCTCTGTTTCTTTGGCCTACTTCAATTTACACAAACAGGAAATATTTTTCCAGTTCACAACTTCCTTTAATATGTGTTATTCTTTTTATTTATTTATTTATTTTTTTTAGACAGAGTCTCACTCTTGTTGCCCAGGCTGAAGTACAGTGGCACAATCTCAGCTCACTGTAACTTCGACCTCCCGGGTTCAAGTGATTCTACTGCCTCAGCCTCCTGAGTAGCTGGGATTATAGGCACCCACCACCACGCCTGGCTAATTCTCGTACTTTTTAGTATAGATGGAGTTTTGCCATGTTGGCCAGGCTGGTCTCGAACTCCTGACCTCAGGTGATCCACCTGCCTCGGCCTTCCAAAGTGCTGGGATTACAGGTGCAATCCACCATGCCCGACCATGTTATTCATTATTTAGTCTAATTTTGGGATTGTGATATTATAAAAATACAATTGAGAGTTTAAAAAGCCCATATTCAATCAACAAAGTATCTTCTTTGGCTGTATGTTGCAGTGGTTTCCAAACTGTTTTGGCCTCACAACCCTAGGAAGTACAAGATTTGTGGGCATATACTCCACAACATGAATATACTTATTTATAGACGAGCACATGTCTTATTATATTAATATACTATGTACTTGGTTAAAATATAGAAATTTCTAAAGAATTAAAGATAAAAATATTTTATTTATTAATGGCAAATAACTTTCTGATGTCACTAGAAATTATTAATACTTAATAAGAACAATGTACATTAATATACTTTATTATTTCTGAAAATCTTGGCTTAATATTTTATAAGTGAGCAATTTAAAATTCAATTTGTTTTGATACTTGGTTTTAATGGATAGTATAGGTACCTCATGAAAATATATAGATCTAAATGGGAAAAGGTCATCATGCCGCTGACTCCATCCTCTGATAATGCAAAGGTTTAGGAATTTGGAAATTTGTTTTGTTTTCTTAAATTATTATTTTGTTGTTGATGCCAACTAAAATTCAGTTAGTAAAGCCCATCTTTCCTGATATCTTGCTATTGAATTATATATATAATTATATATGTTTATATGTGTTAATCATATATAATTATATGTTTATATATGTTAATCATATATAATCATATATACAATTAATATATAATTCTGTTATGTATAACTAATTATATACAATTATATCAATTATATAATTACATATTGCATATATAATTAAACAAATGCAATTAAATAATTATATATTATAGATTACATATATAATTAATTATATATTACATATTATATATGCTTAAATATCTATAATTATATATCACATATATACAATTATATACATTAATATATATAATTCCAATCATAATTATATATTACATATATAATTCAATATATAATTATATATATAATTCAATAGCTTTAATACATTTTCAAGATATACGCTAACCCATAGAAAGATGGACATATAAATACATATATACACATATTTTTTTTTTTAAGAGATAGGGTCTTGCTCTGTTGCCCAGGCTGGGGTGCAAGGGTACAACGTTGGCTCACTGCAGCCTCGAACTTCTGGGCTCAAGAGATCCTCCCATCTCAGCCTCCCAAATAGCTAGTAGCTAGGACTACAGGTATATGTCACCATACCTGGCTAATTTTTGTATTTTGTGTAGAGACAGGGTCTATGTTGCCCAGGCGGGTCTTGAACTCTTGGCCTCAAGCAATCCTCCTGCCTTGGCCTCCCAAAGTGCTAGGATTACAGGCATGAACCACCACACCAGGCCGAATTTGTTTTTAATAATTGTGTGCTACAATCACCACAACTTTGCAGATTTTTGAGATGGAGTCTCACTCTGTCACCCAGGCTGGTGTGCAGTGGTGTGATCTCCGCTCACTGCAACCTCCGCATCCCAGGTTCAAGTGATTCTCTTGCCTCAGCTTCCCGAGTAGCTGGGACTACAGCGCATGCCACCACGCCCAGCTAATTTTTGTCTTTTTAGTAGAGATGGGGTTTTGCCATGTTGGCCAGGCTAGTCTCGAATTCCTGACTTCAGGTGATCCACCCGCCTCGGCCTCCCAAAGTGCAGGGATTACAGATATAAGCCACCGTGCCTGGCCAGGACATTCCATTTTAAACATACCAAACATGCAGCTATGAATTTTAATAGGTGACATTATGTTTTAAAATAAAATAACATTTTCAAACATCTATTTCAAAAATGTTCTCCCTGTAGCATAGCTTTTCTTCTAACAAGGTGTTACTTTCTCATTCATCGTTAAAACATTGCCTGTATCTTGAATGACTATATTTAAATACATTTTTCAAAAATCTCTATAAGGTAGTATCTACTAAAACCATTTAACACATAAAGTTCATCATATTTGGACAACTTGTCTTTTTGTAAAAAGAAAATGAGTATCAATTTTTAGTTCCTTTGTTAAAAACAACTTTTGTATGGTAGAAGTATATTGATATTCACTACCTATCTCATCACAAAATACAAAGATGCTACATTTTAAAGGATTTGCTTTTACAAAATCAACTAAGTAATGTTTTCCCATAAGCATTTTGTATGCATCTGGCTTTAACTTCTTTGCTCTTCTTCAATAGCTTGCTCAGTAGCTTGCTTGTCAATGATGCAGCAAATGAATTTCATATATGTCACTGTTAATGATAATGACTGCAAATCTTCATTCAAATAACCTATTTACTAATTTCTACTGAGAAGGGCTGGCTCTGGTCATATTTCATCAAGTTACTTTTATCCCAAATGGGAACATCTGCCAGATGTCCCCCAATATCCATTCTCTCTCCCTCTTCCTTGGTATCAGAACCTCTATTTGTGGACACATCATTGCCCAGAGCAAAGACTGCATTTTCCAAAACCCTTCCCCCTTGCAGCTGTGCATGACCTTGGAACTAAGTTTTGGTCACTGGGTTGTAAGTGGAAATAATACATATCCTGAAAAGGAGTGCATACCTTCTGCTTTCTTTTCCTCCTAACCAGCTGGAATTCAGATTTGACTGCTGAAACTTAAGCAACCATCTTGAAGCAAGAGGGAGAAGCCAGGTGTTGATACAGCCAGAGCAACAAGAAAAGGGGCAATCTGGATCCTTCCCGACTGTGTGGTCAACATTTACCCCTGGTTTGCCTATGTTTATATGACAGAGAAATGAATTTCTATATTTTTTGAGTTTCCGTTCTTCTGGGTTTTCTAGCTCTCGCTGGTGTGCTGAACGCTAATGAATATACCTGTTAACAGGGTTGATGAAGAGCTCATGCTGGGAGTCAGAGACAGCTCAGCTGTGTTCTCACGTCAGCATGTGTTTGCCCTATTAATATTACCTTCAATCTGCAGTTTCCTAACAGAAACTGCTTTTAAGCCACTTGTCCATTTTGTCAGGATTCGTTCATAAGAACCACATAATATAATCTTTAAATCCACTTTATCAGGTATGTGTGAACAGCAACATGTGTCAGTAGCTTTGAAAGCAAGGGAACAAGGGGGCTACCATCAGGCAACTCCAGCTGTTCTCTCCAGACAACTCAAGAACCACATGTAACCTGTGTTTGTCTGAAATACAGACCATGTGAGGACACCAGCATCCATGCTAAATATTACTAAAGCTCCATTTTCCCTTGGTTCACACCTAAGTATCTGATAAAGTTCTTTCTTCCTGTTCCTCTCCTGCCCCTACTCATAAGTGCTTGTATGCACCTGCCTGGTGTGCAAGTGCTCCCCCAACTTTACAGTCCACTGTCAGGGGCGTGGAAGGACTCATAGCTAACTATAGATTTCCCTCCTGGACCATGACACTATGCTGCAAGAGAAAAATGTTCCTGACTCAAAAATCAGAAATAAGTGCTTTCCATGAAGTCAAAAACATGTAAAAGCAAATGGTAAATCAAAAGGTGGTGTACAGAAGGATTTTGATGCCTTACCTGAATACCTCAAGAACAGTCCTTTCTGGTAATTTGGGAGCCACCTGCCTAAATGCTTTTTTGAAATCTTCCAAAGTTAAAAATCCACGATCTATTTGAAAACAATAAAAAATATTCACTTACTTTGATAAGACCTATCAACTGTTACTTCAGCCATAACATTTGTGCAAAACTTATTTTAATATATTACTAGGAGAAAAGCAGTAGTTTATGGTTGATTTCACATACAAGGTAATCTGAGATTGTCTCATCGGAATAATTTAAGATTCTAATAATACTTTCCTTCAGTGCAGTCCCAGCTGATCTTGAAGGTCACTCCTGGCCCTATCATTTTGCTGATTCTCTCAGTACCAGGGATAGCACTATACAGAGACATGCACTATAACAACGGTGTTAGACTTTGAGTCTTTGCGAGTTGCCAAAACAATGCAGTCTTCAAAATTCATGTCTTTCCCTTTGCTTGGTATTAGAATCATGAAATATTACTATTTAGAAGGAAATCATAATAGCAGTCAAGACACTGAACCTAGACTCCATGAGTCTTTTCATTCTGTGTATGATCTGTGGGGCCTAGGGGGTCTACAGCCACCCACCCCTCTCAGCCACACCCTATGTGGGAAAACAATTCCACCAATCATCTGTACGTCAGAGCAAGAGTTGATGAAGACGACACACGGTCTCCCACACCTCCATAGGTGGCTCATGGCCTATATCCTCCATGGCGAGTCCTTTTGTGGTTCCCATGACAATCAAGGTACAATATATTAGTACAACTATATAACTGTAAATACTATTTAATCTATGGTAAATGTCAAGAAATCACGACAGAGAAAAAAATGTGCATCAATACCTAAGGTAACAGCTAATGAATACAGTAATATAATCTTTCAAGCATATTATATATTTGATTTACTGGGTATATAATCCTATTCGCAATCCCTTAATAGCAATTTTTTTTTACATCAAAACATTTTAGAGACACTTACAGTACGTGTCAAAGGCTGTGAAGATGTGTCTTACTTCATTCCGATATCGTTGAGCTTCCTTCTTTTTCCTGACAATATTTAAAAACCCCTCGAGTAATATACCTAAAAGTTGGGGAAAAAACAATTGGTCAAAGATTATTGTCTTCCTCTTTAAGAAAAAAAATAAACAGAAATGAACAGTAATAAATCCCAATAATCAAATTTTATCTTAATTTTGGTGAACAGTACTTACTCAAGATCTGTAAAGTTTCCTGAAGACCGAAAAAGGCATTTTGCTAAATGCCAACATTTAACAAACCCAACGCTAGAAATCAATAGTGAAAACAAGACACTTTTAGGGTTCACTGAGCTTTTTCCAGGGGTAAAGGAATGGTGACCTTGAAAAAAGTGTAACACTCTTCCCCCTAATAGGCATGAAACTACTTATTTAACAAGGTCTCATAATTTTTCTTTCCTTATGCTTCTTTGATCCCTTTTTTCCTAGCCAGATGTCACTACGGCAGGTTTTCTTCCAACTGGGAGATCGGGTCAGAGAAGTAGTTTCTTAAAAGTCAATACCAATTGCACACCACAGATAAAGGTGGGGAGAATATTACATAAACAATAGAGCTGGCACCATCTCCAGCCCTGGATACACCCCACAACGTGTGGAGCAGCCTCGGGCTCAGCTTCCTGCGAGTCTCATAATAAAAGAGCCCAGCATGATAAAATGAGATTGGATACTGTGCTTACAATGTCTATTAAAATGAATTCTAATGTGATCTTTGTAGTAGGTTTAAAGAGCGAAGCCAAGAATTTAAACATTTTAGTGAACTGAGCTCTACATATCTAAAAAGAGCGGTTCATTTTTATAACTCAGAATTTCCATAAAAAAACATTATCACTCTGTTTTAAAAATAGCCTCCAATCATACAATAACCACATGCACATTTTTTCTTTTAGTGATGTAATACTAAGCTGTATACCTTTTCTAAAATAGTTCCAATCATTTAAAAAAATGTAGAAATGATTTTCTTAATTTCCTACATTTTTATTTATATTTAAAGATTTATAAACTGAAAAAAAAATCTGTCTGTGTTTAAATGATTCCTTTTAGGACCTACTGTGGGCCAGGCACTGTATTAAGTTTTGGAAATAGAGGGGAAAAGAGAATACACATGATTCCAGTCCCAAGGAAGCTACTGATCTGGTGGGGAAGGCAGTCATTACACAGGTTCAACTGCAAACGCACACCTCATTGCAAACTGTGGCATGGGCAATGAGGGGAAAGACAGGAGGTTGTGAAAAAGATTCACAGGAATCCTCATGTCAAGTAGACTCTGGTGAAGGAGAGATCCCTTCAAGGAGGAGATATTTAAGCCAAGACCTAAACCATGAGACAATACCAACTGCCTAATGTTGGGAAGAAGAGCACTGCTGGCAGTAGGAACAGCCTGTGCCGAGGCCGTCGGGTGGCAAGGTGGGAAAATGAAAAAAGGCTGCTGTGGTTGGAACAAAGTGAGCCAGAGAGAAGTGATACAAGATGAGGTTGGGGAGGGCAGCAGGGGCCAAAACTCACAGGATCTTGTGGGCCACGGTAAATAATTTGGGTTTTATTTAAGTTGCAATAGGAAGTCAATAGAAGGTTTGAATTGGGAAGTTATATGATCTGAGTTTTGAAATATCTTTCTGGCTATTATCTTGATAAAAGGACTGAGGTGGGGGAGCAAAAATGTAAAAAGAGAGACCAGTTAGGAGCCTACTGGCAAGAGACGTGGTTGCCAGGTTGCTGGCAGTGGGGATGAGAGGAGTGGAAAGTTTCCAGATATATTTTAGAATCTAAATGACATAGCTTGATGAAGAACTAGACATGGCGGGTGAGAAAGAAGGAGATGTCAAGAATATCCCGTAGATTCTGGCTTGAAGAGCTACTTAAAGAGAGGAGAAAGTCTGGGGGAGGAGCAAAATTGGGGCGAGATGAAGAGTTGCCATTCAGCTGTGTGAAGTGTTCAGTGTTCTGGAGACAACCAAGAGAAGAAGTTCAGGAGGTGACTGGCTGTCTTCTAGGCAACAGGGCATATCTCCCTCACCTACCAGAGTGCCTGGCAGGTGCTCAATCATATGTACTGTAGCAAATTAGCATATGTAGCATTTTTTTCCGTAGTTGTGGGGATACATATTGATGCAGCTCCATTCTTATCTAATCACCTTTGTGACAGAGAACACAATGCCAAATTGCTAGCTGAGGTTAAAACTGAAGTCTAGCCATGCCATGTGCCCACAAGATCATATCCATAACTGTAGCTTCATGAACACCAAAAGCTAGTCAATTAAGTAGCATCTAGAGTAGCTGAAATTCTTGAATAATATATTCACTGATAATGGCATGTCCTAGGAGGCCCTTTAGAAACGTACCCCAGTCCACCTCTCAAGGCTTCCTAGTCAACTTCCTGGTGCTTCCCCAAGCCAAGAGGCCCTTTGGTACTCCACACCTTTGCATGTATAGAACACACTGCCTGGAATAATGTACTTTCTCCTTTTTTCTCCTAGTGAATGTTTACATCTCCTTCCAGATGCAACCCAGGCATCACCTCCTGTTTGAATATGTCTCTGATTTCTCTCAGCTGAGTCCTTTTTCTGTGACCCGACGGCCCTTTGTTCATCATGCAATCATAGAAGTGATTAGGACCTATGGTAATTATTTGGCCACATGTCTGCCTGAGACATGCTGAGGGAAAGCAGCATATAGTGTTCTCAAAATTTTATCCCACGTTTAGCATGATGCCTAGCAGACAGTAGGCATTCATTACATGTTCGCTGAGTAAGTAACATTCAATGAATAATAACAAACAAGAAGATGTTATTTCTAGTTTTTAGCAAAAAGCATTAAAATGTGTGTAGTTTTTTTTTTGTTTTCTTTTTTTCCCCTAGAGACAGGTTTTCGCTCTGTTGCCCAGGCTGCAGTGTCGAGGCTAGTCACAGGCATGGCCACAGTGCACTACAGCCTCAAAATCCTAGCCTCAAGTTATCCCCCACCTCAGTCACCCCAGTAGCTGGAACTAAAAGCATATGCCACCATGCCAGGCTTAAAATGTGTGTTTTAGAACAGGTGTGGTGGCTCATGCCTATAATCCTAACACTTTGGGAGGCCAAGGTGGACAGAGAGGTTGAGGTCAGGAGTTCCAGGCCAGCATGGCCAACATGACAAAATCTGTCTCTACTAAAAATACAAAAATTAGCCATGTGCAGTAGCTCACGCCTGTAATCACAGCAATTTGGGAGGCTGAGGCAGGCAGATCACCTGAGGTCAGGAGTTTGAAACCAGCCTGGCCAACATGGCAAAACCTGTCTCTACTAAAAAATACAAAAATTAGCCAGGTATGGCAGCATGCACCTGTAATCCCAGCTAGTCAGGAGGCTGAGGCACAAGAATCGCCTGAACCCAGGAGGTGGAGGTTGCGGTGAGCCGAGATTGTGCCACTGCACTCCAGCCTGGGTGACAGAGCAAGACTCTGTCTCAAAAAAAGAAAAAAAGACCCGTGTTTTAAATGATCTTATAACTCTGTAAATGAACGCCAAAAAGTAGGTCTCTTTCTATTCACATAGCCAGCAAAATAAACTGTCACTTCAGAAACTCCAATTTCTTAAAACATATGATATAGTAGAAACCAAACAAAATTCAGAGAGAACTACATCCATAATATTTGCTCTTATCATTGCATTTGACTTAGAGAAGCGATAAAGGGAAAAAAGCACAACTCCATGGTTCATCGTGTAATTCACAAGGAAAAAAAAATGACCTGAGTGGTGATATCCTTTAAATTACATATTCAGATAACTCAGGAGTATTTGGAGCTATGCAGTATTCAGGTCTTTATTTCACAATATTGTAGGATAAAAACAAACGGTCTTTAGCTTTTACTAGGAGAAAATGTATGTGGATTTAAACTGTATGCCTATTACCACTTAAAAGGAAAAGCCATCCAATAACACAAATTACTCCGTATGTGTAATCAATTTCTCTCACACTATTTTCCCACACAATCATACACTTTTATTTCTTCAAGTCCATACTCTACGGGTTAAATTCATCAAGCATATATTGTGTGAACATATCCCCTCCCTTCTATGCCCTTAATTGTCTTAATCTTCTAAGGCAACATTTATCCAAATACAAGCCCCTTTTCTAAAGCACAGAGGAGTTTTTGTTCAGCTCGGCTCTCATGTTGTAGTAATATGATCACTTTCCAAAGCCAATACATAATAACATGCTATTCCTGAAGCTCTAGAATGAAAACACATTAATGTAAGCTGTATACATCTAGCTCTTTACATAACCTAGAAATAGAGTTCCTACTACTAGCTCCACCTGCTGTCACAACATTCAAACCTAAAATTACCACTTCACAAAGGCTTTCAGTAATTCTACTATCAGATTTCATACCCAATAAGAAATGTATTACCTGTGTCCCCTCCCACCCCGCCTCCAGAGGAAGAATATGTTCAGAAAATTCTAATTTCAAATACAATGTTGAGTCTTTTGTGCACACTGTTCCACTACTAATAGTTACCTAAACATACTTTACTGTGGTTACAAATTAGCATCACAACATTAGGAACCACACAGATCTATGTGTTTATCTGTGTTTATTATTAATATGTCTGCAGAAGGTATTCAGAAATTGCCTGGGTCATTGGACTCTATCAATAGTTGGCAAATTATTTTTTTTTAAGCTGTAGGAAAGATTCTTCTTTATATGAAAATGGAAAGCCTCATGTGTAGAGGAGATGAAGGCAGAACTATTTGGTTTGAAGTGAGTGGGCTTCCCATTCTTCCGTATCCAACAGTGTCTTTGAATGTGTTCCCAAAGGATCTAGGACTGAGGATCATGGTTTAAAGACCACTGGACCAATGATCTTTACAAATCCTTCCTGAATCTGCGAGTCCATGCATTTTTTTGTACAACTGGAAAACATCTCCTTCCATTTTATAAACAATCCTTGGCAAAATGGACTCTCTTCATGTTCTGTAACTTTATATATATTTTAGATGGAGTCTCACTCTGTCGCCAGGCTGAAGTGCGACAGCGTGATCTCAGCTCACTGCAACCTCCACCTCCTGGGTTCAAGCGATTCTATTGCCTCAGCCTCCGGAGTAGCTGGGATTACAGGTGCGTGCCATCACACCTGGCTAATTTTTGTATTTTTAGTAGAGACGGGGTTTCACCCTATTGGCCAGGCTGGTCTCGAACTCCTGACCTTGTGATCCGTCCGCCTCGGCCTCATAAAGTGCTGGGATTACAGGCATGAACCACTGCGCCTGGCCAACATGTATATATTTTTTAGTTTCCACACTACTTAATACATGTGACATATATATATATATATATATATGTCAGAGAGAGAGAGAGACTAGAAAGGTTTTTTTTTTCTACTTGTTTGTTTTTAAGCAGTTTCTTTGGAGGGTAATCATCTTTCACCACAGGAGAAGATATATTCAAAAAGTCTAACAAAACTATATAAATTTTTTACTTGCAAGTTCCATTAAGTATAGTTTTTTGTGGTTCACAGTTCTAAGCTTCAGGGTCAGTGCACACACAGAAACCCTCTTGAAAATGAAGGAGTCTAGCATCTGGCTATCACAGTGAGCTCAAATTAGAAACTGCAATAAACCTGGGGAGAGTGAAGGAGAAAACAATAAAAATGGCAAGTTATTTGGACAGTAAGCCTGGTCCTAGATTTAGTAGAAAGGAAGGGTTCATGTTCATTGTGCCACATATTGATTTTTCCAGGAGTTAAAAAAAATGCTTAAAAATTAGGGTTTAAAAGGATGAAGCAGGCTTTCAAAAGAGATAATGCCTTCTCCAGTTTGAGACACAAAATTCAAATTATGACTTTTGGAGGCCATGACAGTGAAGGGGTGGGAGAAGGATATAATGTGTTTGCACAGAAAGACTGTAAGGATGGTAGGTGAAAGTGACTTCAAAAATAATGAGTTGTCACCTATGATAAATGAATTCAGAGGATAATATTTTCTTCCAGCTTACTATGGATGTGTAGGGAAATAAAGAGAAAATAATCTACCTTAATGGAATAAATCAAGTTTTACTATATAATTGGAGGGAAAATGAGTGAAAACATTATAGGCCAGGTGTGATGGCTCACCTCTGTAATCCCAGCACTTTGGGAGGCCAAGGCAGGCAGATCACCTGAGGTCAGGAGTTAAAGACCAGCCTGGCCAACATGGTGAAACCTTGTCTCTAATAAAAATACAAAAATTAGCCAGGCGTGGTGGTGCCGCACCTGTAATCCCAGATACTTGGGAGGCTAAGGCAGGAGAATCACATGTTTACCTCCAGGCTTGAACCCGGGAGGCAGAGGTTGCAGTGAGCCAAGACTGCGCCACTGCACTCCAGCCTGGGCAACAAGAGCAAAACTCCATTTCAAAAAACAAAACAACAAAAAAAAAGCAAAAAATAAAAATAAAAAAACCAGTTACAGTAGAATAGAGAAATCTGAACCAATAAAATCTTATTTCTATCAAACCCAGGCAGGAATTGTTACTTTTTTATTATATACATCTTCTGCTCATAAAGCTTAAAAGCTTCCTCAGTGTTAAACAGCACAAAGTCCTAATACCTTATTCTGGACTTTAAAGCTTCATCCTTCCTTCCATGCACACCGGTCCTTAATCCTTCCCAGATCTCATCATGTCAGCTGACTTGGCTGGACACAATTCATTTATAGTTATGCACTATATTTCTTGCTGTTGCAGAGGTTAAAAAAAAAAGGTAAAAATCCAAGGAGAGTGGATTCTGTTAATGGGAGGACTGCATTAACAGCATGATAGCTGATATATTTAGGTATGCAAATCTGAGATGGGCAAGAGATTTGTAAGAGAACAGGGATCTAGGAAGAAGAGATTTCAGGCACTGAGGTGGACACCACAGGAGAAGAGGGTCTCTGAAGAACTCTACACAGAGAGCACAGTACCAGCAACAGGAGCAGGAGGCGGGGCACACAGCTGGCACCTGCACTGCATTCATTTACTGCCTCTTTTCTCCTTTGCTCCATCACTGTTTCAAATCCCACCCATCCTTCAGCATGTCCAGCTCCAGGCCCACACCTCCTCTAGGGGGCAGTCCTGCCCTCCCGAACTCTTAAGAGGTTTTCTTGCCTATAATGGTAACGTAACATCTGGCGGTAAAAGAAGTGGCAATATTTCTTTCATCTTCCCAATCACATAAGATATACACACATTTTTTGATGGAGTCTTGCTCTGTCACCCAGGCTGGAGTGCAGTGGCAGGATCTTGGCTCACTGCAACCTCCGCTTCCCGGGTTCAAGCAATTCTCCTGCCTCAGCCTCCGGAGTAGCTGCAATTACAGGCACCCGCCACCACGCCCAGCTAATTTTTGTATTTTTAGCAAAGACAGTGTTTCACCATGTTGGCCAGGCTGGTCTTGAACTCCTGACCTCGTGATCCACCTTCCTCGGCCTCCCAAAGTGCTGGGATTACAGGCGTGAGCCATCGCGCCCAGCCCACATGAGATACATATTTTTAAATGTCTTTAGGTCAGTGTCTGTGTCTCCTAATTCTTCCCCATCTCTATAGTGAAACATATTCACCATTTTCTAAATGGGTAATTAAATAAACATGGATGCGTGAATATCTGTAGGAGATCCCACAAAATGCTCCTATGATTATAATTTCAAAATAAGGTAACCTTAATGTGTATGCAGTTTCCTGATTATAGAAAAGAACTAAGAGGCCAATTGAAATCTGAAATCAACCAAAACCTTCATCCCTGCTATACCTTGATCTTTGTTCCATAGGAGCCAAAATAAAAAACCATACACAACAGCAGGTGTTTTATGACAGAAACTAAGACCAGAAAAAGGATATTTAAATTTAGAAAAATAATACCTTTAATAATCAACTGTCTGGTTTAGAACAAGCCAGACAAGATATTAATAAATAAAAGCATGCAAGCCAACTGACCATTAACCTAATCATCCAAATTATTTTTCAATTGGACCTTACACTGGATAGCAGTCACACAGTCCATAATTACTGCTATGATGAATCAATCTCTTTGATTTTTCCATCATTCAAAGTGAGAGTTAAAAGTAAGTTCCTGGAAAGCTTTTTCAAGTATCAAAGTAGAATATGTCCATTAATTTAAAATGGCAATAGTATAAAGAAACAGAAAAGATGTTCAATCTAATTGCCTAGTGAAAACAAAATTCTGAAGTCCTTTTTTCTGGTTTTTAACCTTAGGCATATTTTATATAGATCCGAGATAATAACACAGAGACAAATGTATGAGGATTCAGTAGGACAATGCTCATTCAGTTCTTATTTATAGCTTTTAACATAAAGAAAAGCCCTGTAAATCTTAGCTGTTGTTATTTATATAGAATGGTCTACAATTTATTCTGGAATAAAGTCAGACCATCTGAGATCTGTAAACTTGGAACACACAGTCTTTGCCCTCCATAGAATTGCCCTGACATTAAACACTCTCGTCTGCATTGAGAAAAGATGAAGCAACAGCCTTACAAAATTCACTACTGCCATTTATTGAACAGCTCGTTGACACTGACATCCACCCACCAGTCTCCCCTCCATGAGACATCACAGAAGAGCTATCCCAGGGCAGGAGGACTTATGCCTCTCTAGACAAATTGTTTTTTTGCATGGACCCTGACTGCAGTTGTGCTTGCTCGTGTTGTCCTATTTGCTCTGGATGCTAGGTAGTCCAGAACCAAATTTGAAATTAACGTCTAACAACTATAGAGAACACGGTGATTTGTGTTTTGTGTATTGATTCTACTCCTGACTTCAACTCATTGATTCATAAAGTTCCTTAGGGGAATGAATACCGGCCTCAATTTTGTCACAGTTAGGAATATGACCCATGGCACTATTAAAAATCAAAGGAAGGGCTTATCAATTGGTTAAGAGGGTGAGCTAGAGGTCAGATCACGTTGGTCTGGTACTTACTAGCTAGCAGTGCCACTCTGGGCAAATTACTTAACCTTGCTAGGCTTCTGGATTTATTTATTTTTTATTTTTAAACTTTTTAGTACTTTTATTTTTTTTTTTAGAGATATGGTCTTGCTATGTTGCCCAGGCTGGTCTCAAACTCCTGGGCTCAAGTGATCTTCCCACCTCAGCCTCCCAAGTAGCTGTGAATACAGGTGCTTACCGCCATGAATAGCTAGAGTTTTTTAACTTATAAAATGGGGATAATCAGCCAGGCACAGTGGCTCATGCCTGTAATTCCAACACTTTGGGAGGCTGAGGTGGGAGGATCATTTGAGCCCAGGAGTTAGAGACTCTGTCTCAAAAATAATAATTTAAAATAATAAATAAAATATAATGAGGATAATATGGTTTGGCTCTGTGTCCTTACCCTACCCAAATCTCATCTCAAATTGTAATCCCTGTCGGGGCAGGGGCCTGGTGGGAGGTGACTGAATCATGGGGGCTGACTTCCCCCTTGTTGTTCTCACCAGATGTGGTTGTTTGAAAGTGTGTGTCAATTTCCCGTTCACTCTCTCTCTCTCCTGCCACCACGTGAAGAAGGTCTTTGCTTCACCTTTGCCTTCTGCCATGATTGTAAGTTTCCTGAGGCCTCCCCAATCATGCTTCCTGTTAAGTCTGTGGAACTGTGAGTCAATTAAACCTCTTTTCTTTATAAATTACTCAGTCTCAAGTAGTTCTTTATAGCAGTGTGAAAACGGACTAATACAGAGGATAATCATAATATCATAGTTATATTACATACAACAATCATCACAGATGAATGTGCTCATCACAGATCTGCATGATAACTGTTCAGGAAATGATTGCCTTAATTATCTATAATAATAATAAATACTGTGAAAGGATTTTGCCAAGTATTTATTATTTTATTATTCCTCTATATTATTTTGTGATTCTTCTCTGAAGCCTAGGTTCCTCATTTTAAAATAAGGACAGATGACTGTTTTCCAGGTCTCTTCTAGTTGCAAGCTTCTTCATTCTATACACTTGGAAAAGTTATGAAGTGCATCACAGAGAATGAGGGTTATAATGAAACCCTCTGAAAGAGGTAGCAAGACTGTAAATCAGAACCGATCTCAACTGTGATCTGCTGCTTCCTTTAACTAATGGCTTGATTTTTTTCTCCCACTCATGTATTTCCTTGTTTCAAGCAGCCACAACAGTTTTTGCTTATATTCACTTGCTTGTTAGGTTACAGGCAATAAAAACATCATTAGCACCTTTCTGCTACTCACCCTGGCTGCCCTCAAATTCTCCCAGCATGTACACTTCTTCCAGATACTCTACTCTTATTTCTAGTAGCTTTGACTTAACTTTTCACTCTTCTTAATTTTCACAAGGAAATCTCTATTGAAATGACCCACTTTTCAAGAGGATTAGAAGCCCTTGGGAAGCAGGGCCTGGGCATCCAGGTTTAGGTATAATCCCAAACCCAAAGTGCAGGGTGTCTAGCTTCGGGACTCTGGCCCTTCCTAAAAGCAGCTGAGTCTGGGCCAACCTAGAATGTGAGTCTGACCTCGCCCTGCAAGCTGGGCAGCAACTGGGGCCTGCAAAAGAATCCTGTGGATGGCGTGTTAGAGCCCTGTTCTGAAGTAAGAAGAGCAATGGATAGCAGAGGAGAATTCCCAAGTCACAGCTGTATTATACAGAACAACTTTGGAAAGTTGATTACCTGAATAAATAGTTCCCAGGAGGCCAAGGCCAGCATTTCAGACTTTTTTTTTTTTTTTTTTGAGACGGTCTCGCTCTGTCACCTAGGCTGGTGTGCAGTGGCGTGATCATGATTCACTACAGTCTCAACCTCCTGGGCTCAAGCAATCCTCTCCCTCAGCCCCCTGAGTAGCTGGGACTGGCATGTACCATCAGGCCTGGCTAACTTCTGTATTTTTTGTAGAGATGGGGTTCCGCCATGTTGCCCTGGCTGGTCTCAAACTCCTGGGCTCAAGTGATCCACCCACCTTGGCCTCCCAAACTGCTTGGGACTACAGGCGTGAGCTACCACACCCGGCCAATTTCATTTCTTCAAGATCCAAACATTAAGAAGACAGATAATATACGTGGAAAAACATTTAATCTGCACATGAGCCCTCTTCCTTCAAGAGAAATACCATGTAAAATTGACTCATATCAATAATAGGGAGAGAAGAAAAAGCGGATGGTTTGAAATTGGTTCAGTATTGAACAGTTCTAACAGAAAAATTGCATGTTAGCAGCAATCAGAGTACAGCAGTGATTTCTCGCTAGGCTATTTTACTCCTTTTCTTGAATGTCTGTGGTATTGAGTTTCTCCAAATAAACACACACACACACACACACACACACACACACACACACACACACACTCACACTAGAGTACAGCTGGAAGAATACAGGTGGGGACTGTATTCTTTCTTCCAGAATCCATACCTCTCTGCACATTAGAGAACTAGCTAAGGAAAGAAAACATTCAGTGTGAAGTCAAACCCTTAATTCAAAATCAGAGAACATACAGAAGAAAGAAAGTCTAGGAGAATAATGAATGTTAAAATGCCTTCAGCAATAGTCACACTTGATGTATCAGAAAAGCCACTATATTAATCTTTTTTCATGCTGCTGATAAAGATGAGACTGGACGATTTACAAAAGAAAGAGGTTTAATGGACTTACAGTTCCACATAGCTGGGGAGCCCCCATGATCATAGCGGAAGGCAAAGAGGAGCAAGTCGTGTCTTACATGAATGACAGCAGACAAGAGAGAGCTTGTGCTGGGGAACTCCTCTTTTTAAAACCATCAAATCTCTAAGACTTATTCACTATCACAAGAACAGCCTGGGAAAGACCCGCCCCTATTATTCAATTATCTCCCACCGGGTCCCTCCTACAACACGTGGGAATTATGGGAGCTACAAAATGAGATTTGGGTGGGGACACAGCCAATCCATATCGGTAACATAATAGAGAAACAAGATATTATGACTAGGGGAAAATCTTTATCCGGAAAGAATAACTCACTGAATATCAGGGAACTCTTAAGAAAGAGAAATCCTATCAATGCAAAGAATGTGGGAAATCCTTTTGCCAGAAAACAAAACTCTCTGTAGATTGGAATATTCACAAAAAACCCTAAGGAAAAAAGTGTAGAAAAGGCTTTATCAAGAAGTTGTAACTAATGGAACATCAAACATTATTTTGAATATTTTGAAAGTGAAAATTTTCAACAAGAAATTTAAAACCTGGAGCAATTCTATCAAGTTAGGGATTATATCAAGAACATGTTCTCCTAGCAATAATCCTGAAAGTCTTATTTTAAATGTGATTCTAAACCTTGTATATAAAGTGTAACAGATTTTAAATCTAAATATTAGTAATCCCTGTTCTCTTTTTCCCCCCACTCAGTGTGGGTAGTAGTTTCTCATTTTTATTGATTACCTCAACAAAATCAGCTTTTAATTTTTTCTTATTTGTCCTCTTTTCAATTTCAACAATTTCCATTCCAATCTTTACTATTTCCTTTCCTCCCCTTATTTTGGGCCCTATTTACTCTTTCTGTAGTTAAAGGTAGAAGTTAATTAAAGGTAGAAGCTGAGGTCATCAGTCTGAGACCGTTATTCTTTCCTAAACATAGAAAGTTAGTGCTACCACTTTCCAAGTATTGCTTTCAATCCATCCTACAAAATTTGAAATGTGGTCTTTTCATTCAATTCAAAATACTTCCTAATTTTTCCCTTTTGATTTTTTTCTTTGACCTATGAGTTATTTAGAAGTGTGCTATTTATTTGGAAATTTTAAACTTTTACTTGGAACAACTATTTGCAACTTTTCCAGACAGCTTTGCTATTGATTTCTAATATAATTCCATCACAAAGAACATGCTTTGTACTTTAAATGTATTGACATGTTTAATGGCCCAGAGTATGACCAATTTTATTAAATATACTGTGTAGACTTGAAAAGAATGTGTATTCTGCTGTTGGGTAGAACATTCTATAGATGACAATTAGGTCACACTGGTTGACAGTGCTGTTCACGTCTCCTATATCCTTATTGATTTCATGTCTCCTTGCTTAATTATTGATAGGGGTGTTGCAACCTCCTACCATCATTATGGATTTGTCCACTTTTCTTTACAGTTTTATTAGTTTTTTGCTTCATGTATTTTGAATTTCCATTATTAGGGGATTTTTTTTTTTTTTTTTTTTGAGACAGAGTCTTGCTCTGTCACCCAGGCTGGAGTGCCGTGGTGCAATCTGGGCTTACTGCAACCACCACCTCCTGGGTTCAAACGATTCTCGTGCCTCAGCCTCCCGGGTAGATGGGATTACAGGCATGCACTACCATGTCCAGGTAATTTTTTTGTATTTTTTCCATAAAGACGGGGTTTCATCATGGTTGGTCTCAAACTCTTGGCCTCAAGTGATTCGCCTGCGTTGGCCTCTCAAAGTGCTGGGATTACAGGCTTGAGTCATGGCACCTGGCCAGGGGCATAAATGTTTAATTCCCTTAATGAACTGGCTCTCCTTATCCCTGGTAATATTCCTTCTTCTGAAGTCTACTTCATCTGATATTAACATGCTCACTTTGGCATTCTTTTGGTTAGTGTTCAGTACAGTATATACTCCTAATCTTTTTTGCCCTTATATTTAAAGTGGGCTTCTAGGCAACACAGAGTTAGTTTGTACTCTTTTATCTAATTTGACAGTATCTCCCTTTCAATGGAGCTGTTGAGATCATTTACATCTAACTAAAACATTAATGATTGGATTTAAATCTACCATATTATTTGTTTTCTACTTGTCTATTTCCATCTATTTTTTTGTTCCCATTTTCTTCCTTCTTTTGAATTAATTAACGAAGTTTTTTAAGAGATGAGGTCTCACTCTGTCGCCCAGGCTGGTGTGCTGTGGTACGATAATGGCTAAGTGCAACTTCAAACTCCTGGGCTCAAGGGATCCTCCTGCCTCAGCCTCCCAGGTAGCTAAGATTATAGGCATGTGCCATCATGCCTGGCTTTTTTTTTGCTTTTTTGTCGAGACAGAGTCTCATACTATGTTGACGAGACTGGTCTTGAACTCCTGGCGTCAAGCAATCCTCCTGCCTTGGCCTCTCAAAGTGCTGGGATTACAGGTGTGAGTCACCACCGCCAGCCGACTGCTGTCATTTTTATCTTTGTTCCTATTCATATGTGTCTTTTTTTTCCCTAGATATACTTATGATTTTTAACATACTAAAAAAGGAGATATTATTAAGGATGTTATTAGATCAACTGACAAAATATAGATGATAAATCAGATAAAACACAGTATCAACATATATTTATGAACATGATAAGCATACTTTGGTTATATTCAGTACAGAAGAGAAGGGGATAGTGGTAGAAAGTGCAAAGGAGAAGGAAGATGGGTAAAATGTTAACAATGTCAATCTGGGTAAAAGGTATACCTTATATAGAGAGTAAGCTATTCTCTGTACTACTTTATTTTGAACTTTTTGGAAGTTTTAAATTATTCAAAAAAAAGGTAATATTTAAAAAGCCAATCCAACATGCTCTGGATCCTATCCCCTTATACAATAGGTCTGCTTCTCTCCCTCTCTCTCATCTTCCTTCCTCCTCTTCACTAGATCATTCTGCTAAGCTTGGAAACATGTTCTTCCATTTAAATGGTAACAAGAAGAAGCAAACAAAACATCTCTTGATCCATAGCCACTCTGGACTTAATGAAAGACTCATCTACTCACATTGTCACACTTTATCATCAATTTCCACTTATCTTCAACCCACTCTGCCCTCACCACACTTTGAAATGCCTCTTGCTAAAGTCACCAAACACCTCCAGGTGGTCAACTCCAAAGGATACTCATCAGTTATGCCACCTCACCTTTCAGGAGCATTTGATAGTGCTGACCACACCTTCCTTGTTAAAATATCTACTTCTCTTGGCTTTTGATCAAACACTCTTGATTTTCCTCTTGCCCCTCTGTCACTCCTAAGTCTCCTTTGCCATTTCTTCATCTTCTACCTGAGTTCTACTGGCTAGAGTTCTTAACATTCTCAGTCCACTCTATCTCTCTAGGTGGTCTCATCCATTCTCCTGATTTTAAAATCTGTCTACAGGTTGATGACTCCCAATTTCTTCAGCCCAGAACTTACTTCTGAAATTTATCCAGTCTGACTGCTTTGACATAGTAAACTAACACTTCTCAAACATATTCAAAATTGAGCTCTTAGTCTCCCTCACCCCCAAGTATTGCCTGCCCCCTGCTCCCACCCCACTGCCCCACCCGTCTGCCATCTTCTCTTTTCAGTAGGTGCCATGTCCATTCATCCAGCCGCACAAGTCAGAAAACCTAGTATCATTTTTTGAATGTTAAAATTATGAATGATATTTTTTCTTTATGCACTTCAACAGTTTAAAATTTCCGTGTTTAAAATTTATAAGTAATCAAAATTAAAAGAACCTCAAAAGAAGACATACAAATGGCAAACAGGCATATGTGAAAAGCTGCTCAATATCATTGATCAGAGAAATGCCATCAAAACTATAATAATATCATCTTACCGCAGTTAAAATGGCTTTTATCCAAAAGATAGGCAATAACAAAGACTGGCAAGGATGTGGAGAAAAGAGAGCTCTTATAAACTGCTGGTGGGCATGTAAATTAGTACAATCACTATGAAGAACCATTTGGAGGTTCCTCAAAAAACTAAAAATAGAGCTACCATATGATCCAGCAATCCCACTGCTGGGTATATACCCAAAAGAAAGGAAATCAGCATATGGAAGATATCTGCACTCTCATATACTGTTTGTTGCAGCATTGTTCACAATAGGCAAGATTTGGAAGAAGACTCAGTGTCCATCAACAGATGAATGGATAAAGAAAATGTGGTACGCATACACAATGGAGTACTATTCAGCAATAAAAAAGAATGAGATCCTGTCATTTGCAACAACACAGATGAAAACGGGAGGTCATTATGTTAAGTCAAACAAGGCACAGAAAGTCAAACACTGTATATTCTCACTTATGGGATCTAAAAATCAAGACAATTGAACTCATGGACATAGAAAGTGGAAGGATGGTTACCAGAGGCTGGGAAGGATAGTGGGGGAGTTGGGGAGAGGTGTGGATGGCTAATGGATGCAAAAAAAAAAAAAAAAAAATAGAATAAGACCTAGTATTTGATAGTACAGCATGGCAACTATAGTCAATAACAACTTAATTGTACATTAAAAAATAACCAAAAGAGTATAATTGGATTCTTGGTAACACAAAAGATAAATGCTTGATAGCATGGATACCCCATTCTGCATGATGTGACTATTAATACCTAGTATTTGATAGCACAGTAGGGTGACTAGAGTCAAAATAATAATCAAACATTTTAAAATAACTAAAAGAGTGTAATTGGACTGTTTGTAACACAAAGGATTAATGCTCAAGGGAATAGTTATCCCATTTCCCATGATGTGACTATTACACATTACATGCCTACATAAAAACATCTCATGTACCACTTCTCTATATATACACCTACAAAAATTAAAAATTAAAAAAAAAATAAAAACAACCAAAACGATCTTGGCTCATTGCAATCTCTGCCTCCTCAGTTCAAGCGATTCTCCTGTTTCAGCCTCCCGAGTAGCTGGGATTATAGGCGCCTGCCACCACGCCCAGCTAATTTTTTGCATTTTTAGTAGAGATGGGGTTTCATCATCTTTGCCAGGCTGGTCTCGAACTCCTGATCTCAGGTGATCCACCCGCCTTGGCTTCCCAAAATGCTGGGATTACAGGCATGAGCCACTGCACCCAGCCTAGTTTCTGTTTTTAATTTTCATTTTGTGAGTGTTATTAGTCTGTTTTCATGCCACTGATAAAGACATACCCAAGGCTGGGCAATTTACAAAAGAAAGAAGTTTAATGGACTTACAGTTCCATGTGGCTGGGGAAACCTCACAATCACAGCAGAAGGCAAAGAGAAGCAAGTGACGTCTTACATGGATGGCAGCAGGCAAAGAGGGCTTGTGCAGGGAAACCCCCCCTTATAAAGCCATCAGATCTCATGAGACTTATCCAGTATCATGAGAACAGCATGGGAAAAACCCGCCCCCATGATTCAACTACCTTCTACCAGGTGCCTCCCACAACACATAGGAATTTGAGATGAGATTGATATAGGGACACAGCCAAGCCATCTCAGTGTTTAAATAAGGTACTAAAAATTAATATCAACTTTCATATTACCAGAAGTATTTGGATTTATTGAAGACATCACAGAATCCACTTCTATCTAGAAAAGAGGAAAAAATAATAGAACATGTAATTTTATCAAATGTTTTCACAGTGCAAGTTCTTAATTCTTTGGGTGGGAATAAGGATCTATTTTATGAGAAACCAAGTTTGTTGAACCAAGCAGACAAGTAATGATACACAATAGCTATAATAGTCATTTTATTTTTCCATCAACATCTGTAAAATAGCAGACACTAATCTGCTAGTCTCTAATAGCCCCCAAAACTTTATTCCATTGACCAAGACAGTTTAAGCACAGAAAATCAATTTGGCTGTCCCATATATAATATAATCTAACAGGCAGCCTTTCTACTTTAGACAAATACAATTGTTATTAATGGGCTCTATGGCTCTATTTAAAAAAATTTTTTCCTGATTACAAAAGTATCACATCATTGATGTAGAAAGCATGAAAAATACAAAAAATTATGAAGAAAATTAAAAAATCAGCCATCCAATGAAAATCACTGTTATCATTTTAATCAGCTTTTTTCCCCTATGCATCTTTAAACATTTGAGACTTTACTGTATAGAAAATATGAGGACCTGCTTTCACTAAATGTTAAAATATAAGCCCTTTACCACACTGCTACAAGGGCTTTATAAACATTATAGTATCAGAGCCTTGGCAGCATCTGACATAATTTCTCCACTTCTGGTCTCGAACTCTTCCCAGTCTTGGATTTCCTGCATTTTCCTGGTTCCTCTTGTCCCTGCCAAATGGTTCCAACTTCCTCAAGTCCCCTCCCACCCTTAAATGCTGGTATTCCCTAACGTTCTATCCTCAGACCATGGCTCTTCCTATTCTGCATACTCTTCCTGGGCAATGCCATCCAGCCTCGTGTTTTGAGCAACCACATGGAAACCATGGAGCCCCAAGTCTATCTCCAGCCCTACCCTCTACACCTACATCTGAGATGTAGATGAGATTCCTACATCTTAGGGAAGCAGTAAAATCTAACAGCGGATTTTCACCACTGTAACCTCAATAGCCAGCATATTATTTAATGAGTGAATGCACCTGGAATGCTCATAGCTGCCTCAAACTCAATGTGTTCCAATCGAAACTCACTGACTTCCTCTGAACCTACTCTTAAATTTTCTCTTAACTGGTGGCATCGCTATCCCTTCAGTCCCAGTGGTCATATCACTCTTACCACCACCGCACCCAATCAGTCATCAGGGCCTAACCTGTCCTACCACCCACAAAGTGTTCCTAGATACTTAGAGTAGTCTATCTTCTCTAGTCTAAATGACCACCCAGACTGCTATAGTTACCACTAGAATTAGGCCTTCCTTCTTTGTTCCCTTCACTTTCTGTTTTTCAATCTCTTATCTTTCTTGGTATCTATCACAGTTTTATGTCTTTCTACATTACACTCTCAACTGCTTTGAAGTAGAGACTGTGTTTCATTCATCTTTATATCATTAGCAACTAGCAAGTACTCCTTTTATTAAATAGAAACAATAAATTTCATTATGTATGGGTGGGCACGGTGGCTCATGCCTGTAATCCCAGCACTTTGGGAGGCTGAGGTGGGCTGATCACTTGAGGTCAGGAGTTGGAGACCAGCCTGGCCAACATTGGTGAAACCCTGTCTCTACTAAAAATACAAAAAAAAAGAAAAAAAACAACCCGGTATGGTGGTGTGCGCCTGCAGTCCCAGCTACTCAGGAGGCTGAGGCAGGAGAATTGCTTGAACCTGCAAAGTGGAGGTTGCAGTGAGCCTAGATCACACCACTGCACTCTAGCCTGGATGACAGAGCAAGACTGCATCTCAACAAATAAATAAACTTAATTATGTAAACAACTGCATGAAGGTATAAGTGATTTATTATATAAGTATTTTATTGCTTCATGACCTGCAGTCAGTAAATATTTTATTTGCTCAAAAGTCATATTAAAAAATTAAACCCCAAACCTCAACCTAGTCTAAAATATCTGTTGAATTTCACAGAAATTATATATTGTCACTTGCATAATAAAAGTTCATTGTACAAATGACTAAGTTTATAGGTGACATGCTATTAGTAAATACCGTTTAGTGACCTGCAGTTAGTAAATAGTTCATTTGCTTAAAAAATAAAATAGAAAACCTCACCTCAGTATGAAAAGTAAAATCTGTTAAATTTCATGGAGTGTATGTACAGTACGTTACATCACTGTATCTGTCATTAAATTCCTCATTCTAAAATGGAAACCAAATAGACTCAAGGGTGATAAAGGCAAAAATGAGACAAGATACCTTTCCAGGTGAATCCAAGTTAACTACAATGATTCACAGGCTGACTCTTTTTAGCTGACCTGCTTTGTAATTCCAACTGAAATGATTACAGGTAAACAGGAGAGCTGCAATTTCTAAGAGTCGGCCCTGACTACTTCTCTGAGCTCCATAACAAGCTTCTCAGTAACTAGGCATCCCCTCATAGTTGAGCCACTCTGAACCCACCTGAGCTGTTCATGCAACCTACTTGGGTCAAGAGAATATATTAATACTGATTGTGCATCACAACTTCACAGTAAGTACGTTCTGTTGACACAAATAGGGCGGAGAAGCACGACATCACAAGGTCCCTGGCTTTGCTGGGCTTTCAATCTGACAGAAAGGCACAGTCCACTCATGAGGAACAGCTGGGCCCTAATTAACTGCCAAGCTGTCTGGTCTAATGAGAGTGAGGGATGGCATTCCAGGCTGAGCCCTGAGTGCTCCCTTTGCTTGATGGTGGCAGCTCAATTTTTTGAATCTGGACAATATCTTGACTCTGACTAATTCCAGCTTAACAAGAAGGGTGTCGTCTCTCGAATGAATGTAACAGGAAAGCAGAAAAGCATAAAGACAGGGTGAACAGGAAACTTGCCCTACTCAAGTAGGAGGTTCATGGAGGCTCAGCTCAACTCTCATTATTGGTGAATTGGTGCAATATTTTCTGGAGAGCAAATATCTAACAAAATTTTAAACGTACATATTTCATGACCTAGCAGTTATACTTCTAGGAACTTATTCCACAGACATACAGCCACAAGGACATAAATGTGTGTATCACTGCGGCAATGTTTGTAGGAAAAAAAAAAACCACCTATATAACCCCAGACAGGAACCTGGCTAAAAAGAAAAATATGCAACTATATTTCAAAATGTGGTAGTGGTGTGTGCTTTTAAGTTGATATATTGTTAAATGAGAAAAGCAAGTTAAAGTAGGCATAATATTTACCCATTTATGTTTTCAATAAAAGACTATGCATATATATGTCATGGATAGAAAATTTCAGAATTACACAAAAAACTGTTAATGGTAATCTCCTAGGAGTGAGACCCTCTGGTAGGCAGGGAGCGGATTTTATGCTCAACTTTATACCTTTCTGCACTGTTTTAATTTTGTGACCATGGATGTATTTTATAAACAAAGCAACAAAAGTAAAACGAGAGAGAGACTATGTCATGTCCTATGTAACTTTCTCCTGTTACCAATACTCCCCTCTCAGTCTTCCCTCTTGGCACCTCTCTAGCATCTTGTATTTATAATAGTTATTAGCAGCCTGGTGGTGAGATAGGCTTGTGTAGGCTCCAGTGGAAAAGATTTCTACTTCATCTCTGGGCTGAGGTGTTAAGAGGAAGCTAAAATTCAGCACTGGACACATCTCTGAAATTGCTTATAAAGCTATTTATAAACATCCTAAGCTAGCCCTGTGAACTTTTCTTAGGATCCATTCACCTTTGATCGTCTACCCCATCCCCAAATATACAAGAAAGCTCTACCTTGGAGGGCTTGTACCCAAACAGCATTACAACAGCAACTTTAAAGTCCTCTCTGCTGAGATATCCTTTGTGATCTTCATCACATGCTTTAAATACCTGAAGAACATTAAATAGCTTTAGTTAATGAGACAGAAACGGTTTATTTTATTACTAGTTTATTATATAGTTTGGACCTCGAAAATCTAAAACTTGACCCAGCAGTAGAGTAGGAAAATAGAATTTCATTATCTCAATATTAATTCTCAAGAAATCTTAAAGATGGACTGAAATTTTCTTAAAGATGGGCTGAAATTTCCCTCAAAGTGCAAACGAGTTAACCGCCAGGTGACGCAAATTAATTCATTTAGGCCACTGAGATAAATTCTACCCAAAATTCAGTCCTGGAGTTAGGAAGGTGAGGCAAAGGGGCTGGCTTTGAAAGGCGCGAGAGATGCAGACTCAAGGTTACCATTCATAGACTACATAGAGAGAAAGAAGATGGAACTTGGAGGTAGCGGTAGTCCTGGACGGGGAGCCAGGAGCCCTGCAGCTCCAGGATCAGTCATTAACCACGACCCTTTGGACAGGCAGCCCAGGTCTTATCTGTACACCCGGCAGAGTGAGACCCAGGCGCGGGAGAGAAAGCGAGAGGCCCAGGCCAAGCTGGAGTCCGAGGCTCAGCCGCCCTCCAGACACCTACTTCCACCCACTTCCTGTGTTCCAAGGGACTTGCTTCCCACGTCCGCGACCTGGCTCTGGCCTCGGAGAAGAACATCGCGACTGCAACAACCGAACCCCAGCAACCCAATCAGCGACCACCGTTTTCCCAGCCTGGCTCGCATCCTACAGCGGCCACGCCCACCGCGGCTCAGGAAGCCGAACTTCGCCGCGCAACTCCGACGTCTCCTCCCATTGGACAACCTGCCAGCCACTCGCGTTAATCCCGCAGTGCTATTGGCCAGAGCCTTTGTTTAATCACGTTTCCTTGGAGCCGCCCTGGCAGTGAGGCGCCCAGGCCTGTCCACAGCACTTGGCTCCACCCCCTGACTCTCCCCTTAACTCGTTGAGCGTGGCTGGAAATCCGAGAGCTTCTAGGTGCTGGTTCAATTCCTGGCTCATGGTTTATTTCATTCTCTCCCTCCATCTTGCAATAGGTTACTTTTAATCATTTAGATCTATGGCACTATGTTAAACATTATAGGAGACAAAAAGAGCGTGAACAAACATAAAAAGAACCAAACGAAAAGAGCCACGTCCAGGATTCTCGTTCAGATCAGCAAGTCATTGGGATCGAGCTCCCAGGGTAGCTACTACATCTGTTCTGTCCTCCAGATAACCCTAGCACCTAGCACGGTGCCTGGCACAAAGTAGATCTTCAATGAAAGAACGAAACGAGCCGTTATGTTTACACAAATGTATTTCACTCAGTCCTCTGGAAGAGATGCCTAGTGTGAAAGAGATTCCAAGAGTAAATACCATAAACAGCACCGAGCCCAAATCCCACAGCAAACATCCTTATTAAAGGCAAGGAACGTGGGGCGAGTTCCTTTTCTCACAAGATTTTAAAAGAACGCAACTGTTTCGAAGAAGGAACAGACATTCGAGATTCTGAGTCCGATGGGAACTCATTTAACTTTTTATTTTACAGCAGATTTCAAAGTCTGCACCCAGCCCCTCCCAGGACACAGGTCTCCTTGCAGCTGCCTTTAACCTAAGCGTATCCTCTCTCCACTTTAAACCAAACGCCGCTGCATGGAGCCCTGGGAGCCTGAGCCATGAGAATCCTGTAAAGAGGGTGAGTCTTGCTAGTAGTTAACGAGAGAGAAGTTAGGGGACGCCTTTGTGGTTCTCCTCTCGTTTTAAGAAGTCTCCGGGAAGTAAGCCAAGAGCTAAGGGAGACCAGGTTTCCCAGCCCCGTCCTGGGTAAACACCTGGTGGGCTTTAGGACCCAGCGATGGGCTCCCCGGAAGGGGAAGGGGCCGGGCCTCGAGGCAAACGCCGCTGCCCCGAGGGTTTGAACGGCGCGCATGCGCGGCGGCCGCCGAAGGGGCGGGATCCGAGGCGAGCGTTGGTTCTGTGCGCCTGAGGTACGTGCTGGGCGGCAGTGGGCGCGGACTCGGTGCGGTCTCTCGCGGGCTGCGGTCGGGCCCGGGATCCTGCTCCCGAACGGGTCGCGGTGCGCGGGCTGCTGGGGTCCGGCAGGGTTGGAGGCGGACCGCGAGGAAGCCGCGCGGCCGGGAAGACGGGGCAGGGTCGCCTTGGCCCCGGGGCCTCGGTTTCCTTCGATCACAGCGCCTCAGGGGGCGCGCACGGGCGCCGCGGAGACCTGTGTCCTGCCGGGGCGCGGCGCTAGGGGCCCCTGCTCGGGTTTTTATTCCCAGACCTAAGCTTACAGGTGCGTGGTCCCAGAAAGTGAGTAGGAAAGCGCCCACCACGTGCCAGGCGCTTAAGCTTTCTGTGCTCGATTTCCCAGCATAAGAAGACCGTCACGGTACGTAGTATAGAGTTGTCCTGAGGGTGAAGCGAGTTTACACCCGGTGAGGCGCTTCGAATCGTGCCTGGCCGGCCCCAAATGAGCACACAGTAAGGTTAGCAGCTGCTGTCGTCACTTCCTCACGTTCAGAATCTGCTCCATCCCCAACGCCTTCAGCAAGAGCCCTCTCACTTCCTTTGTCTCCAAACCGTTCTCCACAGAATTGGAGCACACAGTTGTATTAAAAAGGCAAATCGAAGGCCGGGCGCGGTGACTGCTGTCATCCTAGCACTTTGGGAGGCCGAGGGGAGTAAATCACTTGAGGTCAGGAGTTTGAGATCAGCCTGGCCGACATGGTGAAACCCCGTCTCTACAAAAATAGAAAAATTAGCCGAGCTTGATGGCGGGTGCCTGTAATCCTAGCTCCTTGGGAGGCTAAGGTGGGAGAATTGCTTGAACCTGGGAGGCAGAGAGGTTGGAGTGAGCCGAGATTGCGCCATTGCACTCCAGCCTGAGCGGCAGAGCGAGACTCTGTCTCAAAAAAATAAATGTAAATCGGGCTCCTCTTCTTAAAGCCCTCGGTGGGGCCCCATTGTTCATAGCGTAAAATCCAATTTCTTTGACAAGTCTTCTCCCCTCACCCGCTTCATCCTGGACCACTGCCTGCCTTGCCTAAGTCCTTTCTTATGACCTCTGTCCCATCTCTGCAGGCTGATCCCTCTACTTGGGAATGCTCTTCACCCCATCATTTAGACAGCAGGTTCCTTTTGGCCCTCTGGGTCTCATTTATATGTTACTTCTTAAGCATATTCCAAAGGCCACCCCTATTTTTCTGTCTCATAAAATGTAATGAATGTCTAACTCATCTTGGCTATTAAAATGTTTATGTGTGGGTCTGTCTCTTCTGCCCTGAAATTAGCTCTGCTAGGGTAGAAACTATATTGTTAACGCCTCATTCCCCGTTTTTAGTACATAATAGCTGCTCAGTAAGTTGTTGAATGAATGAACTCCAGGGGATAAGCATGATATCCATTTTACAGACTAAAAAACTGAGGCTCAGCAGTTAACTTACCTGCCCAAGTGCACATTTACTCCTTAGTTGTGGCTGGGTTTGGGACAAGGGCCCATGTTTGCCTGTTACTGGCCACGCAGGAACTCAACTGAGGAGCGTGGCTCCCAGGCCCAGCTGATGGTCTTTAAGCTCCACGAGAAGGAGCAGCTGGAGGTTAAAGACAAATGCCCCAGCTGGATCTCGTATAGTGGGGAGTGAGGAAACACTAGTAGCTCTAAATGGAGTACCCTTTTATATCCACAACATGTTTTGAAGTCCTTAATAAAAGCACTAACAGTGTCCTGAGCTAGCATTTGGTGGGAAAATTTCTTAGATTTTTCATGTTAGTGCAGTGTTTGCCAAATTTCACTCACACTCACCTGCCTTCTCCCCAGTTTGCTTTATTCTCTTAACACATATGACACAGGATTTTTTTCAGGGCCACTTCGCCAGCTGGAGACCTCCAGCCCTGGGCTGGCTGCAGGAGGTGCACTGCCCACTCAGCCTGGCAGAATGCATTTGTCTTTCATCCCCACCCAGATCCTGTGGCCACTATGACTGCATGCTCAGCCGTGAGGAGTGGGTGTGTGAGTGAGTGAGCAAGCCTGGAGGCCCGGCTGGCCGTTCCAAGTGCTGGCCCAGTCGCAGGCTCCATGCAGGGCTTGTGGATGGCCTGGGCATATGGCAAGTGACTCTGGTAGCAGATTCTGGTGTCCAGATGAGGGGGATGCAGTGGTGCCCAAACACTTGGAGACACCAGGCAAATAGGGATGTATTAACAGCTCTTTTAGTCCCGCCATCTGCAGCCCAATGAATGGGGGTGTGTGGCAGCCAGCAGCTCCCTCTCCCATTGCTTCACCAGCGGTACGGAGTGCTACAGGATTATAGCTCTATTTGCACTCGCTGTTTAATGGGTCCCAATTTCTTGTCCTGCATCCAAGAATAATGAGGTTAGGCTGACAACTGAAGGGGAAAAGGGCGGAGATGAGTTCTACTCAGTGATGAGACAGTTCTCAGCAGAGATGGGACCCCAAGTGGATGGCTCCTGCCCTGACCCCAAGGTGGGCAGTTCACTGGTGTGGCTGAGTCTGGGGCTTTTATGGGTTCAGAATGGGGGAGGGTGTGCTGATTGGTTTGTGAGTATACAAAAAAGGCTAAAACAAAGGCACCACTCAAAGGTGGGCATGACAATGTAAAAAACCAATTAGGGAAGGGTAGGTATATGTAAAGTAGGTGAAGGGTGGGGATTAATCAGAGGAAAGCGTGCCAAGTGGGAAGAGAGGTTATCAATCCGGTCCGTGGATTTATCCAACACTTGTAGCTTGGCTTTCAGGCTTTAAACTGTCTGGTTTGCAGGTGGGGTTTCACTGGGGCCCTGCCCCTATCTGCCTAGGGATTTGTCTGCCTCCCGCAGCTATCACATAGACTATCATATACTTAATATTTTTGTTTGAATCCAATCATTCTTTTACATAAAATAAACTTTATTTTGCTATTTCAAATATAATGTAGCCATAAGATATGTTCTGTTGATGGTAAACAAAATTGTTGGTGCCTGCAGAAGAGCCCAAACCCTGCTATTTGTTCAAAATCAAGATTAAAAGCATTTCTACAACACTACAACTTTCTTCTTGATTTAAACAGGGAGTTTGGATTGGAGTGGAAAGGGAGGTACTTTCTTAATGTCAGGTCCCAATCACTTCCACTTTAGGAAACACTGTGCTGTTCTAATTGAGTGCCAGGATTCAGAATCAACACAGCTATATTGTATTCTGATTCTTTCAGTACCACTTACAAAAAGTGTGACTTTAGATTTATGCTGTACCAAGCACTGCCCAGGCAGGGAAGACAGATGATAAACAATTGAAGGAAAGCTCTCGGGTTCTAGATTTCTTAAAACCATATGACTTCATTACAAAGCACTCTGAAATGCTGGGCACCAGAGCCTCTGTGAGGGAAGTAAATTCTGTTACTGGTGACCAGTTATCCAAAGTAAAAGTTTGATATTGGTGTTTACTAGCAGTTCTTTTCCAACTGGGCGTGAGCCTTGATGTCATAAAGAGGTTGGTAAGCTGCTACACTTAACAAGACACAATTTTATCAGTCTATTGCACTAAATTGTAACCCAATAAATTGTATTAGGTTGTAATAAGCAACTCAGGCATATTTTTGAGTTTCAGCAGGTCCAAAACTTTATAGAGCAGAACCCCCAAAAAAGGCTTTGTTCTCTAGAAAATTCTTTTTTAAAGCTTCGTTTTTTTTTTTTACCCACTTGTCCTACTTTGTTGGAGGGAATTCCACTTCCATATGGTTTTAGAAAATGTAGATAATGATAAAACTTAAAAACCTTTGAAATTCTCTAAATAATTCACAGAGTTGCTAAGGATTTTACCTACAGAATTCTCAGGGTTTGGAAATTCCATTTTATTTATATAATGCAGGCAACCACATTTGTTATGGTAGCCTCTTAAGATTCTGCGACTGCTTCTGAGAGTGGAAGCTGAATCCTTTCTCACCAAAAACTAACACCTGCTATTTGCTTTAGAATGGGCAAGGTATCTATAGAGAACAGCCTGAGGACTGTAATGGAAGATTCTATTACTCGCCGCCTTGGTTTAGAACTGTTGTAGAATTCAAAGGAAGCTAGAGCTGACATTCAGAGAGTGGTTCTTCCTAAGGTGGTTCTTTTGTTCCTAAATAACTTCAAAGTCACAAAACTGTAGCCACTGAAATAGTTTCTTCAAAGTGAATCGTAACAGCTTAAATACCTCTATCCCGCAACTTCTAGACTCTAGAACACTAGAGGAGCCTAAGGTTTTGTGGGTTTTTTTTTTTTTAAACCGGAAGGATTAAAAACACATTTAAGAAAACACCTCTGAGCTGCTTAAGTAGATGTTGAGTAATAAATCAATCTGAATCTCTTTCATGGAGGAAACTGGGCACTCAGACCCCTTTAACCGTGACGATACAGTTCTACAGACCCGGTTATCTAGTTTCTTAACCCTTAGATTAGAAACAATTTAGGGAAAATATACCTATGCTATGAGTTTTAACAACCCCTTGAAGTGGGCTGGACAGAGTGTAGAAATGAATAGAAACTTGTAGAAAGCAGATATGAAGGCTCGAAAGAGCCAGACAGTCTAGGGTCACTATTACAGGAGCAAGTGGCCCCAGCCCTCTCTACTGTCCATAAGGCTTTGGCTGTGAGATAGTGTGTTCATGCTGGGTGGGGTAGTAGTGAGCCAGAGCCATGAAGAGTGGGCCAGATTATTGTCTTGATGCATTTTTGCATAAAAGCTCCTTGAAATGTGTAATTTACAGAAGGCTTGCTTAACTTGACTGGTAGTTAATTGAAAAAGGTTAAGAGAGAAATTGTGAAAAGGGATAGATATCTTTAAAGTATTTCCAACCCTCCCCTGCCCTGCCCTGCTGTGTCCACTGAAAAATTATGAGATCTATACATTTAGAAAGGAGAGCTTAGTTCTTATAAAGGGCTATAGCCTGCAATGTGGCCTGACAGGCTGGAAAGCACAGCCTCAGGCAGAGACCTTTAATGGCATCCCAGGGAGGAGTGGGTAGAACAGGGATTTATACTGAATGGGTTGGCCAAGTATACGTATTCAACAGGTGTGGGAGGAGCTATGAATATTCACCAAGGGGGGCATGTGTGCATGCGTAATGAGCAAACCTGCGTCTTTTGTGCATCTCGTGTTCACTTTGGGATGGAGACTTAACATTTGAATGAATTACAATTCGGCCCTCTGTCAAAAGGTGAAGGAGGAGCATGGAGGCACTCAGTGCTCAGCCTCTGAGGACTGGTAAGAACCAGTCTGTGGTTTATTTTCAGGAGAAAGTTACTCCATTGTCCAATGACAGCTGCAGTCATGGCCTGTGGAACCAGAGGGGTCAGTTAAGCATCTGGCAGTAGGTGAGCTGCAATTGTTCAGATATTACTTATCTCCAGGCCAGTGCTTGTTTAGCTGCTGAAGAAAAAAGAACCTTGTGGCAGGTAGAACATAGTTCATTCTTTAAAGGTAGCACTGTGTGATTTAACCCTTGCTTGGCATTGCCTTAGGTCTTGTTTATGATTTGGTGTCATATTGGCACAGAATCTATTCTGCCAGTCTTATGATCTCTGGTCAGTTGTGTTTAAACCACAGAAGGGAGGGGATATAACAGGCATGTCTGAGCTCCCATCCCATCATGGCCCGGAACTCAGTTTTTAAGGTTTCTTTGGGGTCCCCTTAGCCAAGATTTTTATTTTTAGTTCTCATCTAGAGACATATGCATATGTATTTATTTGCAAATCTTTTGATGTAGAACAATGTAGAATTCTCTTTTTTGGGGAATGTAGGTTTTGTGAAGGGAGTGTCACCATCTTGGTTTACTCCACTCAGTGCATCTTTTTCAGCCTCATTAAAACAGCAAAAACTTGAAGATACTGTTAATCTGAGCACAGACTATTGAGTTTTGTAATTTTCCCCTGGGTCTTGTGCTAAAATGTTAAAAGTATCACATTGAGGAACTGTTCTTTAGCTGTCTGGAAAGTCTACTTAGATAGTCCTTTACCACTGAATTCACGAGATTTTGTAGGTAACACCAAAAATGACTTTCGTTTACTTTCCTCTTCTCAGAACAAGAAAGTAGAATTTGTCTGTGTGGCTTAAAAAATAAAAATGTGTTGCTTTAGTACAAGTTATTTCTGTTCAGGTTTTAGTAGATTTATGATGTAGTCAATAGAATAATTATATCTTGAGTTAGTTGGGTCCTCATGGAAGTAGTATAAATAATGTACATACCTAAGTGGTCATTTGGCATTCCTCTTGAAGACTTTGTTAAGCTTTACGGTAAATGGGTTGTCTTTTGGGAAGTAAGACATACATAATCACTGAAGTCCTGTGGGTGCCTGTACTTGGGTGAAGGCTAGGTTTGTAAATTGAACATAGATTAAATGGACCTTAATCCCAAAGGCTTATTGGAAGTTTCGGGGTCAAGAATGAATGTTTGTTTTATTTTGGCATTTGTCTTGATGCATTCTTCAACCCCCTTTCCTAGGACATCCAAGAACAAAGTTTAGATTGAAAGACAAGGCCGGGCATGGTGGCTCATACTTGTAACCCAGTACTTTGGAAGGCCGAGGTGGGTGGATCTCTTGAGTCCAGGAGTTCAAGGCCAGCCTGGGCAACAATAGTGAAACCCTGTCTCTACCAAAAAAAATAGAAAAAAAAAATTAGCCAGACGTGGTGGCATGTGCCTGTAGTTCCAGCTGTTCGAGAGGATGAGGCAGGAGGATTGCTTGAGCCAAGGCAGATGTTGCAGTCAGCTGAGATCGAACCACTGCACCACTCCAGCCTGGGTGACAGAGCGAGACCCTGTTTTAAAAAAAAAAAAAAGGGAACAAAAAAGAAAGGTGACCAGGACTTTTGCTTGTGATTTGGCAAAATCTGATAGTGGATTCTGGTAATGTGCTTATAAACACCCAAAAAGCAGCTGGTGTTAGGTGGTTCAGCCTCTGGAAGGTGTCAGCTCATCTGACAGGGAAGTTGAGAGCAATAAAGTTATTTTACCAATGCCCTGATGAATGGGAAATGCTGATGTTTCCACTTTTCATTTCCAGGAGTATAATGTCTCAGGAAGGCGATTATGGGAGGTGGACCATATCTAGTAGTGATGAAAGTGAGGAAGAAAAGCCAAAACCAGACAAGCCGTCTACCTCTTCTCTTCCCTGTGCCAGGCAAGGAGCAGCAAATGAGCCCAGGTACACCTGTTCTGAGGCCCGGAAAGCCGCACACAAGAGGAAAATATCACCTGTGAAATTCAGCAATACAGATTCAGTTTTACCTCCTAAAAGGCAGAAAAGCGGTTCCCAGGAGGACCTCGGCTGGTGTCTGTCCAGCAGTGATGATGAGCTGCAGCCAGAAATGCTGCAGAAGCAGGCTGAGAAAGTGGTGATCAAAAAGGAGAAAGACATCTCTGCTCCCAGTGACGGCGCTGCCCAAAGAACTGAAAATCATGGCCCTCCCGCCTGCCACAGGCTCAAAGAGGAGGAAGACGAGTATGAGACGTCAGGGGAGGGCCAGGACATTTGGGACATGCTGGATAAAGGGAACCCCTTCCAGTTTTACCTCACTAGAGTCTCTGGAGTTAAGCCAAAGTATAACTCCGGAGCCCTCCACATCAAGGGTAAGAGGATGCTGGGTGTCAAGGAGCTGTTGAATTGCCCTTGAGAGTCTCTCCTCCATGAAGCAAGGAGGGCAGCCTAGAATGATTTCTGAGAACTCTTCTTTGTGTTCTTAACTACTTTCAGAAAAAAAGTCTTGACAGGCAAGTGCATTAGTATAACAGCAGACTGTTTACTTAACTCAGGCAGAACATGTGTTCTCAAAACCCTGTAGCTCAACGCCTTGTATCACTTAGCACAATGTTTAGCATTATTTAACTTTTTAAGATTAAGCTTGATGAGTAACAGTTTATCAACAAGGTAGCAAATACTTGACAACAGTAGTAGTTCTCCAAGGGCCCTGGACCAGCAGCCTCAGCATCACCTGCAACTTGTTAAAATGCAAATTCTCGGGCCCCATTCCCAATTCATTAAATTGGACTCTGAGGGTGAGATCCCGCAGTCTGTGTTTTCACGAGCCCTTCAGGGGATTCTACTGCCCAGTCAAGTTTGAGAACCACTGCTTAAAAGCCTGGTTTTAGTTCCTGGTGAAGAAGAAGAAGAAGAAAAAACAAAATAGTGCCTGAGTGCAAATAGATGTTTCAGTTATGGATCAAAAGATGGCCTTAGTTTGCTGTCCTTATTCCTCAGGGAGCACCTGCAGGGGGAATAGCAGGAGCTCTAGAATCTGCTTTCTGGCCTCACCACTCATTTGCTGTATGGATTGTTAACACAGGACCTAACATTCTCTGAATTTCAGTTTGCTCATCTTTAAACTGGAAATGCAGAAGAATGGGAGCAAATATATGAAGTGACCATATATTCACATGGCAGATACAATAAACATTATTACCCTTATTTCAGATTTTTTTCCTGTCCTATATTTAAGAATAGTAATGTTCACTGTCAGCAGTGTTTTTTTTAATATATATCCAGTATATAATTGTATATTGTGTGTGATGTATACATGTTGGAGTATTCCATACTGCAGGTTGTTTTCTTTTTGAGAATCTCTTATCTTGGTAGTTTGTCAAGTTTTTTTGTTTGTTTGAGACAGACTGACAAATACTTAGAGAATTTTGCCAAGTTTTGCTCTATATAATAAAATAACTGGCTATTAGCACCAAGATATTGTGGTAACATGATAGGAGCTCTTACATATATTTTCTTCTTTAATCCTCAGGACAGTCTTATGAGTAGATGTTACAATTGTCTTCCTTGGATAAGTAATGCATCTGCACTTTAGAAAAGTGCCCAAGGTCATAGAGCTGGTAATGACATTCTGTCATCAGAATCCATGCTGTTTGCTGTAGCACTCTACCATATGCCATAATTGTAGATGGTTTGGAAGATCTCATGGAGGAAGGGGGAGTTCAAAAGGCCCTTGAAAGATGGGTAAAATTTAGAAGGGTAGAAATACATGCTGGTGGGGGCAAATGGAAGAATATTTGCAATTTATCTCTGCAACTCTCCCAATAAGGTAGAAACTTCCTCACGATTTTTTTTGTTGTTCTCTGAAAATCTTTCTACCCCAGCGTCTAGCTCAGTGTCCAGAAGATGGGAGGCACTCAGTAAATATTTGCCAAATGAATGAGCCCAGTCTTAATTCTCAGAGGCAGTTTAGTGGGTATGAGCGAAGATGCTGGAGTCAGACAGCCTAGGTTCAAACCCTGACTCTACCCCTTCCTAGCTGTGTGTCTGTGGGCAGGCTCCTAAGAATGCTCCTCCTATATAAAATAGAAATAATAGACCCCACCTAGAAAATGGATATGAGGAGTAAGTAATATATGGGAAGTGCCAAGAATACTGCCTGACATCTAACAGGTCTCCACAGGTGTGGCTGTTGTAATGGAAGGTCATGATGATCATGTACTTCCTCTCGTGGTATGGTTTGAGAAGTGAGCTTTCCAACCTATCTAACATAAAGCTTGAATGGGTACAAAGTGGGACTTCCCTAGAGATGACCAGGAACACCAGGAATGTGAGTTTAGAATTGTGAGTGCCTCTGTCCTTTCGTTCACAGGCCACAAGTGCTTTCCAATCTTTCTGGAAAGTCTTTCTAAACTGTCCAGGTTTATAAAATCTTTCTAGAAAGTTTTTCTAGTCTTGAGTTGGGAGATTTCCTGGAGAGGGACTTGAATGGGTACTTGGAGGAGGTAGAAGTTCAGAGATCTGAAAAGAATATGTATCATTATTGTCCATATTGAGTTTCTAAACTTGATCAGTCATTCAGTACTGAAGTTGTAGATTTTAGTTTTGCATTGTTTTATAAAAGAATATATGATAAATATTAAATACCATAGGGAAAATTTTTTTGAATTTTATGAAACATTAAAGTCTGATTTTGTAGTAACTGTTTAGCTTACTGTGTTCTGAGTCATATCTTGATTGTCAGTGACTTGAATGAGTTAGTAGTGATTATTATGACTAGAGGATTTTTGTGAGTGTGAGTTTGATATATGTTTTGTCTTCTCAGATATTTTATCTTCTTTATTTGGGACGCTTGTTTCTTCAGCTCAGGTGAGTATATCTTTAAGCTGTTTTTTCTTTGGGTGAAAGTAGACAGATAATTAAACAACTCCATAAGAAAATATGAGAGGTATAGTTTGGGGATCTCAGTCCCGTTCAAAGATTGAGATGGCACATACCCGGAGACCGGCTCAAGTGCCACAGTAATGGGATCCATGGCCATCAACATAGAATGGGGATGTCACTATCAGGAGAGCATTTGACTCAAGTCAGGCTCCACTGGCCGAGAAGTCACTTTGGACATTCCAGCTTGAAAGACTAGAATGGGACACTTCTTTTGGGGATACTGATTAACTCATGGGACTGAGTTAACTCTGGTGCATAGAGTGGTGAGGTATGGATAGAGTAGTGAAGGCCAAGTCAAGTTTGATTTAATTTAGAAAAATGTGAATTTTCATGTTCAGTGGGTCCTTCCTGACTGAGCTGGTCCCTTTGACTTGATAAATCATGTAATGGTCCAGACCCGCAAGTAAGTGGTCCAAACAAAGGGCCCTGTCCCTGAAGAAAGGCAGGCTTCCTTTATGTTTGGTTTGGCATTGAAAGTCCTGGTTTCCCTTTGGAAGGTGGGGAGCATTTGCAAATGCCCTGTTAGCTCGATTGAGTTACTAAGTCCAGGATTACCCAGGTGTGGGGAGGAGCCTCCATGGGTAAGACCAGTACAGAACTTGCATTTAAGATGTGATTATTAGAAGCCTAGTGAATGTCTGGTCCCAGGTGGCTGTGTACAAAGCTGGCTAATAAAGGAAATGTTCTTTTCTGAAAGTCCTGGGATCTTTGTCTCCAGTATCTGTCTTTTTATAATCACCTAGGGGAAAAGGGATACATTTATAAGTCCTTTTATTTAAATTAATCTCAGGGCTATTAGACATAATGTAATAACACCCTGCGGACAAGTACAGATGCTGTCAAAACATGCAGAGATAATTTCCTGGGAACCTGTTATCTCATGTACTTGGCTCCATTTAGGTTCTTTTAACCATGCATTTAAGATAAATTACAGGTTTATTGGTATTGCAGCATAACCCTCTAGGTTTATAAATAATACATGTAGTGTATCACTATTTTAGAGTTTCCTTAAATGTAATAACTAAACAATTCTCCTTATGAACCGTTTGGCAGAATTACCCATGGCTTAGTTACTCTTCTTTTCTCCCATCTAGTTTAACTACTGCTTTGACGTGGACTGGCTCGTAAAACAGTATCCACCAGAGTTCAGGTGAGTTCCTCAGGGTGACAGACAACACTATAAACTGTAAGGGGGCTTTGACACATAAGATTTGTATTTCTCAGGCGAAAGCCACTCATCTTTTTTTGAGTTTTTCTTTTGAAACCGTTGAAATCATACAGACATTAAGTTATATTGGGAAAACAGCATTCTTTGATCTATTTAATCCTACACATTCTTTTTACAGATTTTAGCATTTTCCTCTGTGCTCTTTCAGGAAGTAGATAAGGACAGGCTTTAACTCAAATAACAGAACTTTATGTCCAGTCTTAATATGAAGGAAAATACCATCTCCACATACCTTCTAGATCTGTGAATGTGCCAACATGCGGCCAGCATACCATGCTTTCCGTAGCACATCAATGCTGTTCTGTTTTGAGGATCCCTTTGTGTTTCTGAGCTGAGGAAAGGAGGCTATATCTGTGGCCTTCCGTTATCTAGGCTCTGGAGGTGATGGATTTTTAGTTCTGCCTTCTGCCTGCACTTCATCAGCCTCATGTTAGGCAATACAGACCAAATAGGGCATCACACAGTGAGGTGCCACCCTTCCCTGTTTCTAACACATTTACGGAGCAGATTCCCATAACATCAAGTAGGATGGAGGAAAACACACAAAAAATGATTGTCAGGGTCCTCAAAATTCTTGGTACATTTAGGGCATCAGATTGTGGAAACCTTTGACATTAACAGTAGATAAAGTGCTGTTAAAATTTTTCAAGCAGCTTTGGCACTTGGGGCTTTTTTTCTTTTTGACCTGTAACACACAGAATTAGTTTTAGCTGCATGTAAAAGAATATTCAAAATAACAGTGGCTTAAATAAGACAGAAGTTGTTTCCAGCCTGACACATTCAGATGGTAAACATTTATGGTCTAGATGGGGGCACCAGGGTTCTCAGAGACTTATCCACCTACCCTTTCTGTTCCACCATCCTTGTATGTGACTTCAGTCTTCAGAGTCACCTCGTGGCCCAGTATGGCAGCTAGAGCTCCAGCTTACTCGTCTATTCCAGGTAGCAGGAAGGGGAAAGGAGGAAAAGGACAAAAAGGGCCACATTCCAGCTATGCCCGTCTGAGCAGCCTTCCTGGAAGTCCCACACAACACCTGCATCTATTTCATTGAGCAGAGCTCAGCTGCATGCTGACCAGCTCTAAAAGAGGCTAGAAATGTCTTTTAGCTTAGCACACCTTTTCCTGACTTAGCCTTTTGTTAGGGAAGGAGGAGAGAATGGCTGTCTGGAGGCAACAAGCAGTTTCTGCCTTGGCTCCTCCTGGCAGTAGTATCCTTGGGTGTCACATTGGCATTTTCTGTTCTTCCTCCCTTTTCTTAAAGACCTCGAAATCAAATTGTCACCCCATTAGAGTGCTGGCAAAGTGCAGACTGCAGTTCCTTTGTATCTCTTATGGGTTAAATTATCTCACCCCCCAAAATGATCTGTTGGAATCCTAAGCCCCAGTACCTCAGAATGTGATCTTATTTGGAGATAGAGTCTTTACAAAGGTAATCAAGATAAAATGAGGGCATTAGGATGAACACTAATCCAGTATGACTGGTGTCCTTATAAAAAGAGAAATTTGGGTGCAGAGAGAGAGATAAGACCATGTAAAGACACAGAACGCCATTTACAAGCCAAGCTCCCAGAAGCTGGGAGAGAGGCTTGAAACAGATGTGCCTCACAGCCTCAGGAACCAATCCTGCCAGCACCTTGATCTTGGACTTCTGGCCTCCAGACCTGTGAGATGATATATTTCTGTTGTCTAAGCCTCCCAGTTTGTGGTACTTTGTTTTGGAGGCCCTGGCACACTAATAACAGTATCCATTGGACTCTCAATAACGAAAGGGACAAAAGTGTCCTTCATCTCTGTGCATCCCCTTATTGCCAAATGCATCTTGGGAAGGCTATTACGAGCCTTAGAAGGATGAGGAGTGACTTAAATGGTAAGTTTAAGTAACATCCAGAATTTGTATGTAGAAAAATTCAGATCATAAGGATTTATATCTCAGTATGCTGTTCTTTAGGTGCCATCTTTTTGTAATAAGTCGTAGAACCAATAAATTTGAAAGAATTAATGAGGACTTCAATTTCTATCAGTCATATTTAATCTTTTTTTATAAGATGACTTGATCTAACATTTTTTATTTCTAGGTACTAGATGCACGAGTGTTTCTTACATTATTCTGTTTTTCTTACCTAATTTCTAAAAATCACAGGTGCATGTTTCATAGTTTTATTTTACCTGTCATGTTAGAATAAAGCTATTGGGCAAGAGGTAGTGAGGTATTAGTACTGGAAGTACATTTTCCATGATGTTTCTCTCTAGTTGATTGTTGTTCCTTTGTGAATGGTAGAGAATCATTCTGCAGTGTGATTGATAAATGTGGAAGTGGTTCGGTTGTTTATCTTTCTTGATTGCTTATATCCAATTTTTGTTATGTTGGGAGAGCTTGTAGAAATATACTTATTTCTAAGGATTATCTTGCTTTGAATTAATCAGAAAGATCAAGAATCCCTCAAAAGCTTTTTTAATGTATTCTTGAAGAGTGTTTTTATATTATATTTGGAATTCAAAAATATAGCATTTTCAACAAAGCTTGGGCTCTGTTTCATTGAAATCTAACCACCCATTAGTGAAGCTGCGTCATGCTGTGGGCCTGGGCCTGGGCCTGTTCTCTGTTGTATCCTGGGTCTAGCTCAGTACATAGCACACAGGAGGAGTTTGGTGAATATAGATGTGGTGTGAAATGAATCCACCGTGTGGTCCAAAAGAAGAAAAAGAAAAAAGCACTATATTATATAATAATTATTATATATCTTTAATTTATTTGGACTTAAATATTTTAACACAGAGCTACTTATGTGCCCTTTTGGGCCAAAGAAGATAATTATTCAAGGACTTTCTTGAGTCATTACCCCTCTGTATTACAACAGAGCTGCAGGATCAGGCCATGTAGCCCCATTATAAAGGTATCTGGTAAATGAACATTAGCTTTTCGCTGCTCTGTGTTAGCCCCGTCTTCACTCACTACAAAGGCCAGAAACAAATATCAAGTGATAAGGAAGCTAGCATTCCTTAATGAGGCAAGTCTAGCTTCATGAATGATGTATTTTAATTAATTTATTTATTTATTTTCGAGACAGAGTCTCACTCTGGCACCTAGGCTGGAGTGCAATGGCTCAATCTCAGCTCACTGCAACCTTCACCTCCCAGGTTCAAGCGATTCTCGTGCCTCAGCCCCGGAGTAGCTGGGATTATAGGAACGCACAACCATGCCTGTCTAGTTTTTGTATTTTTAGTAGAGATGGGGTTTTACCATGTTGGCCAGTCTGGTGTCGAACTCCTGACCTCAGGTAGTCCACCTAGCTCGGCCTCCCAAAGTGCCGGGATTACAGGTGTAAGCCACCGTGCCCAGCCATGAATGATGTATGTTAAATACTAATGCTCTCTTTTTAGGAAGACCCCAATCCTGCTTGTGCATGGTGATAAGCGAGAGGCTAAGGCTCACCTCCATGCCCAGGCCAAGCCTTACGAGAACATCTCTCTCTGCCAGGTAAGCCACTTACTGCTGTTGGAGGGCATGCGTAGTCTGAGTTAGAGGGAAACTTAGACATTTAGTCCACCCTCCCACCTAGCACAGAAATCTGCTCTCCAGCATCAGTCATCAATAGATACTTGTCTAGCCTCAGCTTAAACACTTCCTGAGATAGAGCATCCCATTTGTAGTACTCCTCAGGGTTGGAAAGGTTTTTCTTTTTGTGGGCCTGAAGTCTTCCTCCTAATTTCTACTCATTGGTCTTAATTTTCCCCTTCTGGAGCCACACAAAATAAGTAAGTCTTTCATCTTATACATGTCAGTGATTCATATATCTAAAGTGATCTGTCCTGTCTCCCTTAGTTTTCTCTCTCTGATTCAAACATTCTCTTTCTTCAGTTTTACTCAATGTAGTATGGATTCTGAGTCTTTCCACAACCTGCTAGTACTCCCCTGGTTGCATGTAGCTTGTCAGTATGCCTGTCGAAACCTGGGTTTCAACACTGAACAGGTCCTCTGGATGTAGTTCAGTGGCTATGGGTTTCTTTTTGTGAGTTATCATGTGAGTACAACTTAAAACTTATAGTTTTTTGTGACACCTTGTGTAACTTATATTAGCTGCCATTGACACTTCAATGGTAGTCCTTCAACTGTAGTTCTTTTTTTTTTCCACGTAAGTTGCACCTAAGGTCTAAACAGGAGACACCCATAGATTAAAAAAGCCGTTAGGAAACTATGTGAGTCGTATGCTGTGTATGATCTAAGTCCAATGTGGAGACGTAAGTGGTCTTATAAAAGGCATATCCACTTGGTTTGCTAGGACCAAAGCAAAGCAGAAAAGAAAGCTATGTTAGTTTGTTCTTGCACCGCTATGAAGACATACCTGAGACTGGGTAATTTATAAAGAAGAGGGGCTTAATTGGCTCATGGTTCTGCAGGCTGTACATGAAGCATGGCTGAGGAGGCCTCAGGAAACTTTCAGTTGTGACAGAAGGTGAAGAGGAAGCAGGCACATCTTACTTGGCCGCAGCAAGAGGGAAGAGAAAGGGGGAAGAGCTACACACTTTTATCAAACAATCAGATATCATGAGAACTCACTATCATGAGAACAGCAAGGAGGAAGTCCACCCCCATGATCCAATCACCTCCTACCAGTCCCCTCCTCCAACATTGGGGATTATAATTTGAGATGAGATTTGGGTGGGGACACAGACCCAAACCATATCAAAGGCCAAACAACGGTTATTGCCCAGTTTCTTTATATATTCCCATAATTTTGTCCTAATACTTGGCAGTTAGCATACAACGTGGCCAGTGAGTCTTGGACTTTCATTAGGACCCATTTCTTTAGACTCATCATCTAAAAAGATCTTCTATTACGCGTGGCATTTTGAGCAAGAAAGATGCAAAGTAGAAAGGAAAACAAGGAATACAGAAGAATTTCTCACATTTATGATAACTACTTCCTATATAAATGGTGGTTATGAAGTAGCTGGTGTAATAGACACCTTTTCCTATTTCTTTTGGCTGTATTAGTTCGTTATGAGAAAACACGAAAGATGCTTTTTATAGCCCTTTCCTTATCGTTAGCTTAGTGAAATTGGCAAAAGATTTCTGCTCTGCGAGTACAGAGACAGAGTGAATTATATCCTTTCTGGATTTTTTTTTCTCATTTTCCTTCTAGTGTCTTTTTTCCCCATCCACAAAGATGTAAGAATTCCAACTCACATTGTATCACTCTTTTTCCAACTATATATGATACCTTTGTATTTTTTTAAGATTAATACAGTACAAGAGCTCAATCTTGTCAGTTTTAAACATACCTCATAACATTTTCCTTATGATTTAACCCACTGCACTTTATAGAGTTGTCATTTTAAAAATGCCTTCTATCCAGCATGGGCTCATCTCATGCCCATAGATGTGCCTTTGCTTAGCAGTTGCCAAAATTCCATTGTTTTGCTTCTATTTCCAGCAACATAAAAGGTTAGACTGCAGTAGGATAGCTCCCATCAAACCTTATAGTGGGCAGTAAACTGACACAGAAATCCTGAAAACCAGTGACTAAATGAATGCAAATAAAGTCTTTTTCAAATATTACCTCCCTGTACTAGTTTAGGAGAGTGGTTCCTGTGCTTGATAGTGTGTTCCAGGCTGGCCACCAGAGGGCATAGTGAGCCGCTTCTTCCAAACCTCTTGGAAAGAGCTGTGAAGCCGCTCCCAACTCTAGGCTGATGTACAGGATTGTGTCCTCCTGATCTCTTGAAGCACCTTTATACCTTGTCTGTAAGATAAAGTCTTTTTCTAGCAACGTGAGTCATTTAAACTGAGACACATTAGTCAGAGAATCGGTGGCTGCTGACCGATTTTGCAAACGTGGGACCTAAGGGCAGACATTGAGACCTTGTGGTGGTCAGAGTCACGTTGCCTGGGCTCAGTCCCAGCTCTACGTGTGTGTATTAGTCTGCTTGAATGCTATAACAAAATTACCTGGGTGACTTTTCTTGGACTTGGGTCGCTGAAACAACAGACACTTATTTCTCACAGTTCTGGAAGCTGGGAATCCAGGATCAAGGTGCCAGTCAATTCAGTTCCAGGTGAGGGCCAGCTTATAGATGGCCACATTCTCACAGTGTCCTCATGAGGGAGAGGGAGGAAGACAGACACATAGGCTGTCTGGCAGCTCTTTTATAAGGACACCAGTCCTGTTGGATCAGGATCATCAGGATCCCACCCTTATGACCTCATTTAACCTTAATTACCTCTATAAAGTCCCTCTCTGCAAATAGTCGCATTGGAAGTTGGGGCTTCAACATATGAATTTGGTGGGGGACACAAGTGTTTAGTCTACAACATTTATTCTGGGCTTGTCACTGGCTTGTCACCTAATTTCTTTATCTTTGAAATTGATTGCTAATGCTGTTCATCCTAGAGTTTACTAAAGGACTTGGTGCACTAGCCCAAAAACAGCACCCAGTAAACAATATCTGTTGAAGCTGTTATCCTTGTTTTTTGTGCTCAGACTTACCCAGAAGCATGTAACTTGTCGCAAACTAAACAAAAGCCAGGTCTCTTAACCATTGTTCTTTCTCAGCTAAATATCAGTTTACAGAGTGGCAGTCTTCCTTCTCATTTGGTAATTTTGAAAACATGAAATAGAGTTCCCTGCACTTTCTTCTGTGGCCAGAATGCACAGATGCATGCTGGTCTGTGAGCATCTCCACTCCAAACAGGAGCTGTGTTGTAACTCACCTGTGTACTCCAGTTGCCCATTACTGCCCCCAGCAAAGTTTCACCCATGTCATGTGGTAAGGAGGCTGGGGTGGGTAGTGGGGAGAGGTTGCAGTAGTGATTGCCATGATTGTAGAGTGCCTACTGCATGCAGGCCCCCATTCCTCAGCATTTTACATATGTGAGCTCGTTCTTAACAACTCTGGATCTCAGAATGGTACCGTTTTAAAGAGGAGAAAGCTGAGGCATAGAGTTAGATGTATTTTCCAGAGTCATACAAAGCTGTGAAGGCAGGATTTGAGCCTGTGTACTGCGTTCCTAATTGTGAAACTTTTACTATTATTTAAACTCTTTCATAACCTGCATCTTGTGACATATTCTGCTTAACCAAGATCTGGCATGAGTGGGTATTAGATAACATGTTTTCTATATACATACCCTCCATTAGTTTGTAAAGGTGTCATTTTATAACGTGAAAATGGATTTCATATGTTTTTATTTTCAGCACTTGCTATGCTAATATAAGAACATTTCTATTTTAATTTAACATCCTAAGTCTTTATGTTGCCACCACTTTCAGTGTTTCTTTTTTTTTTTTTGGAGACGGAATCTCGCTCTGTCACCCAGGCTGGAGTGCAGTGGCTCTATCTCAGCTCACTGCAAGCTCTGCCTCCTGGGTTCACGCCATTCTCCTTCCTCAGCCTCCCGAGGAGCTGGGACTGCAGGCGCCGGCCACCACGCCCGGCTAATTTTTTCGTATTTTTAGTAGAAATGGGGTTTCACTTCGTTAGCCAGGATGGTCTCCATCTCCTGACTTCGTGATGTGCCCGCCTTGGCCTCCCAAAGTGCTGGGATTACAAGTGTGAGCCACCGCGCCTGGCCTTTGGTGTTTCTTTTAAATATGCCCTGAAAACTGTGTACCATTAATTTCTGTTATAAGCCAAATATCTAAAACTTTGCATAGAGACTCACTTGTTTTACTAGTTTTTTGTCAACTAAAGAATTTAGGCTTCTCAGTCCTAATTACAGTAATTAAAAATGTAGTGTATATTGAATCATTCTGGGTAACAAAATTTTGTTGTTTTTTTTTTTAATGAGCCTCCCCAGATGCTATTATAAAAGCTGTCTTGTTATTCAAGGGCTTGTCTGGTAGAGATCAGTAAAAATAGTTTTAAAAAAAAAGTTGGCCTGATTGCTTTCTAATGTAATTTCCAGTAGATATGGATATTAGTGGGTTGTTGTTAAATAAATGACTTCTTTTTCATCCTAGGCAAAGTTGGATATTGCGTTTGGAACACACCACACGTAAGCACTTTTTGTGAAATAGGGGAACCCCTCAAGCATTGTCATTTGTCTGTTACATGGTTATTCTTAGGAGAGACTGAGCATAGTAGGCCCACCTGGGATCTAACACAGTAATGCTTAACTGAGCCTGGGGGAGCTATTCTTTTATTTAATGCTCTTATAAAAATTATTTGGTCTTTCCTTTTAATTTTATAGATCAGGAAACTGAGGCCCAGGTTTAGGTATGTGATTTTTCCTTGGGCCAGTAATGGAGACAGGAATAGAACCTATTTATCCTAACTTTAATTAATATATACACACAATTTTTCAAGACATGGTCTCACTCTGTTGCCCAGACCGGAGTGCAGTGGCATGATCACAGCTCACTGCAGCCTCCAACTCCTGGGCTTAAGCAGTCCTCCCACCTCAGCCTCCTGAGTAGCTGGGACTACAGGTACATGCCACCATGCCCGGCTAATTTTTTTGTAGAGACGGGGGTCTCACTCTGTGACCCAGGCTGATCTTGAACTCCTGGGCTCAAACAGACCTCCTGCCTTAGCCTCTCAAAGTGCTGGGATTACAGGCATGAGCCCCTGTGCGGCATTAACTTTAGCTTTAAATTTGTTCTTGTTTGCTCATTGCTAAAATTTACCTTATTATTTCCTTTGGTCCATTCACCACTACCCCCTTGCCCCTACACACATACTTTGCAGGTTAAACTCAACAGAGCTCTTCTTTTTTTTTTTGAGACAGGGTCTCGCTCTGTTGCCCAGCCTGGAGTGCAGTGGCACAATCTTGGCTTACTGCAACCTCCATCTCCTGGGTTCAAACGATTCTCCTGCCTCAGCCTCCCCTCCCAAGTAGCTGGGGTTACAGGCCACTGCCACCACACCTGGCTAACTTTTATATTTTTATTAGAGACGGGGTTTCACCATGTTTGCCAGGCTGGTCTCAAACTCCTGACCTCAGGTGATCCACCCTCCTCTGCCTCCCCAAGTGTTGGGATTACAGGCGTGAGCTACCATGCCTGGCCAAGAGCTCTTAATTCAGAGTTTAAAATGCCTAGAAGGCTGGGCACTGTGGCTCATGCCTGTAATCCCAGCATTTTGGGAGGCCAAGGTGGGTGGATTATTTGAGATCAGGAGTTTGAGACCAATCTGGCCAACATGGTAAAACCCCATCTCTACTAAAAATATAAAAATTAGCCGGGCAGTAGTGGGACATGCCTATAATCCCAGCTACATGGGAGGCTGAGGCAGGAGAATCGCTTGAGCCTGCAAGGTGGAGGTTGTGGTGGGCCAAGATCATGCCACTGCACTCCAGTCTGGGTGACAGAGTGAGACCCTGTCTCAAAAACAACAGAAAATGCCTAGGAAAGTAATTACAATTTAACTTTTTCCAATTAAGTATCTGTAGTTTACATTTTGTTGGAATGACATTATCTTGTAGAAGATTGAGCTCATGTCTTGAAATTACTTTTAGTTGCTTATTTTAAAAAAAAAAAATTTTTTTTTTTTTTTTTTTTTTTTTTTTTTTTTTTTTTTTTTTTTTTTTTTTTTTTTGAGACAGTCTCGCTCTGTTGCCCAGGCTGGAGTACAGTGGCGCAATCTCAGCTCATTACAACCTCTGCCTCCCAGGTTCAAGCAATTCTCCTGCCTCAGCCTCCCAAGTTGCTGGGACTACAGGCGCGTGCCACCGCGTCCAGCTAATTTTTGTGTTTTTAGTAGAGATGGGGTTTCACTATGTTGGCCAGGCTGGTCTCGAACTCCTGACCTCAGGTGATCCACCCACCTCAGCCTCCCAAAGTGCCGGGATTACAGGCGTGAGCCACTGCGCCTAGCCTATTTTTAAAATGTTTCAAGAATTAAATACTTCTTATGTTCTTGACACAGCTCAAGAGGATATAGAGTTTTTATTCTTACAGCTTTTTCTTTGGTGAGAGAAGCAAGACAAACGTGAATTAGAAAAGGAGAATCACCTTCCAGATCATAGTGATGGAGGGTAAACTGCCTTCCCCACCTCACAGGGTAGACCTAGAAACAGTGAACGAGGCAGTCTTTGAGACTGCATACACTTTGGCACACAAGCCCTGCTCTGTCAGTTTCGGTTGGATGCCATGCAATCTCGTGGTCTGTCTCACAGTGTTTTAGAATGGGAAAGCTCTTTGGTTTCCTCCAGAGCTGGGAGCAGAGTTAATTCTTATGGCTCCAAGAATCGATAGAGGGGAAAGAAAAAGTCAAAGCAACTGAATGTCAAATATCCAGATCCAGGCGGTAGCCGGTAGCAAACCACAGGATGGGCAAGGCATGCCTCTTTCCACTAAGATCTATAGCCAGGCCCCCACCACGCATCATTTAGTCCTCTTTCCCACCAAGGCCATGTCTCCCCCAACCTCGCCTACCCCTGTACCAGTAGCATGAAGTGTTCACCATTGCTGCCACCAGCCCTGTGAAGCCATGTGTGGTGAAAGGAGTGCCTTGCCATCTGGCATTTGTGATCCCAACAAGCTCTTCCACTGGCCCAGTTTGTGACCTTGGATAATCCCTGTTAAATGTCCAGCTGTAGATTCCACAATTGTAGAATGAGAATAACTCCTCCTCTGTATTGCTGTGAAGACTTGGTGTGGTAACATACAACAGAGCTTCTAGGATGGCACCTGGTAGAGAGGTGCTTGCCATATGTTAGTTCTCTTCCCCCTTTGCAGGAATAGCTGCGCATTTGGGTTGGGTCCCTTTTGCTGCCCCATAGCTTAGCAGACAATATGGCAGGTCAGCATTCTTCAAGGGAGATCTCATTCCTCACCCTTTTCTATCCATTTTTAACTGTGACCTTATTAACACTACCATTTTTGTCTATGAAAAGATGAATATGGCTACTCTCAAGTTCATAATTCTATTTGATAGCATTCATTGACATTAGTGTGTGATTTGCCTGATAATCGATGTCTTGACTAATGGAAATATTTGTAAACCTTCTATCATGAATCCATAACTGACTTATTCTTAATTACAATCAGCTGCTGATTTGGCAACTGTGTATGTAAATTTGCCCAGATTTCAGGGAGCACATTACACAAATGGAAAGAAGATGGCACAGCAGCTGTCATTTCTCCAGCTTTGCATTAATTTACTGTTTGCCAGCTTGGGTTAATTTCTCGTTTTGGCAAGAGCTAAATATCTCATTCTGTTGTTATCCTTTTTCTTATCTTTTTATGATAATTTCATCCTGCCCAGATAATGTTCATGTTGTTTATTTGGAGAGAGCCATTGGTTCACTTTTTTTTCCCCTGTGTGAATTGAGTTTCATCAGTAAGTATTAAGTAGCATTTTGGCCTCAATGGAAATGATAAAATAAGTCAAGAGAGTTACAGCCGTGAGAAGTGACACTTTAGTTGGAGACAGAGAACTTAGATTTCTGAAATATTGAAATAATCCTATTGAAAACAACAGAGAGATAAAAATCATCCATTATTAGATTAGAAAATAAAGCTGTGTACCAAAGGAGTAATAGGAATGTACAGGTGAGAGTGTTTCACATTTAACAATTTTTTTTTTTTTTTTTGAGACAGAGTTTCACTCTGTCGCCCAGGCTGGAGTGCAGTGGTGCAGTCTCGGCTCACTGCAACCTCCGCCTCCCGGGTTCAAGTGATTCACCTGCCTCAGCCTCCTTAGTAGCTGTGATTACAGATGCCCACCACCACACCTGGCTAATTTTTATATTTTTAGTAGAGACGGGGTTTCACCATGTTGGCAAGCCTGGTCTCAAACTCCTAACCTCAGGTGATCTGCCAGCCTCAGCCTCCCAAAGTGCTGGGATTACAGCCATGAGCCACTGTGCCTGGCAGCAAAATGTATTGTTGCATTTCATTCACAATAGTCCTGAAGTGGGGTTGATCCTTAGAGATACAAGTGGAAAACTGAGGCTCGGGGACATTGAATGGCTTACCTAGGGTCAAAGGGCTTCTAAATGACAAAGTCTGGAGCTTAGGTCTTCAGACTTCAAATGGAAAGCTTTTATCTATATCCTATTCCCTCTCTCTCACTGCAATTAAAATAAGAGAAATGTGTTCGACTAGAGGCCTGGGGAGGTCACATGGAAAAAGAGTGGACTCCACTAGGTCTGATTTGGGTTAATGAAGAATAGGCAAGACTTACCCCAAGCCCAGATAACACACTTTTGACAAGTGTGGCATCTATGGATACAAAAAACCACTAATGGTAATGAGGCATCTTTTAAACTTCTTAAAATTTCAAATCATAAGAAATACACTTTACATTTCAGTGTATTATGCACTAACATACCTTCGTGCCAAAACAAAATTTCATGAACCAGTAATTAAATACATACAGTATACCAATGTATGCTATTTTAGTTGTTTAAAAGAATGCCAACCATGATGCAGCGAGAGGTTGTTGACCATACTTTGAATCTCAAACACCAGATCAGAAGGTTCCAATGGTCCCTAGTAGTAACAGGTGATGCTGAATAGATAATAAGGGGCCAGGCTGGAGGGATGTGAAGTGCCAGGACTGGCCAGGTGGACAGAATGGGGTGAAAGTTCTTTTGCCACCAAATACTCAACCTTTTTGAAAGGTTTTCATCCTATCACCTAGGCAGACTTTCATCATGGTAATGTATAGAAGGGAAGATTATAAATGTTAAGTTTTGGTAATAAGAGAGTTTAAAAAAATTCCTTTAGCTATGTATTACATTTGCATTGGAAAGGTATTACATATTTTGAAAGTACTATTAATGCTTTTTGATCCTTTGCTGTTTTTAAAGGAAAATGATGCTGCTGCTCTATGAAGAAGGCCTCCGGGTTGTCATACACACCTCCAACCTCATCCATGCTGACTGGCACCAGAAAACTCAAGGGTTCGTAGGGGCCTGCTCACTTCCTGGCAGTGTGTGTGCTGATAAAGGTCAAAAGTCAGAACATTCACTTTATTCTTTTTTCTATTTTTTTTTTAGTTGTAAAAATAACACACATGGCCTAGAAAAAGAATTGTATGCAGAAAAAGTTACTGTATTCTTTTACTACCTGCCCCATTCTACCTTCTTGGGGTAACCAGTGTTAACAGGAGCATCATCATCCACAGCTACCTCTGTTGTACATGTAAACATACATTACTATTTACACACAGTAGCTCTTCCTAGTTTTTAGAGAAGTGGCATCATATACACTCTACAGCTAAGTAGAGGGAACAGCACATGCAGAGATCTGAGGCAGAAAAGGGGTTACAGAATGAAAGATCTGAACCCATTGTTTTCCCAGTAGGATTTACCAGATAGCTTTTGTGATTTCTCCTTACTCACGTACCCACCTGTATTTTTGCTTACCACTTCCCAAACAGGAATCAAAGGAAGAGTTGGGGTAGGGCCTGGTCATGTTAATAGTGGGCTAAATATTTCCTCACTCCCACAGTTGGTGTATTTTCTTTGAAACAAATTTAAGCTGGTGTCTTTTTAGAGCCTTTAGTGTGTTACTAAAGTTGTGAATCTCCAAGAGAAGAATTGAATACGAAAGCTTTTATGAACTTTTTAAACTACTAACCCTCTGTACTTGGTGCACATATGCTAGATCCAGGTTTTGATCCCCTTTTCAAGAGGGGTTTGCTTTTTAAAAGGGATTTTTAGGGATTTGCTCAAATCAAGTTCAGCTATTGTTCTTGATTATGACTAACTTTAATTTTCTTTGGTTTAAGCCACTTTGCACATCTCTGCCTGTCCTAGAGAAGGGCTGGTTAACAAACAGCCTTCTGTGTTGGAAGAAACTCGGACGTTTGTCTAGCACCATTTCCAGGTTCATGTTTTCTCTGTCATCCTCCTCTGCCTCACCCTGCCCCATATCATTGCCTAGCTTGGGCTAGAACTCCTAATTTGGAGTGTATTACTTTCAGCTAAGCTCTGCTGAGCCCAGGTTACATCTTTTTTTGTTTTTTTGAGACGGTCTCACTCTGTCACCCAGGTTACAATGCTGTGATGTGATCACGGCTCACTGCAACCTCAACCTCCTGGGCTCAGGTGATCCTCCCACCTCAGCCTTCTGGGTAACTGGGAGTGCAGGCATGTACCACCACACCTGGCTAACTTTCTTTATTTTTTGTAGAGACAAGGTTTTGCCTAGTTGCCAAGGCTGGTCTCGAACTTCTGGGCTCAAGTGATCCGCCTGCCCCAGCCTCCCAAAGTGCTGAGATTACAGGCATGAACCACCGTGCCAGGCCCCAAGTTACATCTTAGTTTGAGCTGAAATAGCTTTCCAGCTTCGTTCAACAGGTCTTGCTTCAACCTTAGTGTGCTGCGCAGTACAAATGTAATCTCCCTCCCTTAAGGCAGTCCTTCAGAGTTTGAAAGGGAGTCTTGTCTCTGAGCCTTACATCTCTTGTTTCCTCCCCACTCCCTTGCCCCACCATAGCATGTGGCTTTGAGACCCCTAGCCGTAATTCCTGGTCGTTTTTCTATAAACATGTTATAATTTTTCAGTATCGCATGTAAAATATGCTTTTCAAAATGAAGTGTGGCTCTGACTGGTCCAGGGTTGAGGGGATAGCTTCTCTGTCTCTAAGTCTCAGCTGTAGCACTTTCTTGATCTACTGAATTTATGGTTAACTATGCCTTTGGTACCCCAAGTGCTTCCTGAGCTGCCAGATTGGGTTTGGAGATTCATGTGGCCCTATCAAAAGGCAATGAGATTAATATAGCTTGTTCTCATGAAACAATAATTAATATTACTAAAGGGATTTCTCAGGTTAGCCCTCAGCCTCACGTGGTTCCAAGAATCCCACCCTGGGCCTCCAGCTCGTTCTGAAGTTGGAAGCTTAGCTTACAGGCAGTAGTACTGTCTTAGGATTCTCTGGAGTGATTTCTAGGAGGGAAGAGGCAGGGATAAAGGCTTGGGTGTTTCTTTTATTTAAAAAAATATTTTTTAATTTAAAGTTTTAGAAAACTTATTGACTAGGTAGGAATTGTTCAAAACTCAGAAAGTACCAAGACTATGAAATCTTCCTCTGGCAGCCATCCTGGTGTGGGATCCTATTATTTCATGCTTGGTCTATATTCTACTCTCTAATGTTTTGCATTTCATGTTGTTTGTGGTAATTTTAAAACTTTTGAAAGCAGTTTTTGTATACAATCTCACTTCATAATTGGTCTACCGTGGTTCTGCTAATCCCCTTCAGCTGCCTCATGGTCCATCTGTTGATTTCTCACTTTTAAAATTAGAACAAGAGTTGCATCCAAAGCTCACATTAAAAAAAAAAAAAAAATTAAAATTATTTGGCTCATTATAATAATTTTCTCATTTTGTGATGTGTTAAAAATGCCTCATATCTCAGCATCTTAGTTTAGAAAGTCATTTGTCTTGTGCATCATCCAGAACTCACCTGTGAGTGAATCTCTGATCCAGGAGGAGCCTCACTCAGCCTGGGAACTTTGAGGTCCTGTTGCAAGGGGAGGTCCTCCACGTCTATCCAGCCCAACCTGGTCATTTTACACACGGAGGCAAAGGCCCAGAGAGATCACAGGGCTTACGCAAAATGGTATAGTCAGCTAGCCAATCTGGGTCCAGAACCTGGGCTCCAGCCCTCATCACACCGTGCTACCTCCTGTGCTAAGTGTCTCCCCAGGGTGGGAAGCGGGGGTATGAAATGCCCCTTGCTAGAAACTTGCAGAGTTGAGAAGATGTATGGCCAAGAGTCCTTGCAGTTCTGGATGCCTTCTGCCCTGGTGGCCTGCATCTTGCCAGTCTCCTTCAGGGGCTGCCAGGTGAAAGAGAAATTGGGCAGTTTCTCTTTCAGCTTAATAGATAGAACCCAGGGTGGGGAAAAGGAGAGTAGCCACAGAAGGGGAAGAAAGTAACACCTGATACTTTTGACTGCTCCTGTAAGTCATTGCTTTGCAACAGCCCAGTGAGGCAGCCTTGTTAACCCCACTTTTTTGCATTTGAAGAAACTGAAGCACAAGAGGTTTGAAGCCATTTTAGTAATTTACTGTGGAGCAGTTTATAGAAGGATTGGGATTAGATATGGTTGTTTTCTATTTATGGATATAATGTAGAAGTTTTGGCAAAGAGCATTGTTTTCCTCTAGGGAAAAAGAATTGATGAAATGAAAGATGTCTGTAATGCTTCTTCAGTGAATTAAGCGTTTGAAAGTTTGAGGTTATTGTAACGTCACTGAATGTGATATATACTTAATCCAGGCACCAGAAAGTATAAGACATAAAAATATGCTGCTATAGGACCTACATTATGAAAATGGGTTTGTTGATTGAAAATAGATTTTTCACATGCACTTTTGGTACAGGTAACACAATTCTTATTTCACATTTGGGTGAAGAGCTGCATTTATGCAGACAAGGGCAGATTCTTGCTGGGATTACCACTAGTAGCATGGATTTGCTCTAACCATTAAGAGTAGAATTCTTAACTCTTGTCATCAAGTCTTAGAAAGCAATATGTGAGTGCAGAGGTAAGAGGAGGAATAAAGAAGGTTTGGCAAGTGAGAGGGAGCATGGAGGGGATGTTGGTTGGAAGAGGTGGGCAGATCCCAGGTCTTACTGAATCTTAAATTCATGGCAAGACATTCAGGAATAATTCTGAACGTGATGGGAAACCACTGGAGTGGTGTGCTCAGATTTATGTTTCATGTTTCCTAAGATTACTTACCATGTGGAGATACCGAGAATTCACCTCTTTCTTAGGATGAAGGCATAGTCGATACAGAGATCATTGTGATCAGTTGTGTGCCTGACTGTTAGAGGTTATTTTTTTAATTCCAGAATATGGTTGAGCCCCTTATACCCACGAATTGTTGATGGAACCCCCAAATCTGGAGAGTCGCCAACACATTTTAAAGCTGATCTCATCAGTTACTTGATGGCCTATAATGCCCCTTCTCTCAAGGAGTGGATAGACATCATCTACAAACACGATCTCTCTGAAACGAAGTATGTGTCAACTTACCAATTTGGGGTGCTTATGATAGGCTTATACCTTGGGAGCCTCATGAGGTCTGGCATGCAGGGGCCTGGAAAGAGGTGGGGTGAAATCTAGCCAAGCTTCAGGGTGTGATGAGGGGATGAGCAGATTCTATCACATCTGTATCTTGTGGTTCTCAGGCATTAAAGTGACAGCCAGTGAATCTTCATGTTTACCTTAGCCTCCCACTGGGGTACTCTCACAATTATTGAGTTCTTTGTCTGGTACTTTACATCTTGTAGGTGTTCCATCATTAGTTGATTTGCTTGAAAATGAATTTGAGAGTCAATTCAAGAAAATGGATTGGCTCTTAGATCATTTCTTGATTATATTAGTTTTCATGTGTATTTTGTCATTTTTTTTTTTTTTTGGTGCCCAAAGCACATCACTATATTTTATAACTTGTGTTTTTATGTCTTTTTAGTGTTTATCTTATTGGTTCAACCCCAGGACGCTTTCAAGGAAGTCAAAAAGATAATTGGGGACATTTTAGACTTAAGAAGGTAACAGAATTTTTACTATTTTAACATTTTTTAAAAATTTAATGCATATTCTGTCTTTTAAAATAATTATATATTTTGATGCAGCGTCACAATATTTCTGCACAATTCTGGGCAAATAGATACTTGATAAATTGATAATTATAATTCTTAGTAATTACTGCTTTTTAATGTGTTTTGCCTCTTTTATAGCTGCAGGCTGTTAACGGCATAAATATATAGACCTTTTCTAGTTTTTGTATTGTAATATAGAGGCTTCCTATTCATACACATATTGTAGCTTTGATTATAGCTTTTGATTATTCAGCATATCAAGTTTTAAGATATAAATTCAACAAACAGAAAATGTTGAGTAAAGACTGCAACTGAGCTATAATATATTTTGATTATTAAACCAGTGCCCTTAAGAAAACTAATTACAAAAATAATACTTGCTGCTAATATGAAAATGCACAAAGAAAGGTCATAAAATAAAATAAGTTGAAGATTAAAGTTTTTTTCATCTCTTTTTAGGTGGTTTACTGACCTTAATAAATTCCCTGGCTGGGCGTGGTGGCTCACGCCTGTAATCCCAGCATTTTGGGAGGCTGAGATGGGCGGATCACGAGGTTAGGAGTTTAAGACCAGCCTGGCCAATGTGGTGAAACCCCGTCTCTACTAAAAATACAAAAATTAGCCGGGCATGGTGGCCGGCACCTGTAATCCCAGCTACTCGGGAGGCTGAGGCAGGAAAATCGCTTGAACCCGGGAGGCGGAGATTGCAGTGAGCTGAGACCGCACCATTGCACTCCAGCCTGGGCAACAGAGCGAGACTCCGTCTCAAAAAAATAAATAAATTCCCTAAAGTGGCCTTCTTAAAAGCCTTAACCTCTTATTCCATAAACTATTTAAAGTGTAAGAATTTTCCCTTGATTAATGAAACTTTTTATTTTAATTTCCTTTTATGAAATGAGACCACAGCTTAAAGCAGGCAAGATCTTGAAGACATCTTTATGTCTTGGCCTAGAGAGGAAGTTCAGCACATTGGCCTATGCCCAGCCTTGGAGGCAGATATCTATAGCTGGGTTCAAACCCTGCTTTGTTATCTACAAGCCATGTGACCTTGACTTGTTCCTTAACATACATCGCTTGTCATCTATAAAGTGGACATAATAATAGTACTTCCCTCCCGTGATTGTGAGAATTAAATGAAATGATGAATGTAGAACAGTACAGGGCACATGGTAAGTCTTCAGTACACATACACAGTTGTTTATGGACGAATGTCTAATGGTTTAGATAGGCTAGATAATAGCACGTATTGTGTGTGATCACCATCTGATACTGAAAGTTCAACTATATGTTAAGAGTTTTCAAACCACTTTTTACACACAGTTGCTCGTGTTGCACCACAGCTTTCTTCCAGGAAGGCAGGCCGGTGATTAGGTGCCTGTTTCCACTGAAGTGTAAATCTAAGCCAGAGGCTTGTCCAGGATAGGGTGGCCCTTCAGGGGCTGAGCACTGCAATAGAAACTGGGTGTTATAAGTTGTCGGTTCAGCTCTGTTTCCTACACTATGCTGTACCCAAGATGGACGTGGAAACTTTGGGCTTTTTGGGAAGTGTATGTGTAAGTACTAATGCCTAAGCTGTGTTAAGGAAAATAATACATATTAAACAAAACGTCAATCAGAAGATGAGCTACAGTTTATTTTTCTGCTCTCTCCAGCCCTCTAGGTAGGCATTCAGTACCTATTTAAGTGGATACAATTTCCAAATGTTTTCTTAATTGTTTCTGCAGCTTTGCATAATTATCAAAGCAGGAAATGCAGAGCAGTTTTCTGCAGTGTTTTAGCTGGTATGTGTATGTAAATATTCTCTTTTATGTTTAGACCATCACAGCTGCCTGGAGCTCAAGTGTTAAACTATGAATGTTAAGCCTCTTTCAAATGATAGGAGTCAAAATAATGTAATCCTTCTAGGTATTGTTTAAGTGTTGGTAGCAAAAAAACTCACTTTGTTTCCCCTGCTCTCACACTACAACAGTCAACACAGAAAACTGTGACCAAATATGTGTGGGGTTTTCCTCATACACTAAGCAGGGGACACCAGCTGGGTGTCCTCTAATTCACTTCAGTTCTTATGCTGTCTTCCTGGAGATGTATAAAGAAAGCGACATTAAAGAAAGTGATGATATAAAGAAAGTGATGGTATAAAAAAAGTGATTTTTTTATTCCAAAGCTGGCTTAGAGGAATAAGTACAGGCTTCCTGTCTTAAGGGTACTGCTTTGCTCTTGGAGCAGAAAGTGGACACTTTTAAAAGGGGGCCTAGCATGAATGGCATGCAGAGGAGGAAGCAAGCAGGTGGATACTTCCTTACTTTCTGCCTTCTCTACCAGGCAGTCCATTTGGTCTCTTCCTGGGCAGAGCTAGGTTGTAAAGATGGCTGAAACTCTCCAGGTGGGAGAGTTTCTTAGTGGACATACTTTGGGTTGTAAATTTACTGCTGTCCCTCGAGGCAGTCTCCTGGTGGGAGAAAGTTCTGCCCTGGAGCATCTAAGCACATAGTTAGATGAACTTGCCCTGTAGGGAGTGTCTGGTAAAGGAAAAGTAAAAGGTTATATTGCATTTCTAAAGGTCTGAGTAGGAAGTGGGGAAGGAGTTGGGGAGAACAGAGAAAAGTAGGGAAAAAATAATTGAAAAAATACTTTTTTTTTTTTTTTTTAAGAAATATGGGGGTAGCCTCAGATCCCATAGATTGAGGGCTCCATCCCACAAGACTGCCCCTATCCCTCAGACACCAGTTGCAAGTCTGGGCCTCCAGAACTTCTGACTGACCAGCTTCAAGTTGAGGTTCCCATGACCCTCTCTTTGGGTTTAATTTGCTAGAGCAGCTCACTGAACTCAGGAAAACACTTAACGTTTACTGGTTTATTATAATGAAGAGATGCATAGAGCAAGGTATAGGGGAAGGGGCACAGAGCTTTCATGCCCTCTCTGGGTGCACCACCACTGTCCAGCAGCCTGCAGGTGTTCAGCTGTCGGAAAGCTCCCTAAACTCTGTCCTTTTGGGTTTTTGATGGAGGCTTCATTACATAGGCATGGTTGATTACATCACTGGCCATTGGTGATCAGCTCAACCTTTAGCCCCTCCTATCCCTGGAGGTTGGGGGGTTGTGCCTAAAGTCCCAATCTTCTAATCATGCCTTGGTCTTTATCGTGACCAGCCCCCATCCTGAAGTTGCCTAGGGTCTGCCAGCCATCAGTCTCATTAACATACAGAAAGACATCACATTGGAGATCCCAAGGATTTTAGTAGTTGCATGCCAGGAAACAGGGATGAAGACCAAATACATATTTCATAGTATCAAAGCTGCATTAAACAATTGTGATTTCAAGTAAAAAAATCTAATTTCATATGACAAGTTGGTGGCTTATCTGAAATTTCTTCTGAAATGGGCCTTTTTAAACCTGTTTTTGCTTTTAGTACAAATCAAATAATTTTGGAAAGGAGAACTTCTGTCCATCTACTCCATTAAAAATATGTTTTTAGTATTTAAAAAAATTTCCCAAAGAAGTATGTGTGTGTGGGTATGAAATTGATCACTAGGATTTTCAGCTTTTCTTGTTAATTAGGCTTTCCAAGAGCAGAAAACTGTTTTCAGGTATTACAGCATTTCTGTTAAGATTATTTGAGTCACTTTAACATTCAGTTTTATTCTTTCCCAGCTTCTGAAAGACCATGCCTCATCCATGCCTGACGCAGAGTCCTGGCCTGTCGTGGGTCAGTTTTCAAGCATTGGCTCCTTGGGAGCTGATGAATCAAAGTGGTTATGTTCTGAGTTTAAAGAGAGCATGCTGACACTGGGGAAGGAAAGCAAGACTCCAGGAAAAAGCTCCGTTCCTCTTTACTTGGTGAGTTCTCGTCCTCATTGAGGTAATTTACTTTTGTTCTCTACACAGGAGAAGAATTGAAAATTGGTCCTCTTCGTAATGGAGAGATGTTTTATTCTGTGATTGTTTTTTTTTTGGTGTGGCGGGGGCGGGGTGCGGAAAGAGCAGTACATTAGGATCGTCATTTGTAATCAAGTTGCCTTTGCCTTAATACCCAGTGCTAAGAGCTTGCCGATTCGTTCAGGAGCTCCATTGCAGACACAGACTGGCCTGTGATTTTTCTATCCTTTCTTTCAGGTTGTTGAACCAAGGAAGAAAATATTTGATGTAGCATAGCCAGCAGAATTATGGGCATTTTAATTATTTAGAGACCTGTGAATTAATAATTAATTTTCCATTCAATGTTAACTTGAATTTCAGAGGAAAAAATATTCAAATTGAAGTATAATTTTACATCAAATATGGTTCCTGTTTAATTACTAGTTCATTTTTTTCATGAGAACTTTTACAAATTTAAAGCATATTTTCTAATTTAAAAGTATTTTTAACAGATTTTCATTTTCTTAAAAGCTGATTATCATTCTTTTTCTTCAACATGGTACATTCTGAGTTTTATTGTTTTCCTCTTATTTTTAGATCTATCCTTCTGTGGAAAATGTGCGGACCAGTTTAGAAGGATATCCTGGTAATTCTTGGGGAGACTGTCTTGGTTGTGTTTTATGTATATTTCATGAATGTCCTGGTAAAGTTTTACCAGTATGGGTTAGAAATTTGGAGATGGTTTTCACTTAACTATATAAGGATCATGAAAATAGGCAATATGAAGCTCTGCGTTCTGCAGATGATACCCCTCAGTGTGGGTGTGTTATTAATCCTTACAGAAACCCTCTGCACAATGGTTTTCATTTTTACCAGTAAGGTAACCAGCAGGTTGGTTGTCCAGACAAGATAGCCAAATAAAATCAGCTTCCCCTTACTCTTCAATGCCTTTTCAGAGCTTATGCAACATACCTTCCTCTCATCTCTCTCCATATCCTCCCTTCCTGTGTTTGAGGTACCATGTGGTCCTTTTAAATGCCTGATACAGATACAGTTAAGGTCCGGAATTTTTAAAATTTTGCCTTTGGTGTAACTTTGTTGATGTGTCTATTCTGTCAAGGGCATCATCTGCAAATGCCTAAGATTTTTTGTAGGCATCTGTCAACGTTGTCTATTTCCCTTATACTCATACCAGGCACTAAACCTTTATTTGGAATTCAGCAGCCCGCTAGTTAGTGTAATCAGATGTTAACCGAAAACCCAAATAGTGGTTGTCTCTGGAAAAAGCAAAGTCTAATTGGCATTTGCTGATGGCTGAAAGCAGAATGTGCTGAATTAAACTAATTTAGTCCATTTATTGCTTATCGGGCTCAATAAGAAAAATCTGCCAGAAAAATCTCGCTAGCGTTTAGAGTGTATTTGCCTATTTTTGTTTGTTTGTTTTTTAATGGCAAAACCAAAATTATTCACCAAGACCCAGGGATACAGTGGTGGTTTTTCTTTGGTACTCTTTTTGTGCCTCTAATAGGCTAGGTTCATTCAAAGTGTACTTTTAATGGGGGAACAACATGGTATTTTTAACAAAGTTGTTTTATAACTGGCTTTGAAACAATGTTTTTAGTTATTTGAAGTTGAAGACAGGACATGCCCTATTTGGTATGTCAGAGATGTTTGGATATAGATCTCTTTGGGCGTAGATCAGTGTGGAGAAGTTCCAGCATGTGTTTGGAAAGTCACTGATAATCCACTGTGGAATTTTCTTCGTTTCAAAAATGAGCAAGTATTGACTTCTAATTGTATTTGCACTTGGAACTTTCTTTATTCTCTTTGCAAGAATAAGGCTTTTAGAATTCCTTTTTTCAAACTGAACTGTTTACTGAACGTTTTGTTTTTAGCCATTCTTTTCTGTTTGTCGGAATCTGCTCAGCCAGTACAAAGTCTGTTTGGAAATAGTGTGTAAAAGTGAAGCAGAAGGAGCACTGACATCTCGTCCTAGATTTTCCTCCCCAAGCGCCATGGTCTTGGGCAAAACAGAGGCTGTCCAGCTGTGTCTTATTTGCATAAGGCGGGTAGGATGGGCCAGGATTCTAACACTTCAGATCTGTGCAGTTATAGATGTTAAATTACCATCACCAAGTAATTATAATTTTTTGTTTTCAAAGTGTACTTTTAATGGGGAACAACGTGGTATTTTTAACAAAGCTGTTTTGTAACTGGCTTTGAAACTGAGTGGTTTTAGTTATTTGCAGTTGAAGCTTTTGCAGGAAAAAGCTCTATTCCGCTTTACTTGGTGCGTTCTCGTCCTCAGTGAGGTAATTTACTTTGATTCTCGACACAGGAGAAGAATTGTAAATAGTCCTTACATTCCTGATGGGAGAAATCTTTTTAATGTGTTCATAATTCTTGCTGTGAATGTTGAATGGGTTTCTAAAAAGTGATTAGCGAGTTGTCATTAGTTTTCAGTATGTTTGTGTTATATGAGCCTTATTTAAAGGCATCCCATGACTATACTTCATAAAGTATATGATCATCACTTACTTTTGCTTATAAGTCTGGATGTTTATAAGATTTGCATAAAGTTAATACTGAAGGAAGGAAACCTCATTAGGAGAACATATCTAATGCAACTATAGACATTTTCTTTCAAATAACTATTCTATAAGATGAAGTAATAGAAGTAGTTTTTTCCTGTTACCTTCTTGCTGTTTATTATAGATTTTCCTCTTAATGAAGGATCCTCAAATTATATTTCATAATTTTTATTGTTTTATTTTTCTTTTAAAAGCTGGGGGCTCTCTTCCCTATAGCATCCAGACAGCGGAAAAACAGAATTGGCTGCATTCCTATTTTCAGTAAGTAATTGGTTTAGACTGCTGCTATTGCTTCTTTAGGAATTAGAGTGTTATTTATGTCACTGGTTTGTTTTTTTTAAGAGGAACTTTATGTAATATAGCTATATTCTTTCATCTACATATGTTAGTGATAGAAATAATTTAAAACAAGGTTTTGAATTTTTTTTGGAATAGGTTTTTAATACCAAAGAGGAAAATTTATTGCTGTGAGGTTTCTATTTAAATATTGGCATGCCAAGAAAGATAAATAAAAGATCATGTTGGGTAGTTTAGGATTTACATAAGCAGCATTTTAGTTCATTTTTCCAAAATATAAAGTATCATTATTCTGTCTGTACCATCATACGTGCAGCTGCAAGCTTGTTGAGGGCAGATTCTATGCCGCTGTTTCCTGAGGATACAGGACAGTATCTGGCATGTTGTCAGAGTTCGGTAAATGCTGAGTGGACAAGTGAAGGGAATGTCCTTCACCCTCCTCCAGCCACAGCAGTTGCATAGCCTGCATATGCAAGGCCAGTCTATTTCATGCTTGCCTCAACAGGTGTTTGCTGTGCTGGTTAGCCAGAAATGAAAGCAGAATTACTTGAATTATAGCTTTCAGCTGTAATTCAGTGTATAATCCTAGAGCTTTTCTTTAATGCTTTCTTGAGAGGTTTTTCCTTACAGAGGACATTTCTTTAAATTGAACTCATTTCAGTATTATATTATTAAATTCACTTGAATGAAGACAGTGATGGTACCTACCTAAACCTGATGCTGTTTTCACAGACGATCTGTTAATCTGGAGAGACCATCCTCTTATATTCATAAGTAAAGATTGTTGCTTCATAATATAGGTTCCCATAGAACCATAGTCTGCAATATTGGAAACTTAGAAACAAAACTCAGATTTGTGAATGTCAACATTTGACTAAAGTATTTCTGCCCTCGCTTTTCAACATTCATTTTTTCATATACTGTTTGTATTTTGCCTTTTTTGTATTTTGTTTCATTCAACAAGCTTTTGCTGAGCCTCTACTCATAACACACCATGGAAGCATGATTCTTCCCTTTAAGGAGCTCACAGTTCAGACAGGAGACATATACACACATGCTGTTAGAAGCACAACAGAAATAATATGTATGCGTGTATGTATGTTCATGGCAAAAATGGAAAGGCTATATACTGAAAGGTTGCAGTGCTTCTTGTGAAAAGTGGGAAGTTTATAATTCTAAAATGGGCATGCATTACTTGAACGGAGTTTCATAAAATATCACAGGTCACAGAGTCGTGTAGCCACTGTTGATTTTTAGATAATAGGCTCTTTCTTTTCATGCAGTTTCCTAATATTAGGATTATGATCAATTTTATTTCGTAATTAGTGACTTTTGTCTTTTCTGTCACTAGCAAATGGTCAGCTGAGACTTCTGGCCGCAGCAATGCCATGCCACATATCAAGACATATATGAGGCCTTCTCCAGACTTCAGTAAAATTGCTTGGTTCCTTGTCACAAGGTAAATAGTCCTTACATTCCTGATGAGAGAAATCTTTTTAATGTGTTCATAATTCTTGCTCTGAATGTTGAATGGGTTTCTAAAAAGTGATTAGCAAGTTGTCATTAGTTTTCAGTATGTTTGTGTTACATGAGCCTTATTTAAAGGCATCCCATGACTAATCCCTTTGTAAAGTATATGATCATCACCTACTTTTGCTTATAAGTCTAGATGTTTATAAGATTTGCATAAAGTTAACATTTACTTCTGTTATTTAATACCTCAATAGGGGTTATGCAAATTGACATTTGGGTTAAGTACAGAAGAATAATGAAATGTTAAAATTAATATTTTTTTCTTAATTAGTTTCTCCTTAGGTAATTGAAACCTGAAGCAATCAAATCTCTTATGTGTCCTTTTCTAAAACATCTTTAAGATGTAATTCACATACCATAAAATTTGCCCATTAAGTCTCTACTGTTTAATGGTTTAGGATAGTCACAGAATTATGTAACCATTGCCATAATCTAAATTTAGAATATTTTCATCACCCTATAAGAAACCACCTACCTGTTGGCATTTTTGTGTCTATTTTTATAGGAAGATAAATTGCTATGCCCTTTGAAAACTAGAACTTTAGTTCCTGACTCCCAGGCTGAACCCAACGATTAGGCATCTCTTCATGATTCAGTAACATAATTAATGTCAATAGCAAGTAATTAAAGTATCACAGAGTAGAATTATTTCTTTAAGAGGGGAACAGCACTCATGAACAAACTTTTAAACAAAAGAGCCACTTACATCTTCTTGGAGAGAGAGAAAGATTTATTTTAAGGAATTGGCTCATGCAATTGTGGGGGCTGGCAAGTCCAAAATCCATAGGGCAAACCAGCAGCTTGGAGATTTAGTAAGAGCTGATGTTGCAATCTTGAGTCTCTTTCTACTTTATTGGAAAAGTTGAATTTAATGTCTGTTTGGGTGTTGTTTTCCCTCAAAGTGTAATAAAAAGGTGATATACTTCACAGAAATTACATATTGATTCTGTTTCAAGGGCATTAAAGGAAGTGGAGATTAAAGTAACCCTGTGAGTAATCTTTTTCTAAAGGCAAAGTTTTTGTAGTTCAGTTCAATGGCAGTGTGTGCTTGACTGTGGGAACACAAAGAGCCAGGAAGCATGAGCCCTGCCATGCATGTGATGTTGTATCCTAGTTGTTTACCTGTGTGAGGACCATAGTGGAAGCACTGTTAGAAATGTATTGCCTTGCTGAGGCAGAGGCACGATCAAATGAGAGGTCAGCTAAACTAAGTAAAGAGGTGCTATTGTAAGTAGGCCTGGAAGTAAGTCTGAGAGAAAACCCAGACGGATTAGAAGGAACTACTGAGGACAAAGCCCATGGAGATAGGAAAATACACAGGGTTTTCAGGGAAAATCTGAGTGATTCCATGAGGCTATGTAAAAGGAAACACAGGTTCAGATACCTTTGGCATGTATTTTCTAAAGTTAAGTCAAAAAACATCCACTGTCAGTTTACTCATTTAATATTTGTCAGTTTTGTACTGTGAATATCTGCTTTAATGTCAAATGGCTGTTACTAAATTAAGCAAATTATAGTTACTTGAAGTTTATTGTAAGAATTTGAAATTTGTCATTATGGATTTGTAGCTTCTAGGTTTATTCTGTAATAACTGGACTGAAAGCTGTATCTACTTTCCTAAATGTTTAAAGATGAATAGCAACAACATTCATTCAGCAATTTCAATATGCCAGACTGTTCTGGGTGAGCAGTCATGTGTATTTACTTATTTAATTCTCACAACAGCTGCATGAGGACCAGGAGGCACAGAGTGATTAATAAGCTGCCTACTATCATGCAGTAATAAGTGGTGGAACCCAGACAGGAGCACGCCTCTCCTCTACTGTCTGATGCCCCTCTTAATCAACATACAGTTTTAGTGTGCCTGTTTTCTACAAAGACTAGTTAATTCCAAAGAAATTGTGTCAGGCTTTACTTTGATTGTTGCATAAAAGAGGAAAAGGACATTGAGCATTCCAGTATGATTGAAGGATTTCTAAGAAACATAAATAACAACTTAGATACATAGAGCCCACTCTCTCAGCCCTTCCATAACAAGGGAAAGTATAGATTCCAAATTTAAGTGGCATCTACCAGTAAGCAGCTCCCTTGATTAGGTTTGGACATTTTGTTTTGTCTGTCACTTTTTCTGAACCTGTCAGAAAGAATGTTCCCAAACCGAACTCATCTTATGTAGATGGAGATTTCTTTTCCCAGCATTCTTCTTTGCCCTTGCGGCACCTGTCTCTTATTACCAAGCTTAAAGCCTGAATGTCCTCTTTCACTATTCCTTCAAATGTTTGGCAAACACGTACTGAGGTCCTCCTGTGGATGCCAGGCACTCAGGATAAAACAGAAGATTTAGATAGTGTCTTTTAGATGCTCACAGTCTCTGATGTGAGGAGCCAGACACAGAAATAATTACAAGAGGAAGAGACCAATTCTGTGCTTAAGGTGGGCACATGGATGCTTTGGAAATAGCTACCAAAGCCTATTTATCTTTGAAATGTTTCAAAAGTTTCCTCTTCCAATCCTTGCAATTACCAGGTCAGAAACTTATCACCTGGACTTCTGAAAGGGTTTCCTATCTGTTGTGTCATCACGTGAATGTTCTTCATAGGCCACTCATCCTGGTTGCCCACGCCCCTTCACCTTTCTGAAACGTAGAGTTTCCTCATTGTCCCATATTCAGAATTCCCCACGTCCTGTAGGCTAAAGTACAGATTCCTCAGTTTGGAAGTCATGCCCCAGCCACAACATTTTCACCATTCTTACCCATTAATCTCCAATAGGAGCCTTGAGAAGAAGCCAGGCTAGCCTCCCTTGCCCCTGAAGTCATCCAGCCAGCAGCCCATGTAGTCTCCTCTCCTGATCCTTTCATCCCTTTTCTCTCTCTCGTCAGTTGCTGTTCATCTTCTAAGAGTTGTGTTCAGGTCCCATCTCCTCCTGGAGCCTCTTTCAGCCTCTGCTGGTCCCTCCCTGTCCAGATCCTTAGATCCATGTGCCACCAGTGGAGCTCACAGCTCCTACCTCACTATTTTGTCTCTCAAGCATGAGCTTTAGAATTGTCAGACAGTACTAGATGAGATGGTCATGTCTACTATTGAACAAGTCTTGCCTTGGACAAGTTTCTTAACCTCTCTGAGCCTCAGACTTCTCAACTGCACAGCAACTGTGAAGGTTTAAGGTGCCAACCATGGTGACCTGTGGGAGTGAGAAGAAAGGGGCAGGGGAGAGAATTGACCTGCATTAAGTAGCCACCATGTGGCAGACACTTCTGGTGCTTTACCTACATAGTAGTGTCTTTCAGTCCCCACAAGAGCTGTGAGGTGGCATTATCCCCTCCCTCCGCTCAATGAGGAATAAGGTGGCAGAGTTGAGGCAGTTCTACCCATTGCTGAGCAAATATGTATTGCCCGCTGTGGCAAGAATAGAGTAATTAAGATGAGGTTCTCACAGAATTTACATGTGCATGAAAGAGATTTACCAAAGAATTCATTGTATACATATTAGTTAATTGCACTTGTAATGCTTTTTGACTATTCTACATAGGTGGGTTTTTAGCCAAAACATCACTTCTGGAGCCTGGTGGCTTCCATAATGCCCTAGATTCCTGCATTGTCAGTGTTCTTTCCCTATTCACTGTGGTTGCTTATGTAATTATCTGGCTTCTCCTCTAGACTCTGTGAGGTCAAGTCCATGCCTGTCTTATTCAGCGTACCCTGGTGACTGGCCAGGTGCCTGACATGTGGAGGCTGATGAATTCTAGGATTGAAGTGGTAACCATGAAAGCACTGCCTAGACTGCATAATAGAACATGGGAGGGCCCTCAGAGGTGATTCCTGAGTTTGGGGTGTGGAGATGGGGATTGTCACTGATATCAGTACAGAAGTCAGGGAATGGAACTGGCCTACCACAATGGGATGATGGTGAATTTGATTGAAGATTGATTTATCATGGTGGAGACTTCAGGTGGAATTGTTTGTTGGAGATGAACTTAAAAGTTTGGTGTACATATAGTATGTTTTGGAGTTTTGGTTAGTACTGATTGTTAACACCATAATCCTTTGCGACTTCCAGAGAAGAATATAGCGGATCAATGCCTGGGCATTGAGGAACATACAAGAAATACATATCAGGTGGGCTTTTCATGCCTACCAGGTGTTTCATTGCCAAACAAATGAATTGAATTCAAGCCATCCCTCCTGGGTTGAAGAGCAACTGGTCACACATTCTCCATTAAATAATTTTTCTTCTACCTAAGAAAAATGTTTCATATATATTCTATTTTGGGTATCAGATTTAACCATTTATCCAGCACGTAACTACTGAGCACCTACTATGCACCACACACTTTTCTAGGTGCTAAGAATGCAATAAACAATAAAACATCTTGACTTTATGTTCTGGTGCTGGGAATTACACAAAAAGCAAAGAGGTATGTTTATATATGCAAATAGTGGTAAGTGCTATAGAGAAAAAATAGAATGATAATTTAGGTGCACAATCCTTTATTCTAAATTCTTGGCACCAGATGTAGTTCAGTATTTGGACTTTAGAAAGATAATATGGTACCTATACTGTCTGTTAATATCCCTAGTGGTATCTGGACCAACACTTCATAATAAAACATTTTGGAAGCAAAGATCACAGGTAGCCTCATGTCATCTTAGTTCAACTTTTGTTGCCCAATGAGTTAAGATCAAGTTTTGCTATCAAATGAAATGAGTTAAAAGCTTTATTTCAAATTTGGTTTAGGTTATTGTTTTTAAATTTTCAGAGCTAACATGTAGTTCTTAACCAGCAGTTCCAGGCACAGTTCCAAGCACATTTATATATATTAATTCATGTAATTCTCATAGCCTTTCTACAGTGTATCCATTAATCCCCTTTTCAGATGGAAGAACAGAAGCACAGAGGTTAAACAAGGTGCCCAAGAATTCAGAGTCCCCACCCTCAAACACTGTCCTGTAGGGTATGAGTGTCCGGGTTGCGGAGGGAGGCTGCTCCTTAAAGAAGAGGGTCAGGGAAGGCCTTCTGACGCGGTGACATTCATGCAGAGACCTGAAAGAAGTAGGAGAAGAGCCATGTGGATGGGTCTCTGAGGGATGCGGAGTGGGGAGTGGGAATATGCTTACTGTGTTTGATTAACAGCAAAGTGAGTGTTACTGGAGTCAATAGGATGGGAGGGTAGGTGAGTTCAGAGCAGTAGTGGGTGGCCAGACTTTGCCTTTTTACCTGCTTTCAGATATTACCGTTTCTTTGATGTTTCCTGGGTTGCCTGAGGCCTTATTAGTCGTTGGTCTATGGAAAGCAGTTCAATGAATGTTATAATTTGAATTGATTGGAATAATTGAGTGCTTTTCTAAATGCTTGTTCCATGAGATTTTCTAGAATAAGATGTGATTTTAAATAGTCGACTTCAGCTTATACTCAAATAGTGTGTCTCTCAACAGGGCACTATTGTTATTTTGGTCCAGATAATCTTTTGTTATACAAGATTGTCCCATGCATTATAAGTTATTTAATAACCTGGCCCTCACATACTAACTGCCAAGTCCTAGTGAAAGCTGAAAAAAAAAATGCCTTATACATTTCTAAATATTCCCTAGATTTTATGCTCCAGTGGACAATATCATCATCCTTGAGAATAAGTTCAGAAGTTTATGAACAACTGATATAACCTTTCATTTAATATATTTACTTGCTTTAGAATAGTGAGACAGGAGTGTAGAGAGCACTGTGGATTCTAGTCCAAATGAAGTGCTCATGCCCAGCAAATCTAATGCTCTGTCAGCAAAGTAGCAGACATACTAGGTTTTAAGAATTGGATTTTAGCCAAAGGTAAAAACATCAAAAGCTACATAAATTTAACTTTTGATATTTTTCTACTTTATTGTTACTGATCCATATTAATGTTTGGGTTTGGAATGAATAACCAACTCCTCTTTATTAAGTACAATAAAATCAAAACAAATTCCCCAGAAAAAAATTATAGGAGTAACAAGCACAGTGAATGATAGGCAATATGAATTTTGACTTTTAACATGATAGACTTTAAAAAAATAATCTAGAGCTGTATATCCAAAGAAGTATTATGATCACCCTTTGAAAGTAGGTGCTTTGGCCAAAAACATTGCCATTGCTCAAGTTTTCTTTCCACTCTTCCAAGTTCTTTCAAAATAAGTTGACCTGACACATTAACAAATAAGTATTGTTTCTTAATAGACACTCTGTTTCCAGCCTTGCATTAGTTTTCTGTTGCTATGTAATATATGATCACAAACTAAGGGGGCTTAAAACAATACAAATTTACTATCTCATGGTTCCCGTGGGTCAGGAATCTGGGCATGGATTAGCTGAGCCCTCTGCTCAGTGTCTCACCAGGCTAAAATCAAGGCGTCAACCCAGCTGTGATCTCATCTGAAGCTTGGGGGTCCTCTTTCAAGCTCACGGTTGCTTGTGGCTGTAAGTCTGAGGTTCCTGCTTTCTTGCTGGCTGTCAGCCAGGCGTTCTCAACTCCTAGGTGCTGCCCGTGGTAGTCTGCCGCATTCCTCATGGGATGCTTCTTGGAAACCAGCAGGAGGATCTATCTCAGGAAGGACCCAACTCAAGCCCACCCAGGATTATTTCCCTTTTGAGTAACTTAGTCAATTAATTGATAACCGAATTGTGCAAGTGAAACTCCATCATATTCACAATTCTGGCTTATCCTCAAGGAAAGGGGATATACAGGCGTGTGCACCAGGGGCCATCTTTCGATTCTTCTTTCCACAGACTTCACTGATGGAGTTCTGCTCTTATTGCCCAGGCTGAAGTGCAATGTCACGATCTCGGCTCACTGCCACCTCTGCCTCTCGGGTTCAAGCAATTCTCCTGCCTCAGCCTCCTGAGTAGCTGGGATTGCAGGCATGCGCCACCATACCACGGCTAATTTTGTATTTTTAGTAGAGATGGGGTTTCTGCATGTTGGTCAGGCTGGTCTTGAACTCCCGACCTCAGGTGATCCGCCCACCTCGGCCCCCCAAAGTGCTGGGATTATAGGCATGAACCACTGCGCCAGGCCCACTGATATTTCTTTCCTGGTTTGATTTACCCATCTTATTCTCCAATTTTGGCTGGAATTAATTTTTTAGTGTTTCCAAAATTGGGGTTTGTTTTCTATAGCTAAGCAAAAGTACCCTTGTACACACTCAAAAGACTGAACCTCCAGCTCCAAAGCTCTTTGAGAAGTTCTGTACTTTCTCAGAGCCAAAAGAGGCAGCTGTACTGGAGTAAGGGACCAACCCCGCAGCATGACTGCTTTGGAGAACCATATTTACTTGGGTATGTAGAATTGTTAAAAATAATAGTCCTATAAAAGATTCATAGAATCACAAAAGATCTGATTTCCTAATCTTAAAAAATCTCATCCCCTTAGGAAATTTATTTTGTATGGTTCCTATTGGGTCTACATAATATCTTATTGCCTGTTATGTCTCTACCCATCATAAGTAGAGGATGTTGACTTCCTGATCATTTGGACTTTGTTTCATCCAGTTGACATTTCACAAATGTGAAAACTGGCTACAGAAGGTCAGGAATTGGAATCTTATAAAAATGCTAGCCTTAATATAGTTTTTAATCTTCCCTTTTATCATTTTAAATATAAATCACAGTTTTCATTTCCTCTCTTTCATTATGTGTTGTGATTGAGGTTCTGACTGAAAACATTTTTCATAGATCCTGGGTCACGTTTTAGTATATAGTTGCCATAGTTACCACATCACCAAGAATCATAAAATCTGCACCAAAACCTTTTTTAATGAAGTTTCTGTTAAACTATCTGCATTAGAAGTTTCCTTTTACTGTAGAGAAAAAATGAGTTTATAATTATCATGCTTCATTTCCTACCAGAATACTCATTGTGATCTTTGGTAATTATTCTTTAATGTTTGTGCCTTCTGGCAGATTGGCTAATATAGTGCCTAGTTCAGTACCTGGCCTGTAGTGGCTCAGAACTGAATGAATGGTATCCCCCTTAATCTAACTGCAGTTTATTTTCAGACTGCTTCTCAGGTTTTATTTTTTTCTGTACTGTCTACAATAACTATACTTTTCTTTCAAGTTCTAATTCAAATGCTCCCCTTAAAGTGAAACTTTCTAGCTCAGCAGGCATAATTATTTTTTCCTTTGTGTTTTCATGGCGCTTTTTGCTTGGTCCTTTTTACATCTTCCCAGTTGATTCTTTTTTTTTTTTTTTTAATATCTTCTCACTGCTTCTGTAGGCATCGACCTGGTTGCTTCTTTAAGGGTCCCTTTGCTTCCCTATATCATGAGCTTCAGGTGAGCAAGGTGCCTGATCTTACTCATCTTTTTCTGCTTAGCATCTAACACTGCATGGCACATGGTTAGTGACCAAAAAATATTTGAATCAGTGCCCTTTTAAAAACTTATTTTCTTCCAATAGGTAACATACACAATATATAAATGGTATATAAAGAAGGTATGTCTTCCCATTCCTGTTCCCCAGCCACCCTGCTCCTCATCCAGAAACCACTACTGCCAGTTGCTTGGGTTTAATAGCTGTAACCCATCAACATTTTCAAACCCAGGGTCCACAGATGGTGACATTACCCAATCATCCAGCATATTATGGAGGAAATAACCTGAGATAGAGTCCAAAGATCCAAGTCCTAATTTGAGATTGCCACTTTCTAGCCTTGCCACTTAAATTTTGGAAAACGCATTTATACCCTTGGCTTTATCTCATTTATGGAATCCCAAGGATGATGATAGAAAACATGTGGTTGTTTCCTATTAAACAGTATACTGTGTTTAATATTAGTTCACTGCTTGATTTTTCATGTCTCTCATATTCATTAGGCCTCTTAGGATTTAAGAAAGCACCTTATAAAGCCTTTATCTGTTTTGCCTGTGTAACACATCCATATAAAATATATGACCTTAAGACATACTCAAGCTGGGTGCAGTGGCTTACACATGTAATCCCAGCACTTTGGGAGGCCAAGGCGATCGGATCACTTGCGCTCAGGAATTCAAGATCAGCCTGAGCAACATGGTAATACCCCATCTCTACAAAAAAAAAAAAAAAAGGCAGGGGTTGTGTGTGTGGTGGTGTGCGCCTGCAGTCCCAGCTATTCAGGAGGCTGAGGTGGGACGATAACTTGAGCCTGGGAGATTGAGGCTGCAGTGAGTCATGATGGCACCACTGTACTCCAGCCTAGGCGACAGAATGAGACCCTGTCTCAAAAAAAGAAGATCTTTTCATAGATATATAGCCTTTTCTAAACTAAGTATGTGGTTATTTTTATTTTATTTATTTTTTTTGAGATGGAGTCTCGCCATGTCACCCAGGCTGGAGTGCAGTGGCATGATTTTGGCTCACTGCAACCTCCACCTCCCGGGTTCAAGCGATTCTTCTGCCTCAGCCTCCTGAGTAGCTGGGACTACAGGCGCATGCCACCATGCCCAGCTAATTTTTGTATTTTTAGTAGAGACGGGGTTTCACAGTATTGGCCAGGCTGGTCTCGAACTCCTGACCTTGTGATCCGCCCGCCTTGGCCTCCCAAAGTGCTGGGATTACAGGCATGAGCCACTGCGCCGAGCCATATGTGGTTAATTTTTAAGTTGGTCACAATTACTCTGTTTTATCAGGACAAGTGCAGTCAGCCAGATTTATACATTCAGAGAAACTCAAAATTAACAGTTCACTTGAACTTATTAGGATGTTATATTAGCTGGCGATTTCCTCTTTTGATTGGTTACTTTTATGGAGAGATATTTATGGTTTTAATAACATTTTCCTCCCATCTGTTTTGATCCTACCATAAAATCATCCCATGTTTGATGGGCAGCCGGTTGTTAGGGAAATTATTGGGACGTGATGACAAATGTGGTATTTAAATTTTACCACAGGACTAAGCAGGAGGAAGATGAGGTTTAAGGGAAGCCTTGGCTAAGAAGATAGTGCCTAGGTATAATTGGCAAACCCAATGAGAACAGTTACGAAAGTTGTGTATTGTGGGTGGTCAGAAGCAAGGTGGGTACCTAACACATGCTGGATCACTGTTAGAGTTGCCTAGCAACTGACAGGCAATGCAGATAGTCAGGGATGAGCAGAAATGTTGGTGCTGCCACTTTGGGAGAAAACGAGACAAGTGCTTGACTGCAAAATCACTGGCTTTTTGAGGAAACATAAAAGACATTCTCTGTCCTCTGCTTTTCAATATTACTATGCAGTACTCCTTCTCTAATGTCTATTGCTTTGATTCTGAAACAGATCATCTCTTTTTGTTCTCCTTTGTCTGAGTATTTTGGTGAAAATAAAATTGGATTACACAAGAAAATACTTATAGATGTCATTGGGTAGACTTGGTTGCCTGGCCCTGTGGCTCTAAGATATTGGGATTAGCTGATATGCTTCATGTGCTTTGTTACAAATGATGGTTATCAGTACTAACGCCTATAAGTGACTTCCTTTATACGATAGAGATGACTCAAGGTCATATTACTACCCTCACCTGCCTACATCTGGTACAAGCAGAGTGAAGACAGAGCATACCCCTTTCTGTACTCATATGAGAAAGTCTCATGAGCATCATCACTGATGGAAAAAAGCTTGAGACCCCTGACTTAGTGCCTCTAGACCCTTTGCACACTGACATTGCTAGTCACTAAGTGCACATCTGGCTTGAGATGAGGAGGTGCTACCTGGAATTTCCCACCAGGGACTGGCCTCCAAAGAAAGCCTCTCACAAGTAATATAGCAAATACTTGTATGGTGCTTACTGTATGCTGGCCAAGTGCTTTTTTATACTAGCTCATTTAATCCCCCAAATTAGGAGCTAGGTACTGCTACTATCCGCATTTTAGAGATATGAAAACTAAAGCATAGAGAGCTTAAATAGCGTGCCCCCAAGTGACCCAGCTAGGATTTAGACCCAGATAGTCTGATGTGACTGTTTCTTGTTTATGTGCCAGGTGCTATTCTAGGTTTTAGTTATAGATGATGGACAAGACAGGTGTGGTCCCTGCTCTCATGGAACTTGCCTTCTAATTGATGTAGACCTATCGTCTCTCTGCTTTGGGATTGGCACAGAAACATTATTACAGGAGAGTCAGCAGGATGGTGACAGGCTGAGAGAAGGAAGGGAGGAAGTAGGTTGCCTATAAAGTTGTGAGCACAGGTCTCTGAGAGAGTTAAACATGCTGTTAGGCTTTCTGGAGCTGATCATCAGCCCCAAGAAGGCTGCTCCTCCAGCTATCTCAGGTCTTAGTGGAAACCTTCCTTGTGCTATGCAGCACCAATGCTTCAGGCTTCAAAAAGACAAGAATCATTCCCAGGACACTGTGTACTATGGGACTCAGGAAAACAAAGGTAAGGCAGCCTTCACACACTTTATAAAGGAAGCATCTTCAGAGAGCTTTTCAAGGTCTCCCAGGACCTTGACCAAATGCTGACCATATATTGGACTATTCAGTCTTACTGGCCATGTGAACAGTCCCTCTGCTCTGCAGCCACACTCTTAAGACATTTGTTTCTGCTCTTTAGGCCCATTTCCCCATCTGTAAAACCAGGGGTTGGGCTAAATCAGTGGATTTTATGCTGTGTTCCTTGGAGCCCTGTGGGCTCTGGAAACGCCTTTCAGAAGCCACCACAACAGTGGGCAGAGAGAGATGAGTGCAGGTAATTCACCCAGAGATACTCGCCCTTGTTCGCTTAAAATGTTTCCTTTGAACAAAGGGTTCTCGAGGTTTAAAAAGAAAATTTTTAAAAATCATTATAATCATCTCCCAGGGCCCATTCTAACAAACATTTCATAGTTCTGTTAAAAGCATTAACCATTTCCAAACCTTACCTTTGTGGTGTGCATTAAAATTTACTAAGCACTTGCACCTAGATTATTTCATTCATTCCTCATTATAGCCCAGTGCAATGAGCAGATGGTGTTAAGTCCGTATTATAAGTGAAGAAATTGGTGACCTAAGTACTAACCACAAGGTGACAGAGCTAGCCAAAAGCAAACTCAAATCTTACAAGTCTGTTGCTCTTTTCAAGTCCTTGTATTTATTGCCTTTCCACTATAGGAGAGACTAAAACATTGGAACGTTTCATTAGAAAATAAAACAGTAAGCAGTTTTTGGTTGTCACATGGGTTACTATTAAATATGTACTCAAATTATTTGGTATAGTATTCTAAAATACCAATTTTGACCTGAAATTTGAAAAGCAATTTTTTTATCCTTCTTGGCAGTAATTTTTGTCATTTTGGATTATTGATGTGATGACTTCTAAAGTCCTTGTAATTCCATCTGTGGGATCAAGGATAGATGGATCCTTTTAAAGACTAGGTCAACAGGTAGGCTGGACTATGCCATCGGGCACCAAAGCCTCCATTTAGAGTCCAACATGGCTATGAAAGACTGCTTGGTGAGGGGAGGGTCATGATAGGCCTGTGACTGAGGAACAAAGTGAGGTTACAAGTAGATTTGTTCAAATCTATTTGGTGGTTTGTCAGACTTTACACTTGCAAAACCCCACACCCAAGTGTCTAATCTCCTTTAGTGTTTTGCTCTTATCTGTTTGAAAACATGCATCATAATAATTTTCATTTTTCTTTTCCTGCTGGCTTTTCTTTGTTAATACACTGTATCTGTAAGACCTGATATCCACCCTGGAAACACAGCTGATGTGTTGCATCCTCTTAGTAGTTAATCTCCCAAGATTCTTCAACATCTGCAGAATTTTGAGACAGGATTTCACTCTGTCACCCAGGCTGGAGTGCAATGGCATGCTCACTGCAGCCTTGACTTCCCAGGCTCAGGTGATCCTCCCTTCTCAGCCTCCCCAAGTAGCTGGGACTACAGGTGTATGCCACCATGCCTGGCTAATTTTTTTTGAGACGGAGTCTTGCTCTGTCACCCAGGCTGGAGTGCAATGGCCTGATCTCAGCTCACTGCAACCTCTGCCTCCCGGGTTCAAGCAATTCTCCTGCGACAGCCTCCTGAGTAGCTGGGATTACAGGTGCCCGCCACCAAACCTGGCTAATTTGGTGTGTTTTTAGTAGAGATGGGGTTTCACCATGTTGGCCAGGCTGGTCTCGAACTCCTGACCTCAGGTGATCCGCCCACCTCAGCCTCCCAAAGTGCTGGGATTACAGGCGTGAGGCACCATGCCCGGCCCATGCTTGGCTGATTTTTGTATTTTTTGTAGAGATGGGGTTTTGAAATGTTGCTCAGGTTGGTCTTGAACTCCTGAGCTCAAAACTCTCTGTCTGCCTTAGCCTCCCAAAGTGCTGGGATTACAGGTGTGAGCCACCGTGCCCAGCTCCTCTTCCTCTTTATTATTCACCAATATTTTCATTCCACCCTTTTTTGGCTTTCAAAATTAGTCATTGTCGTTATGACTTTACAGTCACTTCTTGTTTACAGTTACCCACAAGTTTACTCATTTCTTTGTTCTTTTTCTTCCCAGTAGGCCTGTCCTTTCAAACAAATTCAGTTTTATTCCTGAACTATATCTTTTATAGTTATTTCATTGATGCCTTCTTACTGGCAATAAGCTCTGATTTGTTTTTCTAAAACTCCCTTTATTTTCACCCTCATTTTTGAGTGATAATTTAACTGAATTTAAAATTCTTTGGCCGGACGTGGTGGCTCACACCTGTAATCCCAGCACTTTAGGAGGCCAAGGCTGGTGGATCACTTAAGACCAGGAGTTCAAGACCAGCCTGGGCAACATGGTGAAACCCTGTCTCTACTAAAAATATAAAAATTAGCTGGGCATGGTAGCTCACACCTGTAATCCCAGCTACTCAGGTGGCTGAGGCATGAAAATCACTTGAACCCAGGAAGGGGAGGTGGCAGTGAGCTGAGATCACTCCACTGCACTCCAACCTGGGCAATAGAGCAAGACCCTGTCTCAGGGCGGGGTGGGGGGCGGGAAACTGGGACAAAGTAACTGCCAACTAAGATTTTTTTTTTTCGTTTTAAGACAGAGTTTTGCTCTGCCACCCAGGCTTGGTTCACTGTAACCTCCACTTCCCGGGCTCAAGTCATCCTTCCACCTCAGCCTCCCAAGTAGCTGGGACTACAGGCATTTGCCACCACACCTGGCTAATTTTTTTTTTTTTTAGAGATGGGGTCTCACTATGTTGCTGTTCTCACACTCCTGAGTTCAAGCAATCCTTTCGCCTCAGCCTCCCAAAATACTGGGATTACAGGCGTGAACCACCATGCCTGGTTTTCCTCTAAGTTCCTTAAATATTTTTTTCCATTGGCTTTTGAGCTCAGTTGTTGGTATTGAGAAGTTGCCATCTAATTATTGCTCCTTGTGGAAAAGCTGTCTCATCTCTTTGGCTGTTTTTAAGATTTTCTTTACCTTTGGTATTCCTCAATTTAGCTACAATGGATAAATAGGTATGGATTTATTTTTATTTAGTCTCAGCTGGGTTTGTTATATTGCTTCACTCTAAGGAGCTGATTTTTCAACAGTTCGGTAAAATTATTGGCTATTGTCATTAAGCATATTGACTCACCCTCTCTCACTTCCTTCTTGCAACTCTTACGAGATGCTTGTCAGACCCTCTCATTCTATCTTCAGTTTCTTTCTTTCCACCTCTTTGCCTCTGAGTTGCATTCTACCGAATTTCTTTAGATCTTTCTTCTGTTTCATTAGTTTTGTTTTCAGCTATGACTCATATGGTATTTAATTCATCAGCAGAGTTTTTAATTCTAGTGACTGTATTTTACTTTTGGACCTTCTCAGATACCATATGTTTTATGGTTTAGAGTTCAGCCCAGAGTCACGCTGCCTGAGTTCAAATTCTTACTCTACCACCTAGTACCTGTTGAAATCTTGGGCAAATGACTTCCATTTTCTCATCTGTTAAATAAGGATAGTAATAGAATAGGTATCTAATAGTTAAGAATGAAAATAAATAGAATATGTAAAGGTATTAAAACAATGTTTGGCAGTTAATAGATGCTGCATATTAGCTGTCATTAGCAAATTTGTTTTATGCTTCTTTCATTATTTCTTTGTATGTTGTTTACTTTTGAAATCTTTTGTTTGTTTTTGTTTTGTTTTTTGAGATGGTGTCTTGCTGTGTCACCCAGGCTGGAGTGCAGTGGCACGCGATCATTGCTTGAGCTTCTGGGCTCAAGCAATTCTCCCATCTCAGTCTCACAAGTAGCTGGGACTGCAGGTGCACACCACCCTGCCTGGCTAATTTTTGCATTTTATTTTGATATGGGATCTTACTTTGTTGCCCTGGCTGGTCTCAAGCCTCTGGCCTCAAGTGATCCTTCTGTCTTGGCTTCCCAAAGCACTGGGATTACAGGCATAAGCCACCATGCCCGGCTCAAATCTGTGGAGTTTTAGAAAAGGGGCAACAGCAGCACTGGCTGGAGTCATGGTTTCCCCCTCCACATCAGTACAGCTGCCTGGTCTCCATCTTCTCCAGCACCCACTGAACCCGGGAGGCGGAGCTTGCAGTGAGCCGAGATCGCACCACTGCACTCCAGCCTGGGTGACAGAGCGAGACTCCGTCTCCAAAAAAAAAAAAACAAAACAAAACAAACAAAACATTCTCTTCTATTGCAGCTGTCTGTGAACATGTCTGTCCCCTCATCCGTGGTCCTCTAGAAGTGTGGTGGCCAAAGCCTCAGTCTGTACATTGTCTCATTGTCTCTGTACTCTTTGTGCTGCTGCTGCTGCCTAGACTGTTAAGTAATTAATGATGAAAAGAAATATTTTATCAGTAGACATATGTTCCCATAACAGCAGTCATCCTTGGGGACTTGTACATCTTCTAAAAAAAAAACTTAAAAGTGAATCTAATCAGCCACTCTAATTGGTGTTCAGCAGGCATTGGTGATGGCAACTGTTCCCATTACCAAAGTTCAGGTTTTGAAAGATGCTTGGAGCAGGGTTTGGCCCAGAGGTCATCTTCATAGCTCCCCACTTCCTTTCTTAGGCAGTTGTTTCCCCCATGTGTTACCATGAACATCCAACAAGTACTCCCCAGTGGTAAACCTCCAGTGAAACTCAGAGATTTTACCTTAGGATGAGACTACATCACTGGAGGGGAACACTCTAGTTCACGTGAGCATGGGTGTCTCTCATCATTGTAGACTCTAGCCTGGAAAGGGATTTTTGATCTCGTAGGCTGACAGCCCTCATTCTGGATACAGGAACCTAAAGCCCAGGGAGGAGAGGAGTGGCTTAAGGAGTTACAGCGAATGGGGAAGCTGAGACATAAACTGCTCCTGATTCAGGGTCCAGGGCTCTTTTCTCAGCGTGTGCTTGCCTGCCTTCTCCATGTGCCTAAACATGCCATTCCTGTTCTCTCCTGAGATTTCCTGTACGAATTTTTTGTCATACGTTTTCAAGTTTACTCTTAAAAATTTAATCTTTGGGACAAAATGTTCATATTGGGGACTGAGGTCAAACCTGTAATAAGCAGTCACACCTCACAAGCTGTGGCAGGGTATTCTACCACCATTTGCACTCCTTGTAGGCAAGGGGACAATAAACTGCCTAATTGAGCAACATATCATTAGTCAGCTTAGCTGTGGTGGCTTGGTGCCTCATTCAGCTCAGACTGCTATACAGAGCAGCTTATAAATATATTTCATAGTTATAGAGAATGGAAGTTCGATGTCAGGGTGCCAGCATGGCCAGGTACCAGTGAGGGCCCTCTTCTGGGCTGCAGCCTGCTGACTTCTCACTGTGTCCTCACAAGGTAGAAAGAGGGCAAAGCAGCTTTCTGGGGTCTCCTTTATAAGGGCACCAGTCTCATTCATGAGGACCCCATCCTCATTGACATAATTAACCCAAAGCCCCTGCTCCTGACATGATCATATTGGGGGTTAGGATTTCAACATGTGAATTCTGGAGGACACAAACATTCAGTCCCTAACACTTCATAATGGTCAACTTGTCTACCCTCAACCTCAATTTCCAGAATTCCCTTTCTTGTATGTTTCCAATTAGGTGGGCCCCAAGGGAGATTCTTACATTTGGAGAGCAAATGTGAGACAGCAGCCTTTTTTTTTTTTTTTGAGATGGAGTTTCGCTCTTATTGCCCAGGCTGGAGTGCAATGGCTCCATCTTGCCCCACAGCAACCTCCTCCTCCTGGGTTTAAGCGATTCTCCTGCCTCAGCCTCTTGAGTAGTTGGGATTACGGGTATGTGCCACCACGCCTGGCTAATTTTGTATTTTTAGTGGGGACAGGATTTCTCCATGTTGGTCAGACTGGTCTCGAACTCTCGACCTCAGATGATCCACCGCCTTGTCCTCCCAAAGTGCTGGGATTACAGGCGTGAGCCACTGCACCCAGCCGAGACAGCAGCCATTTTTGTAACTCATGCGTTGTCACTGTGTCCAGCAGAAGCTGGACCTCACACCCTCCCAAGTCCTCCTTCAGCTTTTCTAACTCCTGGCCCTCACCAGATATGTATTTTTTCTGTGATGAAGGCCCTGTCTTCTGCAAGACACCCACACCTCCAGTGCCAGAGGCACAAAAACCACATGGGTTTCCGTCCTCACAGTCTTCAGTCCATGCCTGTGGCTCCAGCTAGTTATTCTCCACTTTATGCCTATCCTCCTCTGGCTTCTGCCTGCCCTGTAGACTTCTAGCTCTAGCATCAGGACAAAGATAACACCCTTATAAAGACTTTAACCAGCTCCTACAATTACATGATAATAAATTCCTGTAAGAAATACACACACACACACACACACACATATACAATTTTCTAGTTATGTTTCTATGATTGAACCCTGACTGATACACCCCCAGAAGCTACTGTCACTCATCATGACTTTATTAAGGGTTTGGGTAGTGTTTCTGGTGAATGGTAGACCATGGGACCTCCAGAGTTTTACCCTAAGGATCTAAAGTAAATTAAATACCCCATCCCTCTTTAGTGATGAAGCATCGCTCAGTATCCAGCAACAACAACATAAACCACAGCACTTGGGAGAAAAAGCAGCCCAGTCCAGTAGACAAAAGAACAATGGAAGAACGAGGGCAGGGGGAATAAAATGGTGAAAACGAGTTTTCAACAGAAGCCAGGACAGGCAGTGGACAATGGATTCCATGTGGAGAACAGAAGCTAGAACTTTTTGGAGTTATGGGAGCAAGAGACCCCTGTGGTGTCACTGTGCCTCATGAAAAACACAGTGCTTTTGCTGTCCATGACGGGCGCACGTGCACGCGTGCACACACACACACCCCCACCCTCCCTGCTCCCCCACCCCACAAGAGTTTGGAAATACCCCATCTTCCTGGCTGCCCCAGGTGCCAGTGATTCAAAGTATTACCCAGAATGTAAAAAGTTATTAAAGATGATATCTCAGGGAATGTTGATTTATCACCTAGACCACCTGCAAGTGACTTTCAGGCTCTCAGTGTTCACAGTACAGTTTCTAAGGTTCCAAATGCTTAGAAATCTGTTAGAAGCCAAATAAAAGGAGGGATTGGAGGAAGCCATCTGAAAGGCTGTCCTTGAGATCTCTGTTGAACTTTACTTTGGAATAAGCCCTCAAATCTTGGAATGCTAAGAAAACACAACTCATGGGGAAAGAATGAGAACAGCCTTCCAGAAGATACCTCCCATCTGTGTTGTCATGATACTGATAGTCAAGAGTTGGCCAGAAAGCAATCATCTGAAAAGTGAGAAAAACACCTCAGACCCACTGGTTGGTTTTGCCGTTAGACTTTCCTCTTCGCCCAGGAGATGACCTGTTTTTACTAACAGGTGAAAGACCTAAAAGCAAGATGTCATCTTGGACTTTTTTTTTTTTTTTTTTTGAGACAGAGTCTCGCTCTGTCACTCAGGCTGGAGTGCAGTGGCGCAATCTCGGCTCACTGCAAGCTCCGTCTCCCAGGTTCACGCCATTCTCCTGCCTCAGCCTCTCCGAGTAGCTGGGACTACAGGCGCCCGCCACCACGCCCAGCTAATTTTTTGTATTTTTAGTAGAGACGGGGTTTCACTGTGGTCTCGATCTCCTGACCTCGTGATCTGCCCGCCTCGGCCTCCCAAAGTGCTGGGATTACAAGCGTGAGCCACCGTGCCCGGCCTCATCTTGGACTTTTAAAAAAAGTTTTTTTCCTGGCATCATAATACCAGTTTATCATAAACATCAGCTTCCTCTTCACTTTATGTCTCAACGACGTCATAGACAGTGATGTTCATGATCGTGGTTCTTGTGCAAAGGTTTCCTGTCCTCAATATGGTTCATTTAGGAAGCCAGGAAAGTTTGTAAATAATGCTCTATTTTCTTAAGTCAGCCTAATCGCTTCAAGAGTTTTCCTTAGCTCTGATTTCCACATTCTTCTTCCTCTGTTCCCATAGAACCCTTAACAAACATTATTATTATTTTTTATCTTACTTGGTCATTGTTTTTGTTTGACTCTCCAATTCCAGCAGACAATAGTTCCAGCACATAGCTCAGAAAACATACCTGGTGCACCAGTGGGTGAATCTTGAAATAGTCACAGTCATCCACAAAGTCAGGCTCTAAAGAGTTTTCTGAATAGCTGAGGTTTATATGTTTTAAAAATGAAATAGAACTTGGGTGAGCCTAACTGAAAAAATGTTTATGGTGGGTTTATGTTAATCTCTGCCACATTCGCTTATAAAAGAGTCTCCGAAGACACCTCAGAGCTTAGTGGTCTCCACTCCTGAGCACCTTAATATGCAGCTTGGCACCCCTTGCAAGGTCAGTGTCCAGTCTCCTTCCTCCTGCTGCAGCTTGATTTTTTTTCTTTTTCTTGAGACGAGATTTTAACTGTCATCCAGGCTGGAGTGTGGTGGTGCAATCTCCGCTTGCTGCAACCTCCACCTCCCAGGCTCAAGCGATCCTCCCACCTCAGCCTTCCAAGTAGCTAGGACTGTAGGTTCGCATCACCATGCCCGGCTAATGTTTTGTAGAAATGTGGTTTTGCCATCTTTCCCAGGCTGGTCCTGGGTTCAAGTGGTCTGCCCGCCTCGGCCTCCCAAAATGCTGGGATTACAGGAGTGAGCCATGCCTGGCTTGTACTGTGATTTTTTTAGCCACAACTCTTTGAACATATAAAACATCATTCTGAATGTACCATTTATCTCTAGATACAAATAACAGTCTATTGCCCTCAGATCTGTTTTCTTCACACTAAAAGTAGAAATTAGCACTACCTGGCAAAAAAACTGAAAAAGGAAATATGAAGCTTAAGATACTACTGCATAAGATAATATTAACTTTCTTCTTAAATGCTAGTTTTATATACAACAAAACCAGAAATCCTGGCTACTCCAGGATTGTGAAAAGAAAAGGGGCTTTAGAAAGAAAAAAATAAAATCTAAGGAAAGATAATTATTTTAATAGCTGCCCTCAGGAAAATGCAGATGAGGGTGAAGCTATCCCAAATTAGCAATTAGATAAATCTTGAGGATTAGAGAAAAGCAGATTTTAAATTCTCTTTTCAAAAATGCAGCAACTCTGCTAGAAAATGAATGAATGTGATTGCAGCTATATATTTTTTTGACCGGTGCTCTTGCAGCTGTGGAAGTTTGACCCACACTGAGATGCCTCCCTGAGTCAGCCCTTTCTGTGTCCTTGTCTCTGCAGCGCGAATCTGTCCAAGGCTGCCTGGGGAGCATTGGAGAAGAATGGCACCCAGCTGATGATCCGCTCCTACGAGCTCGGGGTCCTTTTCCTCCCTTCAGCATTTGTAAGTTTACACTTCCAACTGCGCGGTGGGTCACATGTGAGATAAATTAGGCTTTGTGTTCTCTTCCTTTAGTCACAACAGCTTGCCTAAGGTTGGCAGGAAACAGTCGGGATTCTTACCCAGAACCTGCATTCTTAACCAGTGGTCTGTACCTCTGAGCTTACTGACAACTCACCAGTCTGGGTGCAGCGGGATACCTGCTCTCAAGGCATGTACTTGATTAGGAATTGACTGTGTGCTTCTAGCGAGATTAATAACATTTAAAATAAATATTGTGAACTACAATGTGAAGATTTATCTCAAGGTGGTAGATGACAAGTCACCAAAGGATGGCCCAATCAAGCACAAGATGTTTTAGGTAGGGGTGACTGGAGGATGAAGTTGGGAAGCAGGAGAGCTTGGCAGAGTATTTGAAAGATGCTTAGCTTAGGATGTAGGCTGTATAGAGAGAGGTGGGAATGGTATCAATGTTAGAAAGGAATTGGTAGTAGCACAAACTGGGAAGCAGAGATTGGTTCATATCATCGGCTAGAGTTTGGCCGGGCGGGGCCAGGGGGTGGCACAAAGGACATGTGCTTCTGGCCCAGTAAGCCCCCTGGAAAAGCACCACGTCGAAGTGGTCTCTCGAGATGTCCAGCACAGCCAGCTTGTCTCCCAGCTCTGGAGCCACTTGAGGTTTCTGTGTCCAAACACCAGAAGGAGTGACTTGCATGTAGGGACTGGGGTGTACAAGCCATCTGCTTCTCTAAATGCTAGAGTCACGCTTGACCCAGAGAGACATTTCCACCATAAGGGGCACATGAGATCTCCCATGTCACCTGCTCATACTCACTGTGGGAGATTGGTAATGTTTTTCCTTCCTTCCTCCTCTTTCCTTCCTCCTCCTTCCTTCCTCCTTCCTTCCTCCTTCCTTCCTGTCATCTGACCCATGACGAAGCTCCACTGTGGATGACTCTGACTGGACCAGAAGATTTAGCTGAGGTGTTGGTGTGTGCTCGTCCTGAGACTTCAATCTGGACTAATCCAGTCTTTTTTTTTTTTTTTTCTAGACAGAGTCTCGCTCTGTCACCCAGACTAGAGTGCAGTGGCATGATCTCGGCTCACTGCAACTTCCACCTCCAGGGTTCAAGCGATTTTCCTGCATCAGCCTCCCCAGTAGCTGGGACTCCAGGTGCCTGCCACCACGCCCAGCTAATTTTTTTATTTTTAGTAGACACAGGGTTTCACCATGTTGGCCAGGTCTCCAACTCCTGGCCTCAAGCGATCTGCCTGCCTCAGCCTCCCAAAGTGCTGGGATTACAGGTGTGAGCCACCGCTTAATCCAGTCTTAAGGCATGCTGGAGAGCACCCACCTTCCCAGCCCACCCCAGCGTTGCTCACTGTTTCTCACACCGTGCTCAGGTGAACAGCTCTCTTCTGCCTCTCTCTCCTCTTCTCACCAATCTATCCATTCTTTCTCTTTCCGTCTCAGTTTCACTACAAAACTATGTAACTAACCTCTTTTAGTTATAAGATTTCAGCTTTATCACACAGCTTGTGGGGAACGATGAAGTCACATCACTAGGAGGTGTGATTGTAGTGACTGTGGCTTTTATAATAACTGAGGCTGGAGTTCTCGCCCAATAATAAGTAATGGAATAAATTCCACATCACTCCTGTTTGGCTTCTGTTGTCAGCATTTACAAAAGTCTGGTCCTTTGTAACTGTTCGGATCATGAAAATGCTGATAGGAAGAAATGTATTGCCCTTCCAAGTCCTCTAGACCCTTCTGAGCTACTCATTTTTTACCCCAGATATTCTTTCTCTGACTATCCATTAATGAAGGCTAATAGAGAAAAAGAAATAATTATTTGGAATGCCTAAACCGACTTTATACGGGGGCTCTTCTATATTCTGGAATAAGAAAGAGCCCCATTATAGCACATTCTAGGTAAAATAGAGGTTGCATTATCTATAAAGATCATCAGACAAGAATATAAAACAGATTCCCCCCCTTCTAGACTATGCCAACTGATTCAAGAGCTAGGCCCCAGTTAGGGTGACGATGTAATTAATAGTCTAAGATTGTAACATTTTCCAAGAGTTTGTTAGCACATCTCAAAAAACAGAGCCTGGAACGGTGCTTTCCAGCAGGCTTCCATCATGACCCTGGTGAGGCCCCACTCACTATACCTATCTTGTCATCAGCCATTGTCCCTTTGGTTGGGCTGTGTCCTTCAGTGAATCACAAATGACTTGGGCAGAGTGCTCTAATCAGGCATTGTGGATGGTACACAGAATGGCTTTACCCTTCCCCTCCCAGGGAGCTCATAGGCTAGTTGGGCAGGGTGGTCATAGAGTTAGATGGCCACCTGATACACCTAAGCAATGAGACAGAGACATCCTTCCTGGGTGAGAGCTGGGTGCTGAGATCTGAGGGAGGTGCCTACCTGAGTGAGCAAAGCCAGAGGACTTTGTTGTGCGTTACAGAAACCAATTTGTGCCCACAGAAGCCCACAGATGGAAGGAGTTTACTGAAAAGATGCTGGGGGGATGTCATGGGATCAGAGGAGTTGCTGAGTAGCTGAGACTTGGGAGCAATGGGGCCAGGCCCTCTTAGGGGACTCAGCAGCGGCCCTTGTCCCTGGGTTACTGCAGCTAGCATGGCTCTGCAGCCCAGGTGCTGGCCATTCCGCATCCCAGTGACACCTCAGGCCTAGATCTGCCTTCCATGACTCAGGACTCTCCCAGCTCCATTCCTGGAGAATGAGCCTGTTTCCAGAGAAGGGAGGATGGATGTGAGCGAGGAAGTCACCCTGAGGGGTAGATACTACCAAGGGGTTTCACCCATAAGTGAATTGATGGGTGTCTTGTCAGTCTGTAAAAAGGGTTGTTGGGTTATTTTGATATAGGAGACTTTAAGTGCTTATATTACAACATCTATGTTGTCTACTGATATGTGAAGCTTCTGGAAAAAAAGTAGACCTTTGCTTGGCCTTCACAAAATTAACATTGATGGTTTTGACCTTGAGGATGACCCAGAGATTTGTGCCATGAGGTCGTTTGTCATTTCGCTGAGTTTATATGTGCACAGGAGTGAGATGCTCAGCTTGTGAAGGAGAGGCTGTCCAACGGAACAGCCCGACTGTTCCCTCCTCAAAGCATACCCCAGGCTCCTACCTGAACGTTCCAGTGGCCTGGGACTACCCCCCTCCATGCTCACTTCAGTCCCACACACACCCTATGCCTGCTGTCTTCCAGGCCCCTGCGGAGAGAATAAAGGATGAGGTGGAGGCTTCGTTCTCTGGAAATGCATGGATAAGTTGAGGAAACAGACACTGGTGATTACAATATGTGACAAGAACTAGGGTGTGAGGCATTCAAAATACAGGGGCTCTGAGAAGAGGGACCATGTAGTCTGCCTGGGGGGCTTGGGAAAGGCTTTGTTAAGGAGGTGGCATTCGATCTCAGTCGAGAAAGGAGTATGAGCTTAACCTGCTGTCAGGGAAGAGGAGGCTTCCAGACAGAGGTAATAGTGCAGGCTGTGTTTGGGAAAGAGCAAACAGTTCTGTGTGCTTGGAATGGGGATGGGGTGTGGGTATGAGAGGCTTGGAATTCCAATCTGAAGGAGACTGGAGAACAGAACACACCACTGGCCTTGGTTCCACATGGATAGTAGAAAGGCATCAGTTTTTTAAGCAGGGCTAGTGGTCTTAGGCCAGTTTTCAGAGAATTTGAATCTTATAAAATATAATTCTGAAATTAGGATTATGATTTATACTATTTAAAAGGTACTTGAGGATATAGCACATTGCATGTATTATCAAAATCATCATCTTAGCCATGTAAACCACACTATTTAACAAACCTGATTATTAATGAGTCACTGTTACTATTCACCTCACTCTCTTGGCATGTCTTGTCTTTTTTTTTCTTTGAGACAGGCTCTTGCTCTGCCGCCCAGGCTGGAGTACAGTGGTGCCATCATAGCTCACTGCAGTCTCCACCAGGCTCAAGCAGTCCTCCCACTTCAGCCTCCTGAGTAGCAGGGACTACAAGTGTGTGCCACTACGCCCGGCTGACTTGTTCATTTTTCTGTAGAGATGCGGTCTTGCCATGTTGCCCAGACGGGTCTTGAACTGCTGGGCTCAAGTGATCCTTCTCAGCCTCCCAAAAGATCTTGTCATTTCTCACTCCTTAGTGCTTCTTGATAATCTGTTCCTTCTGAGCACCCCCACAACATCACATGCTGGGCGAATCAGCTGTTACTGCCGTGGCCCCCACTTCACCTCCCTGGGCCACATCTATGCGACTCCTCAGTCCACTGTGGGAATGGGCCTTGTAGACCACAGATCTGGTTTTGTTACCTGCTGGAGACCTGTAAGGTAGAATCCAGACTCCTTAGCAGGGCTTCTTTTCCCCATCGTGCACCAACTCCTAACCTCTCGTTCCTGGTACTTACTGTTTCTGCTGTGCAGAACTCATGGCTCTCACTACGAGCCAGGTCCACCCTGCTAGCCAGCCATGATCTGTACTGAGAATGACACCTTTATGCCCCACCTCTGCCTGTTGCACCTGTCTCCACTCCAGGCACCCCTCCTCTGCATCCACAGAACCTGGGGCTCAGCACATATCCCACCTTGCATTGTGACCATTGACTCATGTCTCCTGGACCAGAGTGAGCTGAATGGGTCAGGTGGGAGGCTTTTCCTAAGTGTCTGTTAGTTGAAGTTGTTCCCTTTAAGTTGATCCATACCAAACAATGTGAGAAGTGTGTGAAACAGTATGGAGACTGTGATTTTGGTTCATTGGGTATTGTGTGCAGTAGGTGCTTAAATATGTTCACAAATTGTGTTGTAAAGCAATTTGCTGTATGGAATAGCTCATCTGTAGCTGTCTTGAAATTAAAATACACATACGCTTAGGAGTCCACTGCAGTACTTACAAATGCCAATCCCTATAAATTAACTTAATAAATATCTTAAAAGATTTCTGTATCATAATCCTAAAATGTTTACTGACAAGAATGCAGTTTATCATAAAATGAGGCCAGGAGTTAATATCTTTTTTTAGGTTTCCCTGTTCAGTACCAGCAAGACATGCCTTTTAGTGTTTTTGGCTTCATGTTTGCCAAATAGACTTACTTAATACAGAATTTTTTAGACATCCTTCAGACTGGACATCATCCAGAATTTACTTCCTTGAGATCAGCCCTCCTTCATATCTCTTGGGTAGAACTCTGTGTCCGCACCACCCACGTCTGCGGTATCAGCAGCCAGAGTTGCCACTTTTGTCCTTCACCAGTAGGCCGTGTCACTTGCTGTGTTCTGGGAGGCTCATTTGGAGCCATTGTTGCAGAGAGTCAAGCTTAGTGCCCAGAATGGCACAGTGTCGCACACTGCAGAGGCCTCACCTAGAAAAGGAATCCTGCAGTTCTCTACTTCCCCACAGCCATGATTAGGACCTGTCACTCTGGAATCAAGTTGCCATGTGATGTGACACTACTGTGAACTAAAAATACAGCAGGTAGAGAACCAGCACTTCCCATTCATGATAAAGATGCCATTTGAAACCTGGGATTGATCTGGAGGCTGATAAGTCCCTGGTACCACGTGTTCCTAATTTTTTCTTGTTCTTTTAAGTGAATAAATCTGGAAATACATCTTTTGAGAGCAACCTAACTTGTACAGTATGTTGTCAATAGCTTCCCCTTTGACTAAGAACACTTTCAAGAGCTTTGGAGAGTCATGTCAAGGTACATTTGACTTTGTATACACAGTACTTAGTGATGCTTGGTGTATAGTAGTTGCCTAATAAACTTTGTTAATTTAAATCAAAGACTTTATTCTTTTCAGGTCTAAAATCAATTTGTCAATTATATAATGTTTTCTGGGTTGTCCCTTTAAGTGTATTTAACTTTTAAATTAGACTACGGTTCAGAAAGTCTCAGTACAGGAAAGCTGTGATTATTTCAAAGATCAGTAGCTGTATTCCAAACCTGAAGGCCTCTGTGTATATTTCAGGGAGGTACAAGTACTTCTGTCTTTGGACCTCATTCCTTTGGTGTTTATTGAGCACATACTCTGTCAGGCACTGAGTAGGCCCTGGACTTGAGCCTGCCTAGTGCACTGCGGCTAGAATTCCTCCTGCCTCTGGGAATAATATTGCACATAAGCATCTGAGAAGCCTGGATCAGGGTCCAATACTGCTTCCTTCCGGATGAAGGTAGCCCAGGTGTCCCTGTGCTGGTCTCAGCCTCTTCTGAGCCCCAGGGTCACTTGGTCCTGTGCTAGTGGGTTCCAAAAAGTCAAGTCTCTACTTTCTCTTTTCTCTGTTCTATTTAAACTTTTTCATTGTAAACGTGTGTACCACAAGTACATGCACTCTTGTTGTGGCTCTGGCTGGAAGAACTAATACAGTTTACAAGAGCCACCACCTTAACCCTCTCTTTGTCTTCCCTCCTGACACCAATGCTGCCTACCTGCCTTGGGCCCAGCCCATCTATTGTGGGCCCCCAGGGTTTCCCAGGAGGCCACAGCTGGGCAACAATTTGACATGGCATATCTTGGTACCCGCTGATGTTCTCACATCCAGCTAATAAAGCCATGGCCCTTGCATTCTACTCCTTCCCCTCACCTGTCCACATCCTATACCATCTGCCCTGGCAAGAATTTCTTTTTTTTTTATTTTATTTAAGTTCTAGGGTTCACGTGCACAACGTGCAGGTTTGTTACATATGTATACATGTGCCATGTTGGTGTGCTGCACCCATTAACTCGTCATTTACATTAGGTATATCTCCTAACCCTATCCCTCCTCCTCCCTCGACCCTATGACAGGCCCCCCGGTGTGTGGTGTTCCCCACCCTGTGTCCAAGTGTTCTCATTGTTCAGTTCCCACCTATGAGTGAGAACATGTGGTGTTTGGTTTTCTGTCCTTGCGATAGTTTGCTGAGAATGATGGTTTCCAGCTTCATCCATGTCCCTACAAAGGACATGAACTCATCCTTTTTCATGGCTGCATAGTATTCCATGGTGTATATGTGCCACATTTTCTTCATCCAGTCTATCATTGATGGACATTTGGGTTGCTTCCAAGTCTTTGCTATTGTGAATAGTGCTGCAGTAAACATACGTGTGCATGTGTCTTTATAGCAGCATGATTTACAATCCTTTGGGTATATACCCAGTAATGGGTTGGCTGGGTCAAATGGTATTTCTAGTTCTAGATCCTCGAGGAATCGCCACACTGTCTTCCACTATAGTTGAACAAGTTTACAGTCCCACCAACAGTGTAAAAGTGTTCCTATTTCCCCACATCCTCTCCAGCACCTGTTGTTTCCTGACTTTTTAATGATGGCCATTCTAACTGGTGTGAGATGGTATCTCATTGTGGTTTTGATTTCCATTTCTCTGATGGCCAGTGATGATGAGCATTCCTGGCAAGAATTTCTCTGCCTGTTCCTATTGGTTGTCACCTCTCTCCCCTGGATGAACTGACCCTTCCCTCCCTGTTTTCCCCATCTCAGGCTACTGCTGGGTTTCTACCCACATGTCAGGGTCTGTGTTCCTCTGCCCTTAAACCCTCAGCAGCAATCTTTGGCCCACGAGATGATGTCTGGACTCCTTTGTGTGACATCAACGTCCACTGTGAGCTGGCACAGCATGTCCCCCAGGCTCCAGCCACCCACAAGTATTTGTTAGCATATTAATGCACATAGGCTGTAGGAGCAATGGCCCCTTTTTACTAGTAGTGTGATCCTGGGCTCTACTGCTCTTTGTCTCAGAGACTCTGAAGTAACTTGGTAAGAGAATATGGGAAAACACATTGGACAGATCCCTTAGGGACCTCAGATCTCTAGGAGCCAAAATGAGAGAAAGAGAATGAACTTTGAAGCGAGACAGACAGGAGCTGGGATCCTGCTTACAAGCCGTGTTAGACTTGGCCTCCTTATTCTACTTCCGTAGGCCCCTTTTTCTCGTTGTACAATGGAAACAATGTAACTCATAGGATCTCATGTGAGATCAAGAGTTATAACCCATAAAGTGTTTACAACAGTGCCTGGTACTTAGCAAGTGCTCAGTAAAGGTTGCAGTTGACATTAGCAGTAGCAGCAACAGCATATAAGCCACACAGTTCAACAGAAGATTGAAAGCAGGGGCTGATACTCCGTGGGTTTTCAGTCAAATCAGAATCTTGATGTCACTTCTGTGATGATGTTGCACTCTTTTCTTTCCTTCTGAACTGCATTCCCCCAGTCCCAAACAAACAGCCCTTTGCTTATCAAAAACCCATCCTTCAAAATCCTGTTAGGTTTACATTTCTCCACAAAGCTTTTCCTAAGCCCCTAGCTGGAAGCACTTCCAGTTGTTGATCCTATACTGCCTTGCAGGAAAGATGCCACCACCTTCCTGTAATTTACTTCCTTGCCAATTAGTTGGTCTTTGACTAAGTGTGCCCCTTCTGGGAAGTTCAGCTGCTATCACTGTTTTATCCAGGAAAGCCTGATGCCTTGTATAGGGTTTTACCACTTGAGGTTGCTACTTGGATAGCTGCAAATAAAAACATAAATTACATCTCTAACTGAAACTGAAGCATGCCTCCTGTTCCCTATGATTGAGCTAAGCTGCTAAACATAAATCATCACAGCGATAATCAGCTCTTTCACTCCCAAAGCTGAAGAGAGGAAAAGCCAGCAATTTCTCATGTGTGATATATGTCCACCCTCTCACCTGGTGTTTTATAAACATATTGTCTTAACTGTCTTCTAAGTATCTGTGCCTGGGAGGGTGCCTTCCTCTGTTTTGTAAAATGCCAAGTGATAGCACTGTGATATATAAATAATGATAATTAGAAGACAGCCTCAAATTATTTGACATTCAGAATGAAGGGGAGAGTAGTACTTTTTTTCGTAATAACCTAGAATTTGGATCAGAAATGGCATTCAAAATAAAAGCATATTGGTTTCTGTCAGACAGGAATAGTTCAAACCTTCTCATATCTGAGGTCAGATATCACAAAATGGAATCATGGGTCAAGCACACAGCCTCAGATCTGGGCCCAGGCTGTAAAGAACCATAACCTGTGGCCATGATACATTTGAAAATATCAGGACTAATAGGAGCTGAAGAAGAGAGAAGTCATTTTTTACCTGAAACTCCATAAAAGTATAATAATCATTAACTTGGAATCACTTCCCAACCACTAGCCTCTTTATTTTTTAAAATGTCCAAATACCAGGGTTTCTAGAATTTGGCTCATCTTGACCCTGCCTGCCTTAAATTTTCAAGGAATTCTTCCTTTGTCATAGTTCCTGGTGGCGAATGTGAGACCATTTGTTTGCTTGGTGGAAGAAATGTAGGACCAAGAATCAGAAAGACGGTATGATTTCCAGCCCTGCCAATTTTTTTTTTTTTTTTTTTTTTTGAGACAGAGTCTCGCTTTGTCACCCAGGCTGGAGTGCAGTGGTGCCATCCCGGCTCACTGCAACCTCCGCCTTCCGGGTTCAAGTGATTCTTCTACCTCAACCTCCTAAGTAGCTGGGATTACAGATGCGCACCACCATACCCGGCTAATTTTTTGTATTTTTAGTAGAGACGGGGTTTCTCCATGTTGGCCAGGCTGGTCTCGAACTCCTGACCTCAGGTGATCTGCCTGCCTTGGCCTCACAAAGTGCTGGCATTACAGGCATGAGCCACCGCATCCGGCCTTTTTTTTTTTTTTTTGAGACAGGGTTTCGTCACTGTCACCTAGGCTGGAGTGCAGTGGCTCGATCTCGGCTCAGTGCAACCTCTGCCTCCTGGATTCCAGCGATTCTCCTGTCCCAGCCTCCCAAGTAGCTGGGATTACAGGCATACTCCACCATGCCTGACTAATTTTTGTATTTTTAGTAGAGACAGGGTTTCACCATGTTGGTCAGGCTGGTCTCGAACTCCTGACCTCAGGTGATCTGCCCGCCTCGGCCTCCCAAAGTGCTGGGATTACAGGTGTGAGCCATTGTGCCTGGCCTTGCCACTTTTAATAGCTGTGTGGCCTTGGGCAACTATTTAACCTCCAAATATGTTTCCTCCTCTGTAAAATAGGAGTGATTACATCACAGAGAATTGCCCTGAAAATACTTACAATTATACTCATTTGTTTCCTAGAATATGTACCATGGGCCAGTCATGGTTAAATAACTTATATATCCTCACAGTAGCCCTATGAATTAGGTGCTCATATCATCTTCATTTCATAACGAGGAAACCAAGGTCCAGAAAGGCTAAGTGACTTGCTTAGAGCCACACAGCAAGTAAGCAGTCTGCAAAAGCAAGAGATAATCAGGGGCTTCCTCAGATCCAGAGTGTGTCAAAGGTGACATGTGAGCAGGGAAACCTGGGGGCAGGTGCTGCCGAGCTGGCCTGCCTGCCCTCCATGTCTTCCCTGTCCCCCCTCCTCTGTGTCTTCCCTGTCACCCTCCTCTGTGTCAGTGCCCTCGCCCTCCCGGGATGTGCCTGCTCTGTGCTTTGCCGACCCTGCCTTTGATTATGCTGTTCTCACGCTTGGTATTCTTCCCTATCATCTCTCTATTTATTAAAATTACACCAATTTTTCAAGCCCTAGCTAAAATATCCTCTACAAAGCCTTTCCTTATCCTTCTTGGATAAGGAAAATGACTAGAGGAAGGGCACTTCTTCCTATTTTGTCTAGAGTTCGTGCCTGCCATCTACCACCTCCTGCCTTTCACTGTATTACTGATCACCATCTTCATCAGTGCTGTAACCCATACCTTTCTGTAGGTCTTGACATGCACAAAACACTTTCACACAGGTTGTGCCATTTGCTCTTATGCAGAAACTTACAAAGTAAGCAAGAAAGGAACTTTAGTCCCATTTCTACAGATCAGTAATTTTTTTTTTTTTTTTTGAGACGGAGTCTCGCTCTGCCACCCAGGCTGGAGTGCAGTGGCGCGATCTCGGCTCACTGCAAGCTTCTCCTCCCAGGTTCATGCCATTCTCCTGCCTCAGCCTCCTGAGTAGCTGGGACTACAGGCGCCCACCACCATGCCCGGCTAATTTTTTGTATTTTAGTAGAGACAGGGTTTCACCGTGTTAGCCAGGATGGTCTCGATCTCCTGACCTCGTGATCCGCCCGCCTCGGCCTCCCAAAGTGCTGGGATTACAGGCGTGAGCCACCGTGCCTGGCCAGATCAGTATTTCTTGAACACCTACTATGCACCAGGACTTGTGCTAGGTGCTAAAGTTAGAAATGGTAATGTCTCCAGAAGCTTGATTATCCCATTTTTACTTTTTTTTTTTTTTGAGATGGAGTTTCATTCTGTCACCCAGCCTGCAGTGCAGTGGCGCAATTTTGGCTCACTGCAACCACTGCCTTCTGAGTTCAAGCTATTCTCCTGCCTCAGCCTCCCAAGTAACTGAGATTACAGGCACACACCACCACTCCCAGTTAATTTTTTTTTTTTTTGTATTTATTTATTAGAGATATGGTTTCACCATGTTGTCCAGGCTGGTCTTGAACTCCTGACCTCAAGTGATCTGCCTGCCTCGGCCTCCCAAAGTGCTGGGATTACAGGCATGAACCAGCACACTCAGCCTATCCCACTTTTACAAACACAGAAATTGAAACCTAGGCGCAGTGGCTCACACCTGTAACCCCAGCACTTTGAGAGCCTGGGGTGGGTGGATCACTTGAGGCCAGGAGTTGAAGACCAGCCTGAACAACATGGTGAATCCCTGTCTCTACTAAAAATACAAAAATCTGCCAGGCATGGTGGCGCACGCCTGTAATCCCAGCTGCTCGGGAGGCTGAGGCATGAGAACTGCTTGAACCCGGGTGGCAGAGGCTGCAGTGAGCCGAGATCACACCACTGCACTCCAGCCTGGGTGACAGAGTGAGACTGTCTCCCAAAAAAAAAAGAAACCTAATAAAAGTGGCCAACTATCCCACTCAACATCTGAACATCTGTTTTAGTCCCTGGGACTTGCCAGGCTCTTTGCCACCTCTGGGCCTTTGCAGATGCTGTTCCCTCCACCTGCAACATAATTCTTTCCACTCCCACCTGACCAAACTCTACTCATCTTTCAGAGTTTAATAAAGGTGTTGCTTTTTTTAGAGAGGCTTCCACTGATCACCCGCTCCTGCCAAGTCTAAAATAGGCCTGCTATTCTCTTATGGCACTCCTTTGCTTTTCTTTGCAGCACTTAGCACAAATAGTAATTTTTATTTTACTTTTATAGATGTATTTGATGTCCCTCCAACAGACTGTATACTCCATGAGGACAAGGATATTGATGTTTATGTTAACTCTTATACACTCAGTGCCTGGCACCATGCCTGACCCAGAAGAGGGACTCAAGAAATAAAGTGTCGAATGAACGAATGTGCAGACATCAGTCATTTACTCAGCTTAGTAAATGCCTGAGGAAAGGCTAGAACCCAGATTTTCTGAAGCCCAGTCAACGCGGACCTTGCCGTGTTCTCTGACACCACCCATGACCAGCCTCCGCTTGCTAAGTTGCACGGTTACAGGGACTAAGAACCTCAGTCTTTGTTCTTTTTATGGGTTCCTAAGACATCAGCACTGTTGGGTATGTGCGTATTGAGGATTTGAAGGGTGGATATGTGTGTGGATGGGTGGACAGAAGGAATAAGAGACAGACGGACAAGCAGAATGCCAGGATGATCCACACAGGGGCAGGAGATGGTCGATGTATGGAAGCATGAGGGGGCACATCGGTCATGTGGTAAGCACCTGCACTGCGGCAGGCCCTGTGTTGGAAGGAAGTGGCAGTGTGAACATCAGCCTAGATATAGAACCTCCACTTCCACCCTGATTAAGATCTAAAATTAATACCCTATTCTAGAGTTCTTGGAATAAACCTTCCATTTTGATAGGTCTTAAAGAATTTTCATTTTTATACTTCTGTCACATTATATTGGAACACTTTCATTATACATGAAAGCAGCTTTTATTTCTTCTTACTCCAGGCAGCCTGTTACTATAGCAATGTTGGAAGTATTTTGAGGTATTTTTATACAGTGAGTTCTACAAACTCCCTGCAAACTGTACATAATGTTTGGTTGAAATGGGCTATCATATCCAAAATTGTCTCTCTTGTTTCTTTGTATCCTTTGTTAAACTTTTGCAAACTTTGCTATAACTTAATTCCTGAAAATTAAAGCTCTTATGTTTAGAAAAGAAAATAATTTGGGGCGGGGGAGTTGTAAGTATATTTGCCTATGAACATTGAAAATAGCTCTGAAATAATTTGAATTTTATTTAGGTACCATAAAGATATTATTGCTTCTTGGGACCTTCTGGTTTTTTTTTTTTTAAACCCAGAAAATGGGGTGCAATCATAGATTTCCTCTGTGTGTCTGCAGGGTCTAGATAGTTTCAAAGTGAAACAGAAGTTCTTCGCTGGCAGCCAGGAGCCAATGGCCACCTTTCCTGTGCCATATGATTTGCCTCCAGAACTGTATGGAAGTAAAGGTGAGACACAGATAAAGGAAAACCACGGGTGGATATGCATAAGAAAAACAGAGCCCAGGAGAAGCCTTTGGTCTCAGTGGGATCCTGGCTCATGGAACCCTCTGGAAGCTCAAGTTTGCAAAGGGCCCTTTGCCAGCCTGTCTGGGGCCTTGTAGCCACTGGTTAGTCTTGGAATCCCTTTGCACTCCTATAATTACTATACAGATCCTTCCTGACTTACAATGGGGCTACATGCTGATAAACTCCTCATAAATTGAAAATATTATAAGTCAAAAATGCACTTAATGCACCAAACCTACTGAGCATCATAGCTTAGTTTAGCCTACCCTAAACATGATCAGACCAATTAAATTAGTCTACACTTGGGCAAAATAATACAAAGACTGTTTTATAATAAATTGTTGACTATCTCATGGAATTTATTGAAGACTGTACTAAAGTACTGTTTCTACTGAATGCATATCACTTTCACACCATCATAAAGGTCAAAAGGTCATTAAGTCTAACTATTAGAAATTAAAACCAAGAAATGTAACAATAATAAGTCTATTGTAACTACATTTATGCCAGGCATGGTGGCCCACACCTGTAATCCCAGCACCTTTGGAGGCCGAGGCAGGAATATTGCTTGAGGCCAGGAGCCCGAGGCCACCTTGCCCAACATAGCGAGACCCAGTATGTAAAAAAAATTTGTTTTAAATAGCCGGGTGTGGTGGATCATGCCTGTAGTCCCAGCTACTTGGATGGCTGAGGTAGAAGAATCACTTGAGCCCAGGAGTTTGCGGCTACATTGAGCTATGATTGAGCCACTGCACTCCAGCCTGAGTGACATAGCAAGACCCCAACTCTAAGGAAAAAAAAAGTTCTTATGACAATTTCCAAAAAGAAGAAAATAGCAAGGAAAGTGGTGTTTTGTGTTTCTGCAAGCCTCTTTATGTGCATCTTAAAAGGTAACACCTAAATTCTCATTGCTGTGCTCTCATGGAGGCTGTTGTGATATCACATCACATAGCCTCTGTATACCTGTGTAAAAATGAAAGTGAAAACAACAAATGATGGCTTAATACTACAATGAAAATAATGTTGACTTCACAGACCCCCCCAACCACCATGCTCACAAACCCTCAAAAGGGAGGTCCCCAGGGGCCACACTTTGAAAACTGCATGCATTGAGTCTTAAGGGCAGTGACCAAGTATCTTTCACAGTAGAAACACAATAGGAATAGCTGCAGAAGATTCAGATATCCTCAGAGGAAGGCTGGTTGGCATCAGTGTACCCACCTGTGTCCGGCCTGCATGTGTCCCAGCCTCACAGGGTGCTCTGCTGCTTTTATCAGCCCTGAGAATATCTGTCTTTAAGGTGGGTCCACACTTAGCAAACTCAGGATAAGATATATAATCAAGACACAATTTAAAATGGCAAATTACATCACCAAATCCACATATTCTCCACTGGAAAGGAGAGGCCTACATGAGTAGCCAAATTATAATCTGCAGGTTTCTGAGCTAGTGTTAATTCTGAACAGAGAAAAGATTTTTTTTCAATTGGCAAATTTTAATGACATCACTCATTGATACCCCAAAATCTCCAGTTCTTATCAAGCTCGGCCTTGCCCAGTAGGTTCCTCTGTTCCCTCGACAATGTTTCATGGGATCTAACAACTTCCCCGCCCACTAACCATTCTCAGCTTTCATGGTGAACCAAGCCTCCTCTGTCTGATGGGCCCTTTCTTAGATTGTGTTGACACATCTGACAAAGTTAATCCTATCTCATGCTGTCCAGTGTGCCATCCTGCTTCTTGCTGGTAACTTTGTATTTCTCTAATCAATAGTTTGATACTAAGTTTCAGGAGGCATTCTTTTTCTTATTTCTGAAGTATGGAAATCCCCTATGCCTTTCTGTTGAGTCCTCTGAATTTGTTGTATATTCATGCGTATTTCGTTTTCGGTAGCAAGGCTACCTAGATTTTTATCAGAATTTAAAGCAGTCTATCAGCACCTTACCTGCCACCAAAAAAAAAAAAAAAAAAACACAAAAAAAACCCCAGAAAACCCCAGGAAAACCCTGCTTTAAAATCAGGCCATTTTTATGTGCCAACTCCACAACTTACTAAATAGACTTGGGCATTTAGTTACTTTCTCTAGGTTTTAGTGTCTCTGTCTACACAATGAGGAACTATGAGTACCTACCTTATAGGGTTATTGAAAAGATTAACTGAGATTGTCTATAAAGTACTTATCTCAGAGCTAGCAGTCAATAAACATTAGCTGCTTTTATCATAATTGTTATTAAAATGCAAAGTTCAGTTCCTGGCAACAGTAGATGTTGAATTAGTGTGAATTCCCTCCCATTTTCCATGGTGAGCTGATGATTTTTAAATATCTAAAGCTTGTTCAAGTCTGTCCCTAAACCTGTCTACCTCTTCTTCCCTCTTTTGGCTTTGTGCTACTTTTGTCTTCTGTCCCCTTATCTGTTCTTCAGGTTCCTTTTCTTCCTTTTTTTTTTTTTTTTTAAACCCAAGTTCTCCTCCTCTCTGTTGGAAGTGGGGACTGACTGATTTGGCTTTATCTGCTGGGGTCTGGCCTTGGGCCCTGCACTTCCCACCCCCAGCCCTGCACCCTGGCTAGATTCCACCCCCTTCATTTCTTTAGTTCTAATCTTCAAAGGACTAAGAAGGCAAAAATGGAAGTGCTAGAAGAGCCTTAAAAATGTTCCAAGGTCCCTTTCCTTCCAGTAAAGTAAGCATTCCCAGGAACTTAGAAGTTTACAACTAGGTATAGTGTCTTAGACCATGGAATGATAAATCTTTTATTTGGCCAGCAAGCAGAATGCTTTCCAATGTTTAAATGAGTTTTATTTGTTTCTTCAGCATTTCTTTTGAAAGATACATATAATCTCAGGGTATGCTTAAGCTAAAATAATAATAATGAATTTTTAAAAAAATAAAGATACATACAAGAGAGACTGGAGCATTTTATTTATTATTGGTACTGTTTTGTCCTCTACACTGCCTCAGTTGCATGTAGGATAATGCTAGTAATTCAGTATTACCAGTTCATATATAGCCAACATTCCTGGGGAGCCATATGGACTATAGAAAGGCATTTACCAAGGTTGAAAAAGTAAGTGGTTAAGAACATTTGAAAAGCACTTCATTTTAAAAAGTGATTTTCAAGCCATTGTAACACCTCTAAGATCTTGTCAGTGTTATTTTAAAGACAGAAGACTACAAAAAGCTTAGCAAAGGAATATACTGCTGTGAATGAAGTAAAGCTCAATGCAAGAGGCTGCCAGATATCTTGAAACCAAGAAAATGATCAAAGTAAAGCAAAAACTAAGACTGAGCTACCAGTGTACCTTGCTTGGTGCAGTAGTTACTGTTCATTCATTCTCTCCACATATCTATATTGAGAGCCTGTTGTGTGCAGACATCATCTGGGTACTTGGAATATGTTGGTAAACAAGACAGGCACAAATCCTTACTCTCATCAAACTTACATTCCTCTTCTCCTGAAAAATCATACTTAACCAAACCCATTTTACTAATAGTAATTTTAAAAGAAGCCCCTCCCCACCCCCTTTTTTTTAAAGATAGGGTCTCGCTCTGTCACCTAGGCTGTAGTGCAGTGGCATGGTCTCAGCTCACTACAGCCTCAAACTCCTGGGCTCAAGTGATACTCCCACCTCAACCTCCTGAGTAGCTGGCACTACAGTGCACGCCATCATGTCCAGCTAATTTTTAAAAAACGTTTTGTAGAGATAGGGTCTCGCTATGTTGCCCAGGCTGGTCTTGAACTCCTGGGCTCAAGTAGTCCTCCTGCCTCGGCCTCCAAGAGTGTTAAGATTACAAATGAGAGCCACCACACCTGGCCCAAAGAAGGCTTTTATAAAGCAAAATCACCAACTTTTAAAATCTAACACAGATTATTTCCGTATGTCCCACTTGCTGTGTGACCTTGATTTTGAAGAGGAAGCAAAATAGATTGGTGTGTAATCCTAACCTTTCTTCCAAGGACATCTGTTTTGCACTCCCTGCTTAGCGTATATTCACTTTGTTATCTTATATGCTGTAGAGAGTAAAGGGTGAAAAAATAATGAGCTAAGGGTGAAATAAAGCCTATCGTATTCGGACTTAATAAATTGTATGACTCCTTTAAGAAGTAACTGAACATGCAAAGCTTCAGAGGTATTAGTTATAGTCTATTAAGGAGGTTGTTTCATTTTCATTATTTTTAAAAAATACACATATGAGTACTTATATAGTATTTTTTCTTTCAAAATTTTGGCATAATTCCAAATTTACAGAAAAGTTACAAGAAGAGTACAAAGAATTCCTATATACTCTTTACCCAAGTTCCTGAATGTCAATATTTTATCACATTTACATCCTCTCTTATATTAACTTTTCTGATCTATTTGAGAGTAGCAAATGTGATGTCCTTTTATCCCTCCTTCCATCGTATATTTCCTAAAAAGAAAGGCATTCTCTTACTTAACTACAGTACAGTGATCAATATCAGCAGTTAACATTGATCCAAAACTGTATTCAAATTTCATCAGTTTCCTCAATAATGTCCTTTGTAGCAAAAGAGAAAGTTCATGCATTGAGTTATGTCTCTTTAGTCTCCATTAATTTGGAACAGTTCCACAATTTTTTGTTTCATGGCATCAACACATTGCATAGCATGGACCAGTTATTTTATAAACTCTGAGGAACATTCTACTTTGGGTTTCCCACTCACCATTTCTTTATAATTAGACCCAGGTTATGCACTTTTACCACGAATACCAAAGAAGTAATGTGTTCTTCCTGGTGCATCATATCAGGAAGCACATCCTATTGATCTGTCTGATTACTGATGATGTTAAGTTTGATTGATTGGTTAAGTTGGTGTTTACCAAGCTGGGCGTGGTGGCTCACACCTGTAATCCCAGCACTTTGGGAGGCCGAGGCGGGCAGATCACGAGGTCAGGAGATTGAGACCATCCTGGCTGACACGGTGAAACCCCGTCTCTACTAAAAATACAAAAAATTAGCCGGACGAGGTTGCGGGTGCTTGTAGTCCCAGCTACTCGGGAGGCTGAGGCAGGAGAATGGCGTGAACCCCACGGGGCAGAGCCTGCAGTGAGCCGAAATCGCGCCACTGCACTCTAGCCTGGGCGACAGTGAGACTCTGTCTCAAAAAAAAAAAAAAAAAAAGTTGGTGTTTACCAGGTTGTAAATAATTCTTGACAAGTATAATTTCAAAAATTTTTTAAAAATGTAAGTGGCTGAAATTAAACTAATAAACTGCAAATGTAGTTAATAGAAGAGGTCCTTAAAAGCTGATTGGCACATGAGGTATGCATAATGTAGATTTAGCACATACATAATATACATAATCCTCCAAAAGCTTTTAAAACCATTTGTTCCTAAATGGTCTAACCATTCTCCCACTGCCTTATTAATTTTAAATAGCTCCCTACATTCAGATAGTAGCAGAATAAACTTCAGTCTAAACCTGTTAGAATTATTGCTAGAGTCCAGAATCATGAAGTATTTTTCTAAGGGAAACAAAGTTGATTGGATTATCCTTTCCAAATAAAATGCACAAAAGATATATTGCTTTAAATTGTTGGTATGGCCGGGTGTGGTGGCTCACACCTGTAATCCCAGCACTTTGGGAGGAGAGGTGGGCAGATCACTTGAGGTCAGGAATTTAAGACCAGCTTGGCCAACATGGTGAAACCCTTTCTTAACTAAAAATACAGAATGTAGCTGGGTGTGGTGGCACGTGCCTGTAATCCCAAGTACTTGGGTGGCTGAGACAGGAGAATCACTTGAACCTGGGAGGTGGAGGTTGCAGTGAGCTGAGATCGTGTCACTGCACTTCCGCCTGGGTGACAGAGCGAGACTCCATCTCAAAAAAAAAAAAAGATAGTTGATATGTTTTATTTTTAAGGACCTGTTTTTGAAAGATCTTCAGAAATGAAGTTTTTTTTTTTTAATGAAGTACCCCAAAACATTTTTTAGAATGATTTTGGCCATCTCCTTTAGTAAAATCTATTTTTGTTTCATAGCGCAAACAGAAGGCTAAAAGTAAACTACGAGTTCAGCTTTTAAAATTACTTTGTAATCAGAAAGCTTAAGGAAATCTAGAATTGAAATTGATTCTTTTGAAATAAGTAAGTACTGAATTTTCAGCAAGTTGAATTTATCCCCACACCAGTAAGATGGTTCTATCCTGCTGTATATAGTCACAGATTAATATGTGCAGTTCACAGAGAAAGGTGTTAATGGGTTTCAGATAACATTGATACCACATTTACAAATAATTGCATTTCTACTAACTTGGTAAATCAGTGCAAAACACTTTAGAGCTTTCTTTGGCATTTCTAGCTGGCATGTCTTGTACATTCCTTGATTTCAGAGTAGGCTAATGTAAAATGGCATTGGATCTTTTAGGATAATTGGTTCATCTCTTTGGCATTCCACCCTGCCTCCACACCCTACTTTACTTATTCCTGGTATAAGAATTAAAAGTGCTCAGGCGAAGACAGTGACAGTGGCTTCTGGAGGTCGTACATCAAGTTTCGCATAGAGATGACAGTGGAAAATGTATGTGTGGGTGTTCCAGCATGGGGGTGAGAGCAGAGTCATAAGTCCTTAACCCATGGCCATTTCTTAGGGGGTTGGAGAAAAGACCTTATTACCTGGCTAAACAGGATTTTGTATGTCACTTGGATTTATCTGATTATTCAAAAAAAAAAAAAAAAAAAACTTAAGACCTACATAGTACATAGGGTGACAATCCTTATCCTTTGTGAGTTGAGGGAGGTGAGTAATCTCAATAGCAGCTAGCATTCATTAAGTACTTTTGTGTACTAGGAACTCATATGAGCACTTGACATGAATTAATTCATTGTATCCTCACAACCCCATGATGCATGTACAATAGTACAACCCCCAATTTCCAGATGAGGAATCTAGGGCACTCAGAGTAACTTGGTCAAGGCCCCACTGGCAGTCTGATTCCAGTGCCCACACCCCCTTTCCTGTTACATGGTACTACCTCCCTGTGGAGGGCTAAGTTCTAGAGTTAACAAAGAGGCAGAAGAGGCACACAGTATGACCACAGGGAGAGATGGGACAGAGACTCTGTATATAAAGAGATCAGAACCACATGGGCTGTCATTTTCATCCTTCTAGCCATGGCCTTAATGTAGGCCTCCTCTTTCTCACCCAACCTTGCTTGCTTGTTCATCTTCCCAGTTCTTCTGGCCTCTTCCCACTGGAAGCCATCCTCTACAGTGCTACCATGCACATCTGGTCATGACCCTCCCCTCTTTTAAATTCTTCCACCGTAGTCCAGAAAAAAGACAGCTTCCCATCCCCGTAGCCTTGAATCCCAAACTCTGACTGCATCAAGATCATCATTAGAATTTGATAAAAATGCATATTGCCAGGCCACAACCCAGACCTACTGAAACAAGATCTCTGTGCATGTGTCCTAGGAAAATGTTCTCTAACAGGCTGCCCAGCGTTTCTCATGTCAGCCAGGTTAGGGGGCTGCTACATAGACATGGAAAAGGTCAGAACTCCACCTCTGTGGCATGCCTGCTTGTCTGTCTGCCCCATTGGACTAGAAGCCCTGCGAGGTTTCATGCATGGCTTATTCCCCTCTGTCCATAGCACCTAGCAAATCTCTGGCACCTAGCCATCATGCAACAAATGTTTTGAATACATGCATGAATTATTACAAGGCAAGTTGTTCTCTCATGGGACAATTTAGGAGGATTGCATAAAGCAGGTTTTCCTCTCAACCAGTGAGTATTAATGCTGATTTCCTGGAGTGATGAGTTAAAAGAATCACAACCACCTTCTTTTCTCCTCCTATGGTTATTTTTCTAGCTTTGCCTCCAGGTAGTGATGGGCTTTTCAGCCAGCTGTAGACATGCTACTCATTTAAACAGTAGAGTTTAGTTTTTGTATTGGAAAGGCTAAAAACTCAAAAAGCAGAGCTACAGGGAATTTGCCAACAGAGTGGTTACCAGGTCCTTGCTTGGTCATTTATGACCTAATTTTGAGGGAGAGGAGTAAATGCAACAGTGTTAAGTTACTGGCTGAGTGGTAAATGCTTGTATCAAAAATCCTGCATTGCTGAATAGTATGTCTAATAGCACTCATATAGCAAGAATCGGGTGTCGTTGGCCTTGGGAATGAAGCAGAGCTGATGTTACCCAACAGAACAGTATACAGGAAACGATGGGTAAATAACAGAAGTCCAAGCACAGAGGGAGTTTCCAGTGGAAGAGAGCAAGGGCTTGTTAAGGCCAATGAGTGCAATGGGGAGTTGGATCTGTCAGCCCTGCCAGACCCTCAGCCTCTTAGGAAACAAGCATGCAACACAGACCCAGGTGTATGGCTCTCTAACAAGCTTGTTTAGTTAACAAAGAAGTGTTTGCTTTCATGCCTTCAAACCATCCCAAAGCCAGAGACAGACAAACAGCGTTCTGATGATTTGCTGCCATCTTTGGTATTTTTTCCTACCTATCCTGCTGGGCGCTGCTGTTCGTATGATGGCTCTGAACAAACCGTGAGGCTGCTAGAAGACAGCAGCAGATACCATTGTTTGTCAGACCTTCCTGTGACCTACCATCTGCCTCTGTTCAAGAGAAAGGGAAAGCTTGCCCCAGAGGCGAGTTCGCAGTTGGGAGACACTGATTTAACTTGGTGGCCCATGCCAGACCCGCCAAGAGGCAGTTTACAATATGCATTCCAGCCCCTTGAAGTTTCTCTGTAACACTTAACAAGACAATAATACGGGGAGTTATTTTTAATCCTTGTGATGTATTTACGGTCTACCCATATTATAGTTCTTTTGAAATGGTTTGACTCTAGCAGTGGCAATGTGTGGTAAAAGTGATTTGTTGAAATGTTTTCAATTTCTGAAACATCAGTTAAAATGAAGAAAAGTTCACATTTATTGAGCACCTACAACAGGAGCTTTCACAGATGTTCTCATTTGTGCTCCATAGTAATCCTTGCCAGTTGCTAATGTAATTAATTCCCATTCCATAGAGGAGGAACTTGATGCCATAACCCACATGCCTTCCCTAGGGTATTAAGAGGGACGGAGGAGGTGGAACTTGACATGATCCTCAGTGTTCTTTCCATTGTGCCATACCCAGGCATGTTGTTTTCTTCAGCATTGGTCTACAGTTATTTATACAGAGGCCTTCATGTTTCATCAATTATTAACCCTTAACAATAGAACAAAAACATTTTATAGATGTGACTGTGGGCCTCTTGGTTATGTGTGACCAGCTGAGAGCTGCACCTGTGGCTGTACCAACTATTACTGTTGCTTTCTTCAGCTTCCTAAAAGAAGAAAGGAATTGCTGCCCTTTGTTAGGCCTTTTCTGTCTGCCAGATACAATGTCTATGTGGATTTTTCTCAATCCTCGTGACAGCTCCACAACATAGGTACAGATAAGGAACCTGGGGTTCTGGTTAAAGTGATTTGCCAATGTGACACAGCTAGTAAGTGGCAGCACCAGGATTTGCCCCTGTGTCTCTGCCTGCCTGCCTGTATTAGTCTGTCCTCACACTGCTAATAAAGACATACTGGAGACTGGGTAATTTATAAAGGAAAGAGGTTTAATTGACTCATAGTTCCACATGGCTGTGGAGTCCTCACAATCATGGTGGAAGGCGAAGGGGAAGCAAAGTCACATCTTACATGGTGGCAGGCAAGAGAGCGCTTGTGTAGGGGAATTCCCCTTTATAAAACCATCAGATCTTGTGAGACTTATTCACTATCATGAGAACAGCATGGGAAAGACCCACCCCCTTGATTCAATTACCTCCCACCAAGTCCCTCCCACGACACGTGGGAATTATGAGAGCTGCAATTCGAGATGAGATTTGGATGGGGACACAGCCAAACCTTTTCATTCCCCATGTTCACTCACCCTAGTGTCCTAACAGGAGCCTTTGCTAAAAGCTGTTTTCTGAAGGGGGAGAATCTTCTGGACTTGGTTCAGAAAATACTCTACGACAGTTTAGAGAGTCAAGCACATAAGTGCTTTTATACCATCAGGTGAGTGCATTTTCTATGATCCTATTCAAATAAATATTGCATAATGTGTTTTTCCCCCAGATCGGCCATGGATATGGAACATTCCTTATGTCAAAGCACCGGATACGCATGGGAACATGTGGGTGCCCTCCTGAGAATCTTGAGGCACTGTGAAATTTAAGTGTAAGACATTGAGCCACAAACATGGAATCTCTTCTTTGTACTGGATGTTCACTTCCCTTAAAGTCTTATTTGCACCCTTACAAAATCTTTGCAAAGGTCGCTCTTATGAATGGATGTTGGTTATACTTTTAATGGACATTAATATTCCCAATAAAAAAAGTATTATTTTCTTAATTCACTTTTACATGTTTTGGAAAGAAAATTAGTGAACTTCTCTATGTTAAAAATATGTACTGGTTGAGTATCCCCTGTCTGAAATGCTTGGGACCAGAAGTGTTTCAGCTTTTGGATTTTTTTTTGAATTTTTGAATATTTGCATATGCATAATGAGATGTCTTGGGGATGGGACCCAAATCTAAACACAAAATTCATTTATGTTTCATATACACCTTAAATACAATAACCTAAAGGTGATTTTATATGATATTTTAAGTAATTTTATGCATGAAACAAAGTTTTGACAGCCTTTTGACCGTGATTCATCACATGAGGTCAGGCATGGAAATTTTCACTTGGAGCATCATGTCAGCACTCAAAAAGTTCTGGATCTTGGAGCATTTCAGATTTTCAGATTAGGGATGCTCAACCTGTATAGATATAAAATTATCCTCACGGTGACGTAGAATCTCTTGGTGCTGTCAGCTGTTGGGAATTGAAGATTGACTTTGTGCTTCCACCCTCCATCCAGAAAGGCACCCTTCATTCCACCAGAACTTTACCCAGGAAGAACACTATCATGTCCTTTTTCACCCATGCCCTCTCTCAGCTTTCTGAGTACATCTCGTGGGATCGCTGGAGGTGATCCTAGGGGATGCCCCTAGGATCTGTCTCTGAGACCAATGTGCCGTTTCAGCCCCCTGCAGCTAAGAATTGTATTGACGGTCCTCACAGCAGCTTTTCATAGCTTTCAGCTTCAGCTTTACGAGGCTTCTCCTCTCTCCCTGGCACCCTGCTGGCTGCCTCACTGCTTACAGACAGGTCCCACCAAACCCAAACACCTGCCCAGGGTAAATGAGTCTCTCTTCTATCCCCAGAAACTTTCAGAGGAAGCAGCTCATAGAAACATACAAAAGCACACAAGTATTTTGGGAAAAAATCCTAAAAGGTGACTTAATTTGGTGCCTTAAATTCACAAGTGAGGAAGCTAAGGCCTAGAAGGTTAAGGATGTCCCCAGGGTCACACAGCGAGCTGGGCTCAGAGCTTGAGTGTCTTTGTGCTTTGTGTACATTGCGTTCTCCCTAGGGTGCTTTAGACCCTGTTTTCTTCTGCATGAGGCTGATTTCCAGTTTGTCATCAAACTCTTTGTCTTATAATTTAGGATAGAGTTGAATGTTAGTCTTGAAAGATTTTCTAAAGTAATCTTTCAAACTGTTCCTCAGAGGCCTAGGATTTTCCAAAAGTACCTTAGGAACCTTGTAGGCTGCGGCGGGGGTGTGGCGATAAAGGAGGAGGCAGGGAAACAGGGCTGCAGGGCCTCCCACCTTCCAACAGACAGGCTCTGCTTTATCTGTTGTACATATTGGGATTCTGTAAAGGACATTATCTGGGGTTTTGTATGTATTTTTATGTGTTCTGCTTTTTTAAAATAAACTTGAAAAGCTACTGAACTAATTTAACCAGTTTATTTTGCAGGTAAGGCTTAAGCCTTTTGTGACCCTACCCTCTATGTGTGAAAACATTACAGCTCGACATCAGATGAGCTCAACAGCCACGAAAGGAAACAGGGAGAGCCCCGGGGCTGGTAGTGAAAGCTGACATCATGGTGGGGCTGGCCCCGCAGTTTAATCCAAGTGTCCAAAGGACTGTGGCAAAGAATGTGCGATTCTCACCATGCACTGGTCCCACCCACGTTGGGGCAGGGGCAGCATAGGCTTCCAGGTAGTGCCAGGCAAGCCTCGCAGTCAGCAGGGCATCCTCATCACAGCTGCAGTCAGTTGGCCTGCTCTGGAGCAGGACCCAGCCAATCAAGACGATGGTGGCAGATTGATAGCTAGACGATGGCTGTGTGGGGTCACACGGGTACATTGCTTTTCTGATCCACATAACAGCACAAGGAGGTGGATTGGCAAAATGGGTCAGAGTTCAGAGCTGGAGTCAGGTGGGCAGGGTTTGAATCTCAGCTCTGCCACTTACTGGCTGTGCAGCCTAGACCAGGTTATGTAACTTCTCTGTGCCATGGTCCCCCAACTACAAAATGAAGGTGGTGGTAATACCCTTTGTAGAGGGTTGATGTGTCTGGTGACTTAGTACATATAAAGTGTTAAGCCACGCCTGCACAGAATGAAAACAGTACAAGTGCTTGCTGCTGTCACTGTTACAGGTAGGTCATTAGGATTGTCTATATTTTCCAGAAGGAAATTCAAAAGGTAAAATGCTTGTCCCAAGGTCGTGCTTCTACAAAGTGTGCTTTAGCAGCACCTGAACTCAGGTCAGACAGCACCTAAAGCCTCTTCTGTTAACTGCTGGACTGTACAGCCAGAGCTCCAGGGCAGTGTGGTAGGCTGTATCTAAGGAGATGGACTGTTTTTTCCCCCAATCTATTGTGAACAGATAACATTTTTAGAATATAAAGTCAGGTGCTTGGATTGTCTCAACACTGTCAAATTGCTATGGAAGTCTCTGAATGCTTGCTTTGACTTTCTGAACTCAGCACCAGCCGGCCGTGCTGAGTCTGCATTTCCAGATGGGCCCTCCCAGGCCTAGAGGAGTGCTACTCCAAGTCTGGCAGTAGTACTTACACTTGAAGTAGTATTCCTCTAGGCCCTGGGGGGGACCCACCTGGACATGGGGAGAGAAGTTCTGCAGAATGGGCTGAATAGATAACATTGAAGTCACATTAGGGAGAGTCCATGGTCAAGGAGTTTGCACTTGGTAGGTGTCCAGGCCCAACCCCTGACAGCAGTGCTGTGCGCCTTGCCAAGGTGAGGGGCTTAGGGAAGGGCAGGGCTGAGCCAGGCCAGTGGGGGTAGGGTCACTACCCTGTGCTTTCTGGCACAGCTGATAGCACACATGGGAAGTAAAGTAACTCCCCAAAAATAATCAAGAACACATGGGAGGGCCGGGCGCGGTGGCTCACGCTTGTAATCCCAGCACTTTGGGAGGCCGAGGCGGGCAGATCACGACGTCAGGAGATCGAGACCACGGTGAAACCCCGTCTCTACTAAAAATACAAAAAATTAGCCGGGCGTGGTGGCGGGCGCCTGTAGTCCCAGCTACTTGGAGAGGCTGAGGCAGGAGAATGGCGTGATCCCGGGAGGCGGAGCTTGCAGTGAGCCGAGACTGCGCCACTGCACTCCAGCCTGGGTGACAGAGCGAGACTCCGTCTCAAAAAAAAAAAAAAAAAAAAGAACACATGGGAACACAGAAAACAAGCAGTTCTACCCACTGGTCTTTTTTTTTTTTTTTTTTTTTTGGGGACTGACCACAACATGCCTAATGTTTTTGAGGAAACTGTGCTTCCATCATTCTCCCATTGAGGTTTAACAATTACTTCTCCCTAACTGAAGAAACCCTCACCTCCCCTCTGTTGGCATGAAGCTGCATGCCCCTGATTTGGAAGGCTGTATTTTTCCACCTAACAGTAACAGCTAATGTTTCCTGAGTTCTTCCTGTGTTTCAGTGCCTGTGTCTAAGTGCTTTACACTTAATCCTCACATCAACCTCCTGAAGAACGTACCATTATTAGCCCTTTTTTTTTTTTTTTTTTTTTTTTTTGAGATAGAGTCTTGCTCTGTCACCCGGGCTGGAGTACAGTGGCACAATCTCGGCTCACTGCAACCTCCACCCCCCCAGGTTCAAGTGATTCTCCCAAGTAGCTGGGACTCAGGCACCTGCCACCACGCCGAGCTAATTTTTGTATTTTTAGTAGAGACGGGCTTTCGCCATGTTGTCCAGGCTGGTCTTGAACTCCTGGTCTGCCTGCCTAGGCTTCCCAAAGTGCTGGGATTACAAGCATGAGCCACCATGCCCGGCCTTATTAGACCTATTTTACAGATGAGGAAACTGAGGTTCAAGGGAGTTAAATAACTTAAAGTCCATGGTAAGCAATGGATCCAAGACTCTGCTGTCTCAAAAGTGCACACCTTCCTGCATTACACTACACACAAGTTGAGCTTGGTTTTCCTGGATTCTTTAGTGGAAGTTATATAGTTATCCCTAATATAAATTAATACAGTATTATGTGATTTCCAGTGTGAATATGGTACTAATTCCATATTATGCCTAGGTCAGATCATATAAAATCTTAGACAAATTTTCCAAGTTTAGTAGCCCACTTACTTCAAGCAAATCCAGGACAAAAGAGTACCATAAACTGTACAATTTCTTATTGTGTTTCTATCAACTAGTAAGTTAGGTGGCCATTGCTTATATAATAGGATTCACACATCCAAAAAATGAGAGATCAAAGGTGGTCTGTGGCCATATGCTCCTGGGAATGTCAGCAATGACATGACCAAGGCCCACCTGGAGGCTGGTGATCAACTCTGAGCCTGGTCTGTGTCCACTGGTCCTTGAGCGTTAACACTGGCCAGCAAGCACTGAGCACTTTGTGCCAGGAACTCTTCCATGGGTTTTGTGTTTATTTAAATTTTCATAACCTTATCAAAGACATACTGTCATCTCCATTTACAGATAGAGAAATTACAGTTATTTTTGAAAAGTCGCATAGCTGGCAAGTGGCGGAGCTGGAATTTGAACCCAGGCATTTTAGCTCGAGTCATCCTATACTGCTGTGAGGATCCAGGCAGCAGATGTTCCCAAGGTCCAGCCAAGGGGCAGGCTTTGAGATATGGTTTGGCTGTGTTCCCACCCAAATCTCATCTTGAATTGTAGCTCCCATAATCCTCACATGTGGTGGGAGGGACCTGGTGGGAGGTAACTGAATCATGGGGGCGGGTTTTTCCCATGCTCTTCTTGTAATAGTGAATAAGTCTCATGAGAACTAATGGTTTTATAAATGGGAGTTTCCCTGCACGTGCGCTCTTGCCTGCCGCCATGTTAAGATGTGCCTTTGTTTCTCCACCATCCGCCATGATTATGAGGCCTCCCCAGCCACGTGGAACTGTGAGTCCATTAAACCTCTTTTTCTTTATAAATTACCCAGTCTCGGGTATTTTTTCATAGTAGTATGAAAATGGACTAGTACACTTGGCATACGTGATATGTAACTATATATACAAGACTGGGTACGCTTTCATCCACTGTAACAGCAAATTGTGGTTGACATGACAGAACCAACTAGCAGCACATAAAGTCACCCACTAAATGTCACATCAGTGTGCAGGACTGAGCCACGGAATTATTAAAGCCAGACTTGCAAGTGGAGTGGGCTCCTTTCAGGTAAGAGCATCAAGGGCTGAACACTTTGCACTGTTAAGTATGATCTATTAAATTTTCTGAAACCTACCGTTTTTGTTGACTCACTAGATCTAAAGCACAGAGCTGGAGGAATGAGGCCAATGTCAGAAGAGAAGGCAGCATGGGAGATACCAGAGATGGGGAGGGCAAGAGGCAGCCCACAGTAGCGGGTGGTAGGTAGTGTGCAGAGCATGCAAGTCTTGGTGCAACTCCTGTCCCATATTTCACAGAGTTCCAATCAAGTCTGTTTTAAAGCAGAATTCAATTGATGTGTGTAAATTATATTTTATTCACAGTAGGCCTAGAAGAAGCTGCACAGTCTGACCAACTTTATTGTTCATGTATCTAAGGCACATGTTTCAGTGTCTCCTGTTGCCTTTGTAGCAAGGTTTTCAAAGAGCCCCTTGCATTTTTTTTTTTTTAAAGAGATGGAGTCTTGCTCTGTCACCCAGGCTGGAGTGCTGTGGCACAATCATAACTCACTGTGGCTTCAAGCAGTCCTCCTGCCTCAGCCTCCCCAGTAGCTGGGATTACGGGCACAAGCCACCACACCTGGCATCCATTGCTTTTATCAAGAACTGGAAGACATCTGGACCAGTCTCCTTTTTCAACATACACAAAGAGAAGCTTAGAAAGGAAAGGCAAAGGGGAAATTGCATCCATGGGGCATTTATTATGGGTAACCCAAATTGTAATTTATGATCATAGGTAATTGTATATACATCTTCATACAATGGGGCAGGTGATACTATCTTAATTTTATTATATAGAGGGAAAAATAAGGTTCAGGGTTACACAGCTGGTTAATGAACAAGATCTGTGCCCCATCTGAGGTGCTAAGTCTGTCCTAGCTAAGCCAGTGCTATCCCTTTCTGGACCTGAGGACATAGATGATACTACTGTGTATGCCCTGGATGACTGTTTGCTCGTAGGTTCTTTAGAAATTAACGTGACAACTGAATGCTGATTTTGTTCTCATATAATTGACATTACTAAAATTTAAAAGCCTCACATGTTTGCTACTCAATATTTTATGAATATTTTTATGAAAGAATACATTAGGTTTCTTTTATAGTTACAAGAAACCAGGTTAATTAGATTTGTACAATGAAAGAGACTTTAACAAAAGTCTGGCAAGTGTGCTGGAGCCAGGGAATCCCTAATGTAACAGACTGTCTCCAACTTTCAGCTCTGCTTTCCAGAATATGGGCATCATTCTCAAGCAAGCTCTCCACACTTGGAGGCCAAGATTCCCCCATGGTGCTAGGATCTCATCTTTCTTCCAGCTCCTTATTCCAGAGAAAATACTCAACAGCCCCAGCAAAAGTCCCTGGACGCATGAGATTGGCCATCTTGAGTCACAAGTCCATTCCGCCCAGCTCCTGGGGCTGCCCCTGATGGGGAGGGAGGGAGCAGATGGGAAGTTCTCCAAAGGGAGATGGAAAATGCCTGATGTCTCCTTCTAGGTGACCTATTAATATTGCACCACAGAAACCTATGCCTCTTAAATAATTTGTGCAAACTTGTAGAATATATTGAAAAACAAAAGGAAACCAAGTAGAGAAATATTTTTTAAAGTTTCTTGAAAAAGCCACATAAATTACTGAACACTCATGTCCTGCAACAGTGATTTTTTAAACTGTGGGTCACAACCCTTCAGTGAATCCTGAAATCAATTTAACGGTCACGACCAGCATTTTTGTTTTTTGAGTCAGGGTCAGCACCGTCGCCCAGGCTGGAGAGGGCGAAATCAATTTAAGAGTCATGACCAGCACTTTTTTTTTTTTCCTTGAGACAGGGTCAGCACTGTCCCCCAGGCTGGAGTGCAATGGTGCAATCATAACTCACTGCAGCGTTGACCTTCCAAGCCCAAGCAATTCTCCTGCCTCAGCCTCCGGAGTAGCTGGGACTACAGGCATGAACCACCATGCCCAGCTAATTTTTTTTTTTTTTTTTTTTTTTTTGTAGTGACAAGGTTTTGCCATATTGCCCAGGCTGGTCTGGAACTCCTGGAGTGAGCCACTGTGCCCAGCCATGACCAGCACTTTTTAATGAAAATATCTGTGTGTAGCACACAGTAGACTTACTTTTTGCTTCAATTTACATATCTATGAGTGTGTTCCTTTCCAGGTTCCCTCGTTCATCCACCCTGAATGAAGACAGATACTCACCTGGTAATGGCCTGAGATCTGACTGAAGCCTGAGAGGTGACTCAGCCACAAGACACTCAGGGTTCATTAGAATTGTCTAGTCCCAGCTCTGCTTCCTCCAAGCGGTGAGACCTTGAGGCATTGCAGTAACGCCTCTTGAGTCTTCCTTTTCTCATTTTAATGACAGGACTAATACCTGCCCTGCCTGCCTCATGGGGTTGTTATAAGGATCAAATGAAGCGGTGCTCTTGACCAGTGGCAAGAACTTCAGAAATGTGAGTTGTAATGATTTGTATTTGTTAGCAGTAAATAAAAGTGCTTGGAACCGGCAGCCTCTGGGGCAATTAAGTGTAGAAGATAAAACCCATGCCTTTTGGAAACTAGCATTCTTCCACAAATACTGCTTCCAGACTACTAAATGGAAGTTGTTTCTGGAAGATGGATAGATTTAAGAATCTTGGCCACGGAGCTCCTTTTTGCATCCCACAGAAAGGGGCTCTGCTTACAAGGAAGTCTTCCTCCCTAGACTGAGCCTCCCAGAAGCACACCCTGAACAACTCTGCAGAGCTGAGCAGCGTACTCCTGTCCTACAGGTACTGTGTTAGTGATACCTGCTGCCTCCCAGAAAGAAGTGGCAGCATCTCATTGGTGGGGTTGGGGGAATTAGGGAATGCATGTTAATGTGAACCCCAAGAGTGAGTTGATAGCTGGTGAAGAGGGAGAAGGTAGAGGTGAGGGCCTTTAGGTTGGCCGGCTGGGCTTGCCTCACAGTCAGTAAAGCCCCTCATGCAGAGCCATTCATCTCCTGCTGGGAACCGCTGACCTTTTGGTTCAGATGCCTGATATAAACTCACTGATACAGGAGGGGAAGATCTGAATGGGTAGGGAAGAAGCGGGGAAAGTTACTAGGACAGACAGATTCTAAGGCTTCTCTGAAAGGAAGGAAAGAGTTGTGATGTGCTACTGCGGAGGTCCAAGGGAGAAGGGCCTGGGCAGTGTGCACCACTGGTGAGGGTGTGAAAAATGGGCTGGTGACTGGCCACCAAATGGCTTTGGGAGAAGTGGCTGGAGAGAGGGTCACCTGTGTGGTGGGAGGGATCGGACAAGTGTTTTTAGATGTTATGAGAATGTCTAAGTTTGACACGAGACACTCCTAAGTTTGCAAAGAAAAGATATACAACCACCTTCCTTCAATATCAGAAACAACATGCTGGGGATTAAAAATAATTACTTGGCCAAGAACCTTATCATTTACCAGGTGCATCCACACAGTAAATATCTGAGTGTCTCTTCCATGCCTGGCATGTCCCACTTTACCCACAGGAGGAAGTCCATTTTATAAATGAAGAAACTGAGGCTCAAAGAAGTATGTGAACCTAAGGTTTCAGTCCTCTTAAAGATGAGAGCAACCTGCTTCTTGATCTCCTCTAATACCATAGCACACTCAAGAAATGAGCATCTTAAATTGTGCTTGGATTGGCAGAATCTGCCTTTAGGTAGAGGAGCAGATGTAATGGCTCCAACTACTTTCTAGAGACAACCAAGAGACACTTTTGAAGAGCCCAGTCTGAGACCTGGTTCCACTTTTCCATCCCTTCTGTGTCCCTGCCCCCAGCCCCCACCCCCCACCCCCAGGACACATCTGGCAGTGAAGGGACTGCAATTCCTGTTCTTGGGAGTGGGCCCCACTTGTGCTCAAAGTATAATTAAGTGGCTTAAAAGTAAGTGCAAGGGTCGGGAGAAGGACTTGACTGCATGAGGGAACTTTTAGAGGTTATAGAAATGTTTCTACCATAATTGTGGCATTGGTGACATTTAACAAAACTCCTTGAATTATATACCAAATTGGTAATTTTTACTGTATGTAAATTATAGTTCAATAAAGCTGATTTTTAAAATACTCAATGTAAATCCTGATATGTGCATTCATTGTATGTAAATTCTACATCAGAAACAAAAAAACTAAACAGTTGTTGAGTTCCAGTTAATGATATACATGCTGAAGTATTTAGGGGCAAGTATATGGATGTCTGCAGTTTACTCTGAAATGCATAAAATGTAAGATATATTAATGGACAAGTAGATACATGATCAAGCAAGTAAAGAAAAATTTAGTTGTCCAATCTAAGTGGTCAATTTACAAGCTGCCATTGTAAAATTCTTCTTTGTTGTGTTTGAAAATGTTATTATACAATGCTGGGGGAAACCAGGTGACTTCAGGTTTTTGGCAGAGCCAAAGGGTTCCTATTGGACCAGTTCTTTAGCAAATAAAAACTGTAAGCTCTGGAAAAAAACCTTCTTTAAAAACCAACTTCTTAAAGATACTGAAATAGACCAAAAGCAGGCAGATACTGGAGAGGAGTCAGTGGAGGAAGGGCACGGGACTGTGTGAGTTTCCTGTTTTTTAACCACTGTTAGCCTGAGGCCAGGTGTCCATGCACCATGCAGGACAGGTAAGCCTCCAGTGTACAATCTACAGCTCGCTGGCTTGAGGAACCAGAGTAGAGAGTTCAGAGCACCACAGCCTCTCGAGAGTAAAGGGGGAAATAACAGAAAAGCAAGCCAGAGAGGGGATTCCTAAATTCTGTATATAGACTGCTCAAATCTCTAGCTGACCACTGAACTGTGCATGCAGAACTAAGGCTAAAAGAACTGAACTAAAAGTTGAACTACTTCCCACTGCAGGGGAGACAGTTTTGTCGCTGAGTTCAACCAAGTTAACTGCATGTTTTAAAATAATTATTTTTCAGAGGAATATAAGAGAATCCCAAGTTTCTACAAAACAATGTAAATTATACACTAAATACAATGTCTAGGATACAATCCAAAATTATTCACTATCTGAATAAACAAAAAATTATGCCTCATTCTGAAGAGAAGAGACAAAGGAGATCAACCCCAAGAAGTTCTAGTCAAAGCTATTAAAGCAGCTATTAAAACTGTGCAAGAATGTAAAAAAAGTTCTCATGGTAGTGGCCGAAAAACTCCCAAATTTGGTAACAGACATAAAGTTACAGATTCAAGAAGTTCAGTGAATAATAAGCAGGATTAATACAAAGAAAACCCCATCTAGGTGCATCATAGTCTACTGAAGACCAAACTTAAAGAGAAAATACTGAAATCAGCTACAGGAAACTAGGGAATAATGATTTAAAGGACTGCTGACCTCTCTTTAGAAACACTGGAGGCCAGAAGACAGTGCAACATCATCTTTAACATGCTGAAAGGAGAAAAAAAGTCACCCCAGAGATCTGTATCTAGCAAACATATATTTCAAGAATGAATTAAAAAAAACTAATATTTTCAGGTAAAAGGAAACTAAGAGAATTTGCAGATCTAAATTACAAGAAATGCTAGAGGAAGTTCTTCAGGCTAACAGGAGATTTTACCAGAGGGAAACTCAAATCTTTAAGAAGGAATAAAAGCCACTGAAAATAGTAAACATCCGAGTAAATACAAAGGATGTCTTCTTCCTCCTCTTTAAACTGTGCATTACTGTTTAAAGTAAACAATAGGCGGGTGCGGTGGCTCACACCTGTTATCCCAGCACTTGGGGAGGCCGAGGCGGGTGTATCATGAGAACAAGAGATCAAGACCATCCTGGCCAACACAGTGAAACCTCGTCTCTACTAAAAATAAAAAAAATTAGCTGAGCATGGTGGCACGTGCCTGTAGTCCCAGCTACTCAGGAGGCTGAGGCAGGAGAATAGCTTGAACCCGGGAGGTGGAGGTTGCAGTGAGCCAAGATTGTGCCACTGCACTCCAGCCTGGTGACAGAGCAAGACTCCATCTCAAAAAAAAAAAAAAAAAAAAAATTTGGTGGGATTTTAGCATATGTAAATAATTTGCATGACAATCATGGCATAATAGATGCAGGGAAGGGAATAGGAAAGGACCCTATACAGTAAGCTATCTATATTTTATGCAAAGTGATACAATGTTAGTTAGCTCTTAGCTGTGAAACGTTTATCCCTGGAGCAACCACTTAATAATGTAGAGATAGAGCTAAAAAGCCAATAGATAAAAATGTCTGCTCTGAGAAGGACACTATTAAGAGAATAAAAAGACCAGCCACAGACTGGGAGAAAATATTTGCAAAACAGTTACCTGATAAAGCCCTGTTAACCAAAATATACAAAGAATTTTTTACAATTCAACAATAAGAAAACAATGAGATTAAACGATGGGCCAAACGAGGAGTTTGAGACCAGCCTGGGCAACAAGGAAAAAAAAAAAAAAAACTTAGCTGGGCATGGTGGTGCATGCCTGTAGTCCCAGCTACCTAAGAGGCTGAGGCAGAAGGATCACTTGAGCCTAGGAGTTCAAGGCTATAGTGAGCTATGATCATGCCACTAAATTCCAGCCTGGGCAACCGAGCAAGGCTCTGTCCCTTAAAAAGAAATAGGCTAGAGACACCTCACCAAAATATACACGTGGCAAATACATATAGGAAAAGATGCTCCACACATCATATGTCATCAGAGAAGTATAAATTAAGACAGTGAGGTACCACTACACATGTATTAGAATGGCCAAAATCCAGAACACTGACATCACCAAATGCTGGCAAGGATATTGAGCAACAGCAACTGTCATTTATTGCTCATGGGAACGCAAAATGGTACAGCCACTTTGGAAGACAATTGGCAGCTTCTTATAAAACTAAATATAGTTGCCATATGATCCAGCAATTGCACTTCTTAATATTTACCCAAAGGAGTTGAAAACTTACGTCCACACAAAAACCTGCACACAGATGTTTATAGCAATTTTATCCATAACTGCCAAAACTTGAAAGCAACCAAGATGTTCTTCAATAGGTGAATGGATAAATAAGCAGTGGTACATCCAGATAATTGAATATTATCCAGTGCTCTTAAGAAAATGAGCTATCAAGCCATGAAAAGGCACAGAGGAAACATAGATCCACATTACTAAGTGAGAGGAGCCAATATGAAAAGACTACATACTGTGTGATTATACCTATGTGACATTCTGGAAAAGGCAGAACTTTGGAGACAGCTGAAAGACCAGAGGCTGCAGGAGTGGGGGTGGTAGGATGAATAGGCAGAGCCTAGAGGATTTTTAGGGCAGTGAAGCTACTCTGTATGATACTATAATGGTGGATACATGTCATTACACATTTGTCCAAACCCATAGAATGTACGGTACCAAAAGTGCACCCTAATATAAACTATGGACTTTGATAATGTGTTAATGTAGATTCATCAGTTACAACAAATGTACCACACTTGATAGTGGGGGAGGCTACGTGTGTGGGGGAGCAGAGATATTTGGGAAATGTGTACCTTCCTCTCAATTTTGCTGTGAACTTAAAACTGCTCTGAAAAATACTCTATTAACTAAAAAGACCCAGTTAATCCAAAAGAAGTCAGGCAAGGTGGAACAGAGAAGCCAAAAATAGTGGGGACAAACAAGACAAATAGTAAAATGGCAGACTTAAGTCCAGTCGTATAAACAACTACATTAAATGTAAATGGTCTCTATCTGCACTAAGACGGCAGCCACAGGCCACGTGTGATACTTGTTAATTGACATTAAATAAAATTTAAAAGTCAGTCTCTTTATTGCACTAGCCACATTTTAAGTGCTCAGTAGTGACTCTTATATTTCACTAGTATATTGAACAGCACAGATATAAAATATTTCCATTATCACATAAATTCTATTGACCAGCATTGGTCTGGTCAATCATGGAGATTATCAGAACTGACACAAATTCCCCCCAAAAAGACCCAACTGCATGCTGTTCACAGCAAGTCCACTTAAAATATATAAACTACACAGATAAGTTAAAAGTAAATGGATGGGAAAAGATACCATGCAAATGTCAAGCAAAAGAATGTGGTGACTGGATTAATATCAGATAAAGTAAACTTCAAGGCAAAGGGTATTACCAGAGATAAAGAGGGACATTTCATATTAATAAAAGGGTCACTACACCAGGAAGATACAATAATTATAAATGCATGTGTTTAATAACAGCTTAAAAGTACATGAAACAAAAAGTGACATAAAGGTAGAAATAGACGATTACACAGTTATAGCTGGTGATTTTAAATATTCCTCTCACCAATTGATAGAATAACTAGAGCAAATGTCAGTAAAGATAGATCATAAAAATACCATCAATTACTTTTAACTGACATTTATAGAACACTACAGCCAACAACTGCAGAATACACATTCTTTTCAAGTGCACATAGTACATTCACTAAAATAGACCATCTGGCTGGACCATTAAATAAGTCTCAACAAATTTAGGAAGACTGAAAACATACTGAATATGGTTCTCTGAACACACTGGAAATAAGTTAGAAATAAATAATGTGTCTATTTAAACTCCAGATATTTGGAAGTTAAGCAACACGCTTCTAAATCATGTGCCCCCAAAAAATCAGAAAATAATATGAATAAAATATGAAAATACAACATACCAAAATGTTTAGGATGCAGCTAGCACCAGGCTAACAGGGAAAGGTATAGTTTAAAAATACTAATGAGACAGCCAAGTGGGAGGGGGTCGCTGGAGAAGCTCCAACCAGCCTGCCCACTGAGGTGGAGCTGGAGCCTAGGGAAGTTCACGACCCTTGCAGCAGGGAGGAGCCCGGCCCTTCCTCTTCTTGTGTGGAACCTGGGATTCAAGCTGCCGGGCAGGAAGCGCTCTAGCAGGGACTCTGGGCTAGTAAGAGTCCCTGCTTCTCCCTTTTCTTCCTTTTCACCCAATAAAGCCCTGCGTTACTCACCCTTCAAACCCTCTGCGAACCTAAATTTTCATGGCCGTAGGACGGACAAGGACCCCATCTTTAGCTGAACTAAGGAAAAGTCCTGCAACTCTAACATTAGCAAAGAAGAAAGGTCTAAAATCGGTGATCTAAACATCCACCATAAGAAGCTAGAAAAAGAAGAGTAAACTCAGAAGCAGAGGAATAAAAAGAATAGAGTCGAAACCCCAAGTGCAACATATCCCAGAAATGCAAGATTGGCTTAACATTAGAAAGGCAATCAATGAAATACAACATATTAGCCGAATAAAGGAGAAAACTACATGATCATCACCATAGATGCAGATAAGGCATTTAACAAAATTCAGTACTCATTCATGCTTCATTAAAAACAAAAAACTCGGCCAGGCGCGGTGGCTCACGCCTGTAATCCCAGCACTTTGGGAGGCCGAGGCGGGTGGATCACGAGGTCAGGAGATCGAGACCATCCTGGCTAACACAGTGAAAACCCGTCTCTACTAAAAATACAAAAAATTAGCCGGGCGTGGTGGCGGGCGCCTGTAGTCCCAGCTACTTAGGAGGCTGAGGCAGGAGAATGGCGTGAACCCAGGAGGCGGAGCTTGTGGTGAGCCGAGATCGCGCCACTGCATTCCAGCCTGGCCGACAGAGCGAGACTCCGTCTCAAAAAACAACAACAAACAAACAAAAAAACACCAAAAAACTCAGAAAACTAGAAACAACAATAAAAGGAAACTTCCTTAATCCGATAGTTTCTATGAAAACCTCACAGCTAACATTATACAAATGATGATAAAAGGAAAGTTTTCTCCTAAGATCATAAGACAAGGATATCTGCTTCCACTTCTATTGAATAATGTACTGAGAGGCTCTAGCCACTGCAGACAAGAGGGGGAAAAGATGATAAAGATCAGGAAGAAAAAAGCAAAACTTGTAGATGACATGATTATTTACAAAGAAACTCCTAAAGGAATCAACAAAACATCTACAACTGATGACTAAAGTAGCAAGGTTGAAGAATTCAAGTACTTTTGCAACGATTGTGTATTTTTATGGACTACAGCAAACAATTGAAAAGTAAAATTTTGAAATTCCATTTACAATAACATCAAAAGAACATAAAATACTTTAGAATGAATTTACAAGAGATGTGCAAAATCTCCATATGAAAACTTGGTTAAGAAATCCTAAATAAATGGAGGAATATACCTCTTTCATGAATTGTCAAGATGTTCTTCCCAAAATAGATCCAACACAATCCCAGAAATCAAGATCCCACAGCTTTTTGGATAAGCTGATTCTATGATTTTTTAGTGGAAGTGTAAAAGTTTTATAACATCCAAAGAATCTTGAAAAAGAAGAGCAAAGTTAGAGGACTCAATTATAGTCCCACTAAAGACCTACTATAGAGCTGTAAGTAATGTAAATCCTGTGGTATTAGCATAAGGGTGGGCAAATAATGAACAAATTGAATTCCTGAAACTCAGCCATATTTATCTTTTCAACAAATAGCATTGGAATAACTGGAAATCCACCTGGACAAAATGACCTTTGACTCTTACCTCATACCATAGGGAAACAAACTTAAATGGATCATAGACCCAAATATAAAAGTGTGGGGAGACAGAAAACCTATGCAACCTTAAAGGAGGTAATGATTTCTCAAAGGGCACCAAACATACAGAAAACATATTTAAGAAAATAAATAGGCAAATCAGAGGTAGAAAATATTTGCAAGATACGTATCTGAGAAAGGACTGGTATCCTGCAGACATAAAAGATCTCTATAATTCAGTAACAGAGAAACTAATTTTTTAAGTGGGCAAAATATTTCAACAGAAAATTCACAAGAGAAGGTACACAAGTGGCCAGCAAGCACATTAGACATCAGGGAAATGCAAATTAAAACCACAGTGAGATATCGCTACATCCACCAGTATTTTTAGACATCAGGGAAATGCAAATTAAAACCACAGTGAGATATTGCTACATCCACCAGTAGTTTTAAAATTAAAATGACTGATACTGCCAAATGTTGACAAAGATACGGAGCATCCAGAACTATTGTACACTGTCAGTACAGCTGCTTTGGGAAAATGTCCGGCAGTTTCTCATAAAACAAAATACATACCTACCCTATGACCCAGCAATTCCACTCCTAGGTCTTTATGTAAGAGATATGAAAATATATGTCTACATAGTTGTGCAAGAATGTTCCTAACAGTTTTATTTATGATGACCAAAATTTTCTAACAGTTCTCCTTTCTGTCAATAGGAGGAGAATGAATAAACAAACTATGGTATACCCAAACAATGAAAAACTAGCAATAAAGAGGAAGAGGAAGGAATTACTAAGACACATAACATGGGTAAATCTCAAAAACATAATGTTTTCCACAAAAGAGTACATACCGGCATGATTCCATTTATATGGAGATTTATAACAAAAAAACTGAGTTCTATAAAAGCGAAAGTAATCGATGGTAGAAAAATTCTGAACAGTGGTTTTCTCTGGAGGAATGTGGGTGGGGAATTACAGGGAAGGGACTTAGGGGGACCCTGTTGGTGATGTTTGGTTGGTAGGTTGGATAGGTGATTTGCAGAGGTGTACGCATTTGTCAGAACTCACCTAATGATACACTTAAGATTTGTGCATTCATTGTATGTAAATTTTATTCGAAAAGGAAAAAAAATCTGCAAGTAAATATTGAACCCTACGTAGTGATATGCAGGTAGAAGTACTGTGGATGAGGGCGGAAGTGTACCAAGCTCTGCAACTTACTCTGAAATGCATCCAAACAAGATGGGTTGATGGATGGACAGAGGGACGGGTAGATATCTAATAAATCAAGTATAGTAACATGTTAATTGTAGAATCTAGGTGGTGGGTATACGGGTGTTCACTGTAAAGTTCTTTCAACTTTTTAGAATGTTTGAAATTTTTCATAATAAAATGGATTTAAAAGGTAATTGCAGTACTCACCCTGGGTGTATACACATGCACCTATTCTCGCGATGCCCCGAAAGCTCTTGCCCCTCAGAAGGCTAGATGAAAGAGGGGCATTGGGGAGTGAGTAACAGAGCCGAGAGGACTGCTAACAGCACCAGGGTTTCTGATGAAAATGCACTCGCCAGAGCTGTGTTTCTTTATTCGAAATCATACGGTTTTACTCAACAGGGCTCCTAGCCCTACTGTCTCTGCTCCTGGTGCGTAAGGGTGGTGTGTGGGGCTCTGAGCCTGGGACCGCTCTCTCGGAAGGTGGGAAGATGCCCACGTATCCATTCCTCTCCGCGTACCGATTCGCTCCCACACGCCCGGGCGGGTGATTCTGGAGGGCCGCGCGGGGCTGTGTGCGCTGGCGGGGGCGGGATGTGTCTGGAGGGGGCAGAGCGCCCTCTCCCGGCCCCGGAGGGCCCACGCGGACCGGCTGAGCGTCCCACCAGCCGGTTCTGCATCCACTCCCCAGATCTGCGCGCCCTGGTGGGAGCACTGCAGCCCCGGGTCGGCCCTTCGAACGCCAGGCGTCCACCCGCGGAGACCAGCGCAGGAGGCGGGCCCGCGTGCAAGGAGGCGGGCGACAGGGTGGAGTCGCCGCAGCTGGCAGCCGCACGGCTCCACCTGTTGCAGCGTCGGAGCGCGCCCGCCTGAGAAGGCAGAGCGCGGTGCGGACCTGTTCTCCGCGCGCCGGCTGGCAGGGCAGGGCCGCGGCTGCCAGGAGGCCCGGGAACAGTCCCGACGGAGCGGCGCGGAGAGGGCGCTCCCCGGAAGGTGAGATCCGAGCGCGGCAGCGGCGCCAGCGCCCCCTACAAGGCGGGGTCTTGGGGAGGGGGCCCCGGCGGTTTGCTGGAGAGCCTTGCTACTGTTCTGCATGAGGTGGGGGATGTCTTCTGCGCGGACCCCGCGTCCAGGCAAAACTCTGGAACGCACTAGGCAGCCAAGCCCGGGTGGAAGAGATGGAACCCTCCAAGGTCAAGGTCTCCTGGCTGCGGGGCCCTTCCAGCCCCCAGTATTTGGCCTCCTCTCCGGAAGCGGGGCTGGCTTGCGTTGCGCGCTTGGTCCGGGCGGAGCCTACTAGTAGGCGCAGAGGACGCCCCCGCGCAGGATCCAGAGACCAAGGGCGCTCTGGCACGGTCAAGGCGAGGGAGGCTGCCCGGGGGAGAAGCCCCTAACTTCCTTCGCCCCCTGTTCCAACCTCCCTTTCTGGTCTCCTCTCTCCAGCCCGTCCGCCCAACGGATGCGCAGCGTTGGAGCCCGGCCGGAGGTCGGAGCCCTCGGACGCCGCAAACCTCGGACGCCGCTCAGCACAGCCCCTCTCTCCGTGCGCCCGCCCTGGACCCCCTCCATCCCTAAGACCCGGCAGCCGATTCGGTGACTCGGGAGGCCACAGGCTCAGCGCGACACCACGACCACAACTAGGAGGCACCACCGTCGATCTACCTGGGGAGGCACCTACAAAGCTAGCAGACTGACACCCGCGTCCTAGCCGTCGGCGGCCTGCGAAGCGATAGTCAAAGGAACCAGGACCCCGGGGCTCTGCTTACCCGCCGACCTCCGGACCCCGCCCCCCCTCCGCAACCCGCGACCTTCTCTTTGGCGGAAACTCGAGTTCGCTCGAGCTTGCCCTGAAGACGCGCCACGCCCCCTCCCCTATCTGAGCCGGTCAGGGAGCCAGGGTGGAAACGGCGCCGGCATCCCAGCGCCAAGCAGACGTGGACTCTGCGCCGGTTCCCCGGGACCTTCAGCGTTAAGGAGAACTCCGAGGAGAGCAGGGGGAGTGGAGGGGAACGGCGGCGACAAAGCGGATTTGAAACTAGGAGTCAAGGAGGACGTGGGGAGCTGGCGCCGCAGGAGCTACTGAGGCGGCGGCCGGGAGAGCCTCGCGGCCTGCGGGAGCGCCTGGCGGTCATGGGCGAGCCTGCCGTGGGGCGCCCGGGAGCTGGCTGAGCGCCGGGGCCCTTATTTCCCGGGGGTGTGGACGAGATTCCGCCGACGCCCGGTGCCGTGGGCCTGGGGGCTGCCTCTGGGGGCCCGGCCATGGCCGGCCGGGGTTTCAACTGGGGCCCGGGCCAACTGAACGAGGACAACGCGCGCTTTCTGCTGCTGGCCGCGCTCATCGTGCTCTACCTGCTGGGCGGCGCCGCAGTCTTCTCCGCGCTGGAGCTGGCGCACGAGCGCCAGGCCAAGCAGCGCTGGGAGGAGCGCCTGGCCAACTTCAGCCGCGGCCACAACCTGAGCCGCGACGAGCTGCGCGGCTTCCTCCGCCACTACGAGGAGGCCACTCGGGCCGGCATCCGCGTGGACAACGTCCGCCCGCGCTGGGACTTCACCGGCGCCTTCTACTTCGTGGGCACCGTCGTTTCCACCATAGGTAAGTGTGCTGGCCGGACTCGCTGACAACCTCCGGGCGGCCTCCACTTCCTCCGGGGGGCAGGACCGACCCTCTCAGCCTTTCATTCATCCATCTGGGCGCCCAGCCCGACTCCACTGACATGAGCTGTCGCCTGATCAACAGGTGGTATTGCCTGCCCGCCGCTCTAATGTGGTCCAGGCACCCGCAGCTTCAGCGTCACCTGGCAGCTTGTTAGAAATGCAGTCTCAGTCTCCTCTGCAGACCTGCTGAGTCAGAATCTGCATGTTAACAAAGTCCCCAAAGGATTGGAATGATCCTTAAATTGGAGACGCTCTGCTCTGGGAGATTTTCAGTCTAATGAAGGAGACGGGGCTTGAGTTCATGGGGAAGAAGGCTTTTACAGATAGGGACAGGAAACTAAACATTAACTGAGTCAGTCAGGGGAAGTGCAGATTTTAAAAGATTCTGCCCTCGACTTCACACTTACTGAGAAAAATCAGAACACCAGACTGGAAGTGAGGAAGCAAAAGTGCCAATGACGGTTCAAAAGATGGAAAATTTTCCACCAGGAAGAACCAGGGAAGTGACCTTTGGGCTGAATCAATTCGCGTTAGGCGTAACTTGGGTTTGGGAACTGAAAGCGCGTTGCACTCTGGAGTAGGAGAGAATCGCATTCAGGGGCCCCATGAGCTGGTTGGAGTGGTGGAAGGAATACTAGGAAGGTCTGCTGTCTAATGGGATGGAGGCGGGGGTAGGACCTTCACTGACAGACTGAGGAGCTGGAACTTACCTAGAGGCACCTGGAAGCCATTGAGAATTTTTTAGCAAAGATGTAGCACAGCTATAATCAGTTGTGTTTATTTCCCAGCAGAAGGAAAATGATTTGGGGGAGTCTTTGCACCACACCCCTAAACATTGTTCATCCTTGAAGAATAATCAAGTGATTAATGGGAGTTGGGGAAGATGCTGTAGAAATAAATTCTGAGGGGGGCAAAAAGAGACCTGGAGCAGGGGAGGGAGCTTGGAAAAGTTAGACGGAGAGGAAGTGGCCTCCAAGCTGCAAAAAAGGCTGGCAGTTGCAAACAGCCCAGGGTGCATGTGCTGAGCGCTCTGTAGCTACTGCCCCTGTGCACTCTAGAAGAGCTCGCTGGTGGGGTGGGGTGACAAGTTGAGCCTCCTTGAGGCTCCCACACATGGCTGTGCTACATAGACATTCTGCCAGGAGAAGCAGCACAAAAGACAAAAGAGATCGGCTTCAGGTCAGATTCATCATGAAAGACTTCCCAGGGCTAGTCCAGGAATCCAGGGCTTCAGCTGATGCATAGGAGGTGAGGCAGAGGACCAGTATGATTAGGGACACACAGGCTGTATCTGAAGTGCCTGGCTCCCAGCCCCCATCCCATCCCAGATGGCACTGCCCATCAGCAGGCCATGATGGCACCACCATAACTGGGTATCAGGCAGGAAAACTTGCAGCAGACCAGAATTGGCTCAAGATTGGTGAAGGAGGAATAACACCCCCATGGTTCTCCCCCCGAGCCCACATTCTCTGCTGGACTCTTAGCTGTGTTCCACAAGCCCCTCCTCACATCACCTCCCACGTCTCAGAAGACAGTTCCAGGATCTTCACATAGGCAAGACTTGGGATGAACAAACTGATTAGGAGGTGTCACTTTGGAAGTGACCTTGACTCTACTGTGTTTGCATAGCAAGTACAGGATTTTTTTAGATTGAATGGTTACTTAGGATGGGTTTGATGGGAGATTTGAGGGCTGAATCATCCCCACCACCATGAAAAACCATCTCTTGGTGCTCCCAGTGGGCACAGAGGCAGGAAGGAGCAGAGTGTGTGTGTGTGGACAGGTGCATCCATGTAGCAGGAACTGAGAGTGGCATGGGTAGGTGGCCATATAGGAACATGGGCTTTGGAGATACCAATATGACAATGTGGCATGGAGGAGTGGAAAGAAACCTGGGCAAAGAGTCTGGAGTGGGAGCTTTTCATCCTGCCTCTGTATCTTGGGCAAGCCTCTTAACTATTCCGAGCCCCATCCTTTTCTCATCTGAGGCATCTACAAAGTGCCCACCTTGGTATCTGGCACATCACCTATTTGGTGAATATTAGTCCTGCCCCCTGCTCCCTCCCTCTGCCTAAGCCTGCCCCTGTCACAGGGTTCTTGTGAGGGACAATGAGCTCTTGTAAGTGCGTGCGTGTTAAAAGGTGAAAAACATTATGTAAGTGTGGGCTGATTTTTATTTCTCATTTGTAACATTTCCTTTTAAATTGTTTCACTAATTGTTGTAATAACAGCACTGGCTAACCTTTATCAGGCCCATATTAGGCACATACTGTGTGATTATTACCTGAATGTGCAATGCAGCTCATTGCTATGTGACATTCACACTTCATTTCAGCCAACACAACTCCATGAGGTAGGCATAACACTCCCCCGTTATAGATGAAAAAGATGAAGGTTCAGGTTTTTTTGTAAAATAAAGTATAAAGAAGAAAAAAATCAAGTTATATGCAGTAATATCATCCAAATTAACCATTGTTAATGTTTTGGTCCATTTTCTTCTAGTCTCCTTTTTCCTCTGCGTATACTTATATACATATGCATTTTTTAAAATTAGAATTATATTCTATAAACCACTTATATCTTGCATTTTTATTGTAACATTACATGATGGTATTTTTCTTCTAAAAATTAATTCCACCATGCTTTATTCTGCAAAGACTTTGAGGTAGCAGACAAAGTATACAGTAAAATAATCATAAAATACAATTAAAACTTCAGAACCAGGGAAAAGAAGAACAGAAATATGGAATGCAAGTGGAGCTATGAAGTTGCTAGAGAGGAATTTTGTCTTAGTTTGAGTTCCCTTAGAAGCAGACCTTGAGCCAAGAATTTGAGTGTAAGCAGTTTATTGGGAGGAGCAAGGGATACAGGTAGGTGCAAGAGAAAGTGAATCAAGGAAGGAAAGTAAGTTAATCCAGGGTATGCTATTAAGGCAGGTGCCATAGTGGGCAATTGGTACCTAATCCCAAATGGAAGCTTGGAAGCACTGCAAAGCTCCTGACCCAGATATCCCACGCAAGAAAGCTGGGATGTTTACATACCCACACCTGTCAGGAATTGGTTAAAAAGCTGTCTGGGGAGGATGAGGAAGGAGCACAGGGATGTAATTCCCAGGTACTTCTGGCCTTATTTTCTTTCATGGACAGCCCAAGGGTAGCCCTCAGGCAAAGATAGGCTCTGCTGTTGGAAATCAGGCCAGTGTGCCAGGAAATGATAACATGATCCCAAGGAATGGTAGGGAATCCCATGGAAGGAAAAGAACCAGCAAGCTTCAGATTTGTTTCAGGCTTCATGGCAGACAGAGTCATGACCCATACTAGAATTAATATCAGAAAGGAGGAAACATAAACTTTTCCCAGTACCTAATTCTCCTTTTTTGAGACAGTCTTGCTCTGTCACCTAGGCTTGACTGCAGTGGCACAATCTTGGCTCACTGCAACCCCTGCCTCCAGGGTTCAAGCAGTTCTCCTGCCTCAGCTTCCCAAGTAGCTGGGATTACAGTTGTGCGCCACCATGCCCAGCTAATTTTGGTATTTTTTTTTTTTTTTTTTTAGTAGAGATGGGGTTTTGACATGTTGGCCAGGCTGGTCTGAAACTGTTGACCTCAAGTGATCCTCCTGTCTCAGCCTCCCAAAGTGCTGGGATTACAGGTGTGACCCACTTTTTATTTTTTTATTTTTTGAGGGAGTCTCAATTTGCCACCCAGGATGGAGTGCAGCGGCATGAGCTTGGCTCACTGCAACATCTGTGCCTCCCAGGTGCAAGCAATTCTCCTGCCTTGGCCTCCCAAGTAGCTGGGATTACAGGTGCAAGCCACCACACCCAGCTAATTTTTGTATTTTTAGTAGAGAGAGGGCTTCACCATGTTGATCAGGCTGGTCTTGAAATCCTGGCCTCAAGTGATCCGCCCACCTCAGCCTCCCAAAATGCTGAGATTACAGGCATGAGCCACCACACCTGGCCCCAGTACCTAATTCTCAAAAGTATTTTCTCTTTGGGATTATATATAGGAGACATTGTGTAGGACAACAGATGATATTCACAAACAATATTTTCCTGGAAAATGCAATTGAGGATTTCATGTAGCTGTTATCTAATTGAGACCTTTGACTTAAAAGTCAAAGCTTAGAGTGGAAAACACTTTGCCAGTTTCTCTACAGGTTAAACATAGGACTACTTTATGACCCAGTAATTCCATTTCTAGGTATATAGCCAAAAAAAATCAAAAGTAGGGATTCAAACAGATATTTGTACATCAGTGTTCATAGCAGCATTATTTACAATATCCAAACAACCCAAGTGTCCATCAACAGATGAATGAATAAACCAAATGTGGGCTACATACAATGGAATATGATTCAGCCAAAAAAAAGGAATGAAATTGGCCAAGCAGGGTGGCTCACGCCTGTAATCCCAACACTTTGGGAGGCCAAGGCAGGTGGATCACGAGGTCAGGAGTTTGAGACCAGCCTGGCCAATATGGTGAAACCCCGTCTCTACTGAAAATAAACAAATTAGCTGGGTGTGGTGGCACATGCCTGTAGTTCCAGCTACTCGGGAGGCTGAGGCAGGAGAATTGCTAGAACCTGGGAGGCAGAGGTCGCAGTGAGCTGAGATCACACCACAGCACTCCAGCCTGAGTGACACAGTGAGACCATCTCAAGAAAAAAACAAAAAGGAATGAATTTTGATATATGCTATAACACAGATGGACCTTGAAAATAATTATGCTTAGTAAAATAAGCCAGACACAGAAGGACAAATATTGTATGATTCCATTTATATGAGGTACCTAGAATAGGCAAATTCATAGAGATAAATTAAAATAGAGGTTACCAGGGGCTGAGGGAAGGCCAGAAGTGGGAGTTATTGTTTAACGGGTGCTTTCAGTTTGGGATACTGAAAACATTTTGGGTATAGATAGTGGTGATGGTTGCACAACATTGCAATTATATTTAATGCTATTGAATTGTACACTTTTAAATGGCTAAAATGATAAATATGTTAAGTATATTTGACTGCAGTAAAGAAAACCTCAGGGCAGAGTATTAAAACACAATTCAGAAATGTTGATTCTGAAAAAGGCTGGAGATCAGACATGAAACAGGGATAAACTTGAAGTCCTCAGAAAAGTAGAATGACAGTATGTCTTGTAAATGATCTTCTGTGAATATCTTTTCTCTGAAACCAGCTTTTGTTAGGAGCTTGTCCCCGTGTTTGCTGGTGTATCTGTAGATAGCTTCTGTCCCCAAAGGGTTTGAGGCACTCTGCATTTGACAGAGTTGGGGAAGGCTTAGGTTTTGCTGCAGTAACAAGCTACTCCCAAAATCTCAGTAGCTTAATGTAATGAAAGTGTACTTCTTACCCACACCGAGTTCACTGTGGGCGCTGGCGATGCTGCAGGGCAGTTGTCTCTGTGTTGCCCCAGCGCTTCAGCCTCTTCTGTCTCTTGGCTCCTCTTCCTCAGCACATGCTTCCAGGATTGCTCTGGAAGGGGAAGAAAGAGCTGAAGAGTGAGCACCAATGATTAAATGGCCACCACCACCTGGAAGTAGCACAGGTCCCTTCCACTCCCACGTCCTTGGCCAAATCAAGTCACAGAATCACCACCCTGTACTTCAAAGGGTCAGGGAAACATTATTCCATCCCCTTTGTGGCAAGTTGCAGAAGAAATGTTTCTTCCAGTCTAAAAAAGCACATGTTGGGCCCAGCGCGGTGGCTCATGCCTGTAATCTCAGCACTTTGGGAGGCGGAGGTGGATGGATTGCTTGAGGCCAGGAGTTCGAAACCAGCCTGGCCAACATGACAAAACCCCATCTCTACAAAAAAATAGAAAAAATTAGCTGGGTGTGGTGGTGCAGGCCTGTAGTCCCAGCTACTTGGCGGGCTGAGGTGGGAGGATCACTTGAGCCCAGGAGGTTGAGGTTGAGGCTGCAGTGAGCCATGATCATGCCACTGCACTCCAGCCTGGGCAATAGGGCAAGACCCTGTCTCAAGCAAAAAAAAGAAAAGAAATGCAGACTCTCAGGTCAACCCCAGACCAACAGAATCAAAGTCTATGCTTTAATAAGACACCCAGGTGAGTCCTGGGCACATTGAAGTTTGAGAAATCTAGAGTCTAGAGGGCTGTTCATGTTGTGATGTTGCTGACTAGGACAAGCCTTCCCATGCTTTAGAACATAGACAAACTGGTGGCCAGGCAGGTATGGTGAGGAGGTGAGCTCACCTGCTGTCTTATGACCTCCTCGCCAGCTGGAAGTCAAGTGCACTGAGGGCAGGTTCATTACACACCATCCAGATGCAGGGATGCGCCGGGCTCAGGCTGAGAAGATGACCCGGCTCATGAGGACCCGAGATGCTCAGATGGAGAGGCTCAGCCTCGCCTCATATGTGACTAGATTCTCAACAACAGTTTTTATTCTTTTTTTTTTTTTTTTGAAACGGAGTTTTGCTTTGTCACTGAGGCTAGAGTGCAATGGTGCGATCTTGGCTCACTGCAACTTCTGCCTCCCGGGTTCAAGCGATTCTCCTACCTCAGCCTCCTGATTAGCTGGGATTACAGGTGCCCGCCACCACACCCAGCTAATTTTTGTATTTTTAGTAGAGATGAGGTTTCACCATGTTGGTCAGGCTGGTCTCAAACTCCTGACCTCGTGATCTGCCCACCTCGGCCTCCCAAAGTGCTGAGATTATAGGCATGACCCACTGTGCCCAGCCCTATTCATTTTTATTAAACAGAGATAATTATGCAGGTGCCCTTTTCTGGCCCGGGGTGTGGCCCATGATTGGCTCTGCATGGCTGTACTCTACAAGACCCCCATGGGATTCTGGGGCTCAGCTGGTAGGTGTCTGGTTGGCCCTGGTCAGTGTGAAATCCACGTGGTGCTAAACTAAATCTTGCTTTGGGAATCTTTTTGTTTGTTTGTTTGTTTGTTTGTTTTGAGATGGAGTCTCGCTCTGTCGCCCAGGCTGGAGTGCAGTGGCGCAATCTCAGCTCACTGCAAGCTCCGCCTCCCGGGTTCACGCCATTCTCCTGCCTCAGCCTCCCGAGTAGCTGGGACTACAGCCGCCCGCCACCACGCCCGGCTAATTTTTTGTATTTTTAGTAGAGACGGGGTTTCACTGTTTTAGCCAGGATGGTCTCGATCTCCTGACCTCGTGATCCGCCCGCCTCGGCCTCCCAAAGTGCTGGGATTACAGGCGTGAGCCACCGTGCCCGGCCCGGGAATCTTTTTTTTTTTTTTTTTTCTCATAGGAACAAGGCCGAGGAAAGAGCTTTTGAAATCAAAGTATATCAAGTCCAAACAATAAAATATTGAAAGTCACTATTTTACAGTATAAAGTTATAAACTGACATCAGAGAAGATGAGGCATTCAGAAAGAATAAAAATATCCCACGAATGCATTAAATGATATACATTAATGGATGTTATGCATGGGTCAAGATTTAAATCATACACTGAGCACTTTACACGTTACCAAACATTTGTGCACAAACCTTACGGGATAGGCAGGGAAGTTATTACTAATTCTATTTTGCAAGTGAGGACCCTGAGGTGCAGACAGCATAAATATCTCGCTTAAGACCACACAGCTATAAAGTGGCAGAGTTAGAATTAGAACCAAGTTTTGTTTTTTTAGTGTCTAGTGACAAAATAAATATATATTAATTTTGGAAGACTGGAAATAATATGGGAAAGTATAAAAAAAGTAGAAATCATCCATAATTCTACCAACCAACAACAAACACTGTAAATAGTCTGGGAAATCGTATTATACGTATTATATTGAACCTAAAGTGCTATTTTTAAAATCTAAGCTGCATCATTATTTTATGTACCATCAAGAAAGAAACACTGCCAATTAAATTCTGACATGCTACCTGTTGTGGGATGCATCTCGATTTCAGAGATATTAAAATTTGGGGGAAAGGTGTATCTTAAAATCACTGAAATGTATTTTGCATCTTATTGCTTTCTATATAACCATTATAACATGAGCAGATTGTTGTAATTAGGCAAAAATGAATCTCTTTATGATTAATATCTCTGATTTCTATTAAAGTTGATTGATTCAAAATGTTGATTAAAAAATACTTATAGTTCATATTCTCTGAATCAACTAATTCTTCCCCCATTTTTCTGCTGGGAGCAGGAGGGATGCTGTGTTAATCAAAGTGTCTGTGTGCTTTATAGTTTAAGGATTTCGACCCTGTCTAAAGACTAAATGTGTCATATTTTTCATCCTTTATTCTCTGTTCAATGTCTATAACTTATTATTTATTACTTAGAGAAATGTTTTTCATTTCAATTCAGTTTCATATTTCAGGCCTTTCCTCGTGCTTTCTCCCGTTGTCTTTGTGCTTAAATCTTTTTCCATCCAGATTCCGTCAGAATGCAAGCTTTTGTTCAATATTTTTGCTACTCTCCGTTTCCAGTTATAGCAGTGGCTTTTAAAGCACTTTAATGTATTGTTTCATGCGAACAATGGCAGGTGCGTTTGGAATTATAGCTGAGGAGCAATGTGCGGTCGTAGGGAATGAGAAAACAGGAAGAGTAGCTGGGTGAGAGCTTACCTCCACTCAGGGTAGGGTGAGACGGCCATACCTCTTCCAGCTTCTAAAATTTCATGGGGAATCTCAGACAATCCATTCTGAGAATCCTGGATTTGTTCAATTATTTGTTTCCTGCTGGGAACATTTCAGTATCTGGAAATTAGAGCTGTGTTGCAGGACATAGCCCTCACTCTCCATTGCCCAGCATTTAGTATTCATATATGCTCATCTTAGCCTGTTGCATTAGAAATTCTTGTTTATATTATAAAATAGACCGGCTTCCTTTTCTTTTATACTAAATTCCGTCCAGTTCTCTCTTTCCATCTATCCCTTTCTCTATGAAGGAGAGATGGGTTTGGTTTGAGCGTTAACCCAAATAATTCTTGGGCTCCTTGGGGTCCTGTCCAAGAAGCTGTCTTCTTTCGAAAGAAGCATGGTCTGTTAGCCAAAAGTAATGAAAAGTAAATTTGATTTTTGCTTGCATCTTAAAAGAAACTTGAGTCTCCAATTTATAACACAAAGGAAACTTCTTCCTTTTCTCCTCTCCCAGTCTCTCATATCTCAAAGGAGTTCTGGAACCTCTTTTCCCTAAACTCCTCCCCAAGTTTCTCCCAATCATCAGCTGTCTTTCTGTCCCTCCCGGTCCCGTCTCCCCACATCTCTCTCTGCTCCCTATTATCAGTATTGACTTCACTTCTGCAACATCATTTAGCTTTCTCTCAGCATATTTCCTGGATTCCCGATAGTAAAGGACAGTCCTGGTAGTTGACCCTGCAAGCAACAATCTTTTCCTCTTAGAAGGAAGGAGAGAATTGGGAGGCCAAGGTGGGCAGATCCACGAGGTCAGGAGATCAAGACCATCCTGGCCAACGTGGTGAAACCCTGTCTCTACTAAAAATACAAAAAATTAGCTGGGCATGGTGGTGCATGCCTGTAGTCCCAGCTACTCGGGAGGCTGAGGCAGGAGAATCACCTGAACCTGGAAGGCGGAGGTTGCAGTGAGCCAAGGTCGCACCACTGCACTCCAGCCTGGGCGACAAAGTGAGACTACGTCTCAAAAAAAAAAAGGAGAGAAGAGTGGGGGAAGATGGTGATCACTAATTAAAGTCATTAATGACTTTACACCTGGGGAACATCTCAGCCATTAGAGGGGGACATTTCTGTGTTCAGACCCAGAAGCACGCAGTCCTGCCGAGGACGGTGGGGAAAATCACCTCATCAGAAGACACCTCTGTCACAACACGGCCCTCCCTTCATCCTCCAGCCTTCTGCCTCTTTCGGTTCAGCTGATGTGAGTTGCCAGACATCTTACCAGGACCTTCAGCACACCTACTGCATCTTCCTTTGGCCAGAGAGTCATCTTTATAAGCCTAATTAGGTGCTCAGGGTTTATTTTTCCCATTCTCTAATCAGCTCTCCTGTGTCTCTCAGCTGATCGCCTCTCCTTGAAAGGGAAACACTGTAATCCGTGAACTCAGGGGTCAGACCGTGAATATAAATGAGTGTAACGGGGTGTAGGACATTAGGGAGCAGTAGGGCCTTGTGCCTTGGAGAGAGCAGCCCCAACACAGGCATTCAGATTCTCACTTTGAAACAGCATTGCGCTGGCCAGACAGGTCTGATGGGTGGAGTCCCCCAGTTCAAGCTTTGATGATTATGAGCTCTGGGCTTCCTTATCTTTGGGAGGGAGGACAGGGAGCACATAGCATCGCTCTTGAGTATAGCAGAGCTTGCTTTTTATAGTTCACTTAAAGGACGCTTGTTCACAGAGGGTGAACCTTGCATGCACTTATTTCTAAAAGGAACTAAGGGCAGTTACGTCCTCCTAAACTCTTCTGATTTCTGCGACTGCACATAGTTATTGAAATCTGTAAGTATGTATGGACTATTACCTTTTTCACATTATTTCCTATACACTTTCTCAAGAATTCCACATGTTTATATGAATGCAGAATGGTTTAACTATACTCAAAGAGTTGGACTTGGGGGTTATATGTGATTTTTTTTTTTTTACTATTGCATATAATAAAAGTATAAAATTTTGGATTTCACCACGGTTAAACACAGTGCACATCTTTGTATACATTTAGTTCTAACAACAACCCCATAAGATCGGTACTATTAATAGTCTCATGTTGCAGACAAGGATCCCGAGGCTCCAAGAGCTTCTGTGCTCCGTCTGAAGCCACCCAGCTGGAAGCAGTGTGGCATCTCCCTTCAAACCTTACACTCCGAACCACCACTTCTTTGCCTTTTCTGCCTTTGGGGTCCTTGTTGTGGGAAGAATCGCCAGTTAAAGTGACCGTGTGTGGTCTCTTTTACAGTGTGGTGGCCCTTAGGTGACCTGGGATAGTCTAAGAAGACAGAAGTGGTCTGGTTAGCAGAATCTCAGGGGAGGCTGATGGTGTAAGGTTTGGGTAGCGTGCTGCCTACCGCCCAGGAGTCCATGTAAACAGAGACTTCTGCCTCCCACCGGCAGTCCTCTCAAAGCTGCAACCTCTCTGCCATCACCATGACGAGGGGTACCCGCCCCCACGACTTTCACCTCCAGTTCAGACATATTTGATCCCAGAAGTCACTTCCTGACTTTGCCTATTAGCTATTGGCGTGTTGGCACCAAAGTTCTCTGTGTCTTGGGTCTTCCCTCCTTTTAAGCAGCTGATGAAGATCACAAGGCTTGGGCCCTGAAGATTAACCAGGGCTGTGGTTTTCAAACTGTGCTCCACGGAACCCTTGGGGTTCATGGTATTTTAAGGGCTGCCTCGAGGGCCAAGAGGACTCCTCAAGTTGTTGTGGTTTTTTGTTTTTGTTTTTGTTTTTGTTTTTTTTTCTGGAGACAGAGTCTCACTCTGTCGCCCAGGCTGGAGTGCAGTGGCACGATCTCGGCTCACTGCAACCTCTGTCTCCCGGGTTCAAGCAATTCTCCTGCCTCAGCCTCCGGAGTAGCTGGGATCACTGGCACGTGCCACCACACCAAGCTAATTTTTCTATTATTACAAAATAGAGATGGGATTTCACCATGTTGGCCAGGCTGGTCTCAAACTCCTGACCTCAGGTGGTCCGCCCACCTTGGCCACCCAAAGTGCTGGGATTACAAGTGTGAGCCACTGCTCCCGACCAAGTTTTTTTGTTTTTTTGTGGGGCAGACGGAGCCCAGGCTGGAGTGCGGTGGCGCAATCTTGGCTCACTGCAACCTCCGCCAGCCCGGGTTCAAGTGATTCTTCCACCTTAGTCTCCCGAGTAGCTGGGACTACAGGCACGCACCACCACACCTGGCTAATTTTTGTATTTTTGATAGAAACAGGGTGTCACCATATTGGCCAGGCTGGTCTCGAACTCCTGACCTCGTGATCCGCCCGCCTTGGCCTCCCAAGGTGCTGGGATTACAGGCATGAGCCATGCCTGGCCTCAAGTTTTTATCTATTTGATTGTTTCAGAGCAGAAGAACTTGATATATTTATATGTCTAAAATATTTATCTTGTTCAGCCACTTTTTTATTGGCTTAAATTTTTTGGTATGTAGAAAAGATTTTTATAGAGCCAAATACACTCATTTTGACCAGCAGCATTTTTTCTATAGCTTTTCATAAATTCAGGTCCCCTCCATGGTTGAGATAAAGATTCTTATCCATTCTCTGTTTAGCTCTTTAACTCATCTCAAATGTTATTTTAAATGATTGCTTTTAAAAAGGTTTTGTGAGATTGGCTACATAGTGATGTTTTGACTTATTTCTAAAATTATCACACAATGATTTGAGAAGATGCATTTTGCAGATTTCTCCTTTTTATTTGTTATTTCTGTATATCCTAGTGTCTGTATATATTTCAGTTGGTTTTTCTCTTATGTTACTGAATTTTGGACCTGGAGGAAACATCTACAACCACCCTCCAAACAGAAAACACATCCAAAATGGCATTTCATTGTATGTTTATGGGAATATAAATTCAGTGCTATTGCTTTTATCACTTGCATAATTTTTATTACTATTTCATTATAATAGTATTGCCTTTATTTACCTCTGCTTTATATGCTAATACCTATTTTTAAACTGAGATAAGATTAAATTTCTGCATCATATTAGCAGATACTTGCTGACTTTTAGACCATCTCTTTAGTTGTAATCTTTAGTAATTTTTTAAAATTAACCACTTAACACATTTTTGTATTTTTATTTTATTATTTTATTTTATATTTTTAAATTTTATTTTATCTTTTTAGGGAAATTTGGTGGACTTAATATTTGGTTTCATTGGTATTATCCTCCTTCATCCTATTTTTCTTATTTTTTAAGTCTGTTTTCAATTCTATATTTTTATTATGATGGCTTAGATGTTCTTTTTGTCATTTAAATGTGATCAGAATGAAATCATATCTAAACTATCTGAGGATAAAAACCATTTCTACCACTATTCTTTATGTTTATAAATAAAATTGAGACCTCGGTTTATTGGTGATACAGAATCGTTCAGCCTGGGGTTCAACCCATTTCCTCCAGCCTCCGTGCCTCCCAGGTCCTTGTTGTATCTTGTTCTCTGGAAATGCTTCTTTAAACGACATTTTTACATCTTGGAATCTACCTTGTATCATCACATCTTTTAACTGAGAGTCCATGACCTCTTTAACCTCTCTAGTGGTTTATGGACTTTTCTTTTTTTGAAACAGAGTCTGGCTCTGTTGCCCAGGCTGGAGTGCAGTGGCACAATTTCGGCTCACTGCAATCTCCACCTCCCAGTTTCCAGTGATTCTCCTGCCTCAGCCTCCTGAGTAGCTGGGATTACAGGTGTACACCACCATGCCCGGCTAATTTTTGTATTTTTTTTTTTAGTAGAGACAGGGTTTCCCCATGTTGCCCAGGCTGGTCTTGAACTACTGACCTCAGATGATCTGCCCACCTTGACCTCCCAAAGTGCTGGGATTGTAGGCATGAGCCACCAGGTCTAGACTTATCTTTTTTGATCTCCCCATCTTTCTCTGTAGTTTCATTCTTCTCGTGCCTCTGGACCTTTAGGCTTTGGTTCATCATTCACTTAAACCCCATTGGATCTCCTCAAGCTTTGCTTGTGCCTTCAGACAGAAAGTAAAGGCAAAATAATGAACCTTTGAGAGAATGACTTTTCCTATGTGGTCTGAAAATGATGCCCCATTTAACACTTAGTGGAGTTGGAGGAAAGAGAAAATAACACCACATTTGTTACCTATTTCTTCTGTGTTTTCTGTCTGGTGCTTTTCTTACTCCTAACTCTTTAGCCACTTTTACTGGTACTTAGGTCTCAAGGTAGTAGTGTTCCTTTTTGTTGCCTGTAGTACTGCTTCTTCAAAGCGACAAGCATATTGACTGCAGGTTGCATTGGACTGCATGTAGTAGGAAACCCCAATACCAATGATTTAAACACATAGAAATTTATTTTTCTCATATAGCAAGAAGTTCAGAGGTCTGTGGTTCAGGGCTGATCTAATAGTCCCACAAGGCCACCAGAGTTCCAGAACCTTCTGTCTTTCTGTTCTGCCAGGCTTAGATGGTGGCTCTGTCTCTCTTTTGCTCATAAAACAGAAATTGTAAGCACTATCAAGACAGGAAGAGGGAAGGAAAGAGGTAAAAGGTGTGTGCCAGCTGAAAAGAACTTTCTGGGAAAATTCCAACAACTCATTGGCGCGAACCATGTCAGATTGTCCCCCAACCCCCATTTGCACGTGAGCTCAATGCTATCTCAAATGCAGCTAGGGTTTCTTTATTGAGACAGAAGGGAAGTCAATATTGTGTAGCAACAATATTGTGTAGACAACTAACAGCGTACCTCCTGGAAAAAGAAAATATTGTCTGAGCGTCTCTCTTTCTGGAATTGTTTTGGAAGGTACTCTGTGAGCAGTTAATGCCTTGATCAATTGTTTTTGTATTCTGGGGATTTTTTATTTTTATTTTTTTTATTTTTTAGAGACAGAGTCTGACTCTGTTGCCAGGCTGGAGTGCAGTGGCGTGATCTCCGCTCACTGCAAGCTCTGCTTCCCGGATTCACTCCATTCTCCTGCCTCAGCCTCCCGAGTAGCTGGGACTACAGGCATCCACCACCACGCCTGGCTAATTTTTTGTATTTTTAATAGAGATGGGGTTTCACCATGTTAGCCAGGATGGTCTCGATCTCCTGACCTCGTCATCCGCCCACCTTGACCTCCCAAAGTGCTGGGATTACAGGCGTGAGCCACTGCACCTGGCTTTTTTTTTTTTTTTTTTAAACGAAGTTTCTCTCTTGTTGCCCAGGCTGGAGTACAATGGTGCGATCTCAGCTCACTGCAGTCTCACCCTCCCAGGTTCAAGCAATTCTCCTGCCTCAGCCTATTGAGTAGCTGTGATTACAGGCACCCACCGCCACACCTGGCTAATTTTTTGTATTTTTAGTATAGACAGGGTTTCACCATGTTGGCCAGGCTGGTCTCGAACTCCTGGCCTCAGGTGATCTGCCCGCCTCAGCCTCCCAAAGTGCTGGGATTACAGGTGTGAGCCACCTTCCCCAGCCAATCCTGGGAATTTTTCTTCAAATGTTTCCTTAATGTTAGTTCAGAGAATCCCTGCATTTTTATCTTGTCACACTTTTTATTCTCAAGTTGAGTATTTGTGTTTTTAAAAGTCTACTAGGTACTTTTGCTTTGTTTTCATCTATTTGCTTACTTTGATATTGTGGATTTGATTCTCCATGTATCTTCCAGCTCACTAATTCTTTTCTCCATTGTCTGATGGCCATTTGCTCACAGTTCTTTCAGCAGATACTATTTCAGCAGCCTACTGTGTGTCAGGCACTGGCTTGGCATTCCTCTTTGCTATTCTCCTGCTGCCATCCTTTTTATTATCATGTGATAGTTATTGATAGTACCTTATTGTGATCTCTCTTCTCTCTTAACATGGATTTTCTTCATTAAATCTTGCTCACTTGTGGGGTTCCTCCCCTTTCAATTTCTCTGCCTGTTTACTATAAGCCACTCCCATTCCCAACAGAATCATGAAACCTTTCTTTAGGGCTCAAAATCTAAAAACTGAACTTAGGCTACATTTATCATTTTCCTCAGTAAGGCCTGTCTTATTCCTTCTAGCTGCTGATCCTTTTGGCTCCAGATGTTATATATTTGATATTTGGAATAGAGACATGCTATACTATTTCTCAACCTAACATATTTTGAGAGGACTTAATTTCTTTAACAGACTATGACCCAGTAACAGCAGCTGTATAAAGAAATGTATAAAAGGGCCGGGCGCAGTGGCTCAAGCTTGTAATCCCAGCACTTTGGGAGGCCGAGGTGGGTGGATCACCTAAAGTCAGGAGTTTGAGACCATCCTGGCCAACATGGTGAAACCTGGTCTCCACTAAAAATACAAAAATTAGCCAGGTGTGGTGGCGCACGCCTGTAATCCCAAATACTCGGGAGGCTGAGGCAGGAGAATAGCTTGAACCCAGGAGGTGGAGGTTTCAGTGAGCCAAGGTCATGCCATTGCACTCCAGCCTGGGTGACAGAGCAAGACACAAAAAAAAAAAAAAAAGAGAGAGAGAGAGGAAGGAAGGAAGGCAGGCAGGCAGGCATGCTTTAAATACATAGTGATGTAGTTGTGCAGAAAGAAAGAAGGAAGAAAGAGAGAGAGGAAAGAAAGAGAGAGAAAGAAAGAAAAAGAAAGAAAGAGAAAGAAAAAAATGTATAAAAGGCATGCTTTGAATACACAGGGATGTAGTTGTGCTGAGTACTCAGCAAAGGGTGAGTCGATTTCACAGGCTGATGGATGAAGACTGAGCTCCCGAGCTGATAAAGTAACAATCATCACTCCTTCTTCAATTAAGTAAGAACATTTTTCCTGGAGGACATGGGGCCTAGGGTCTGTTTGGGAAGAGATCATGACCTGCTCATTCTTTCAGCAATCCTATAAGTTAGAGAAAGTCAGGCTCAAAAAGAGTGAGTAACTTTCCCAATTCCACACAGCTGTTAAGGAAACATATTGCTTAGGAATTTTGTTTGCCTTCAATGTTACAAAGCCCTGAAAAGTAGCGAAAGCACACAAGGTTTTACTCTATCCCGTAGAAGAGGTCTGCCCTGCAGGTACTGCATGTAGGCAATTCAGAGTTGCTGTGGGGACTGCACAAAGTCAACCAGGAGTTGGGCCTCTTCAGTTTGGTGGTGTAACCCTAGTGCTCAGGTTCAACATGGCTGCTGGTGTGCTGGCCATCACATCGACACGCTAGGTAGTAGGATGGAGGAAAGGGGGAGGGAGGGGGTGTCCCTTTCCTTTTGAGGCACTGTCTTTGGTCAGTTTCTCTAAGAAACAGACTCTGGGCTAAGGATGTGAGAGGAAATGATTTATCAAGGAAGTGTTCCCGGAAAAAACTAGTAGGAGTGTGAGGGAATTGAGGATGAGAAAAGGGAAAAGTCAAACAAGGTTATTTTATGGAGCATAAATTACACCTTAGAATTTGGCCCACCTTGAGGCAAAGGAACTGGGTTTTTATACTCCCACACCAGCCAATCATTGGCTGTGGCTGGTGGGGTAGAGGGGCCTACACCACCCAGGTCTCAGCTGTGTGCGGTCACAGGTGTGAGCCATTAGCAGCAGAGCCTGCAACAGCTGGGAGATGGACTCACAAGGCTCAAGGGGTTTAGAGGAATCTGGATGGGGCACAAATAGTGTCTACTATAAGGGGCTTGCCAGAAATTCTAGTTACTTCCCCTTATATTTCATGGACCAGACCTTTGTCATATGGCTGCAATAATGGCTAAGAAATGAAGTCTTTATTCCAGCTAGTAATGTGTCAGAAAGCAGTACCCAGGAACTCAGAAAGAAAAAGATCCTGGCTCCTGGAGTCCCTGAGAAGAGCTCTGCAGGCCCTGCCTGGGTCATATTTTCATGACAACCACTTAATGAGTGAGGTCGAGGTCACACGTCCACCTCTGGTGTGAGCAGGGAGCAGGTGTGTTGGGAGGCACACAACTGAAAGTGGAGAAGGAAACAGGTCCCAAAGCAGAAGACTCTTCGTAGATGAGGGAGAGAAGGAGGGAGGGTTGTCCCTGGACACAAACTAGTGAGAGTCACTTGGTGGACAATGCTATTGTCGTCAAAACGGGATACCAAAGTGAGGACTGGGATACCAAAGTGAGGACTGGGATACCAAAGTGAGGACGGCTGGAGGGATCCTGAGTTGAGTTTTGAAGGTATTGAATTTAGGGAGCCTTTGGGACCTTGGGATGGAGACATTCAATACACAATTGAAGGCCAGGTGTGGTGGCTCACACCTGTAACCCCAGCACTTTGGGAGGCTGAGGCAGGCGGATCACCTGAGGTCAGGAGTTCGAGATCAGCCTGGCCAACACAGTGAAACTCCGTTTCTACTAAAAATACAAAAAAAATTAGCCGGGCCTGGTGGCAGGTGCCTGTAATCCCAGCTACTTGGGAGGCTGAGGCAGGAGAATTGCTTGAACCCAGGAGGCAGAGGTTGCAGTGAGCCGAGGTCACGCCATTGTACTCCAGCCTGGGTGACAGGGTGAGACTCCATCTCAAATAAATAAATACATGCATACATAAACAAACAATTGGAAAAAAAGAAGTCTGAAGCTCAGGAGAGAGGTTAGGACTAGAGCTTCCAGATGTCAAAAAAAAAAAAAAGTTTTTATTGTTACTATCTATCTTAAGAGGATGGGATCAGGAATAACAGGTTTTCAGACTTGCTTTTATGTTCGCAGCCATCATCCTTTTAACTACAGCAACGGTAATAAAACAGTATTGTTTTTTCTCTTTCTTCTTTGCATCCCCAGCCCCAGGGTTCCCCGTTAGGATACTCCTCACCCCAGACTGGGATCACCTGTTTTGGATTCCCCAGGGCTAAGAGAAAGCCCTAAATAGCTAACCCACCCATGTCCATTTCCTTAAAAAAAATCTGTGACCCTGGAGCAAGGTTTCTCCACCTCAACACAACTGGCATTTTGGACCAGAGTTTCCCCTGTCGTGGGGCAGTCCTGTGCATTGTAGGGTGCTTAGCACCACCCCTGACAGTGTGTCCCTAATTGTGACAACCAAAACTCTCTCCAAATGCCCCCTGGGGGAGAATGACTGCCCTAAAGGGAACCAAAGGACAAGAATCTGCCAGAAGAAAGAGTCTGTTTGGTTCTCTTCCTTCCGCAAGCTTTCAGGCACTGCGAAGGGCTCAAAGAGTGCTGAGCACTGGGACCAAAGAGAGGAGTAAGTCCAGGTTTCAGAAATTGAAAATATGTAGTGATTTCCATTAGTTGGGAAGTTATAGGCCAAAGGCAAAATTTGGAAACACAAGATTTTGAGTGTGTGGTCCTCTCTCCCCAAACTTTAACTTGAATTATTAACTGCAAGGTGGGTTTTCTTTTTAAAAATACTTTTTCCATTAAAAAAGTCTTAATATGTATTCATTTGGATGCATTTTCAAATCATTTCAAAATATTTAAAGTAAAAAACCAGTCTCCCATTGCTCTCCCATTGTACTCTCCGGAAATAACCAACTCCAAGAGTTGGATGTGGATCTTTCCAGAATTGTTTTCTCATCCACAAACATGTAAGTCCAAGCACACACACGAGTTCCTTCACACATATATGTGGTTCTTTATGTACTTTTTTGCAAATTCATTTTTATACCTACTGATGGTTCTTTTTAACAGCTTATCAATGTATAATTCACATACCATAAAATTCATCTATTTAAGGTGTACAATTCCGTGGTTTTTAGCATATTTACAGAGTTTTGGAACCATCACTACCATCAATTTTAGGACATTTCAAGTTCTGAAAAAAGAAACCTCATACCCTTTAGCATTTGCCCCCTGTTATGGTTTGAATATGGTTTGTCCCCACGATAACTCATGTTGAGGCTTGGTCCCCCGTGTGGCAGTGTTGGGAGGTGGAGCCTTGAAGGAATGATGAGGTCATTAAGATACATTACTGTCTTTCTCTCGAGACTGGCTTAGTTCTCTCAGGAATGGATTAGCTCCAGTGAGAGTGGATTGTTATAAAGGGAGGTTGCCTCTCATATTTTGCCTGTTTTCCTTTCCATTTCTCCACCATTTTTTGATGCATCGTGAAGCTCTCGCCAGAAGCCACTAAATTCAGTTGCTCAGTCTTGAACTTCCCAGCCTGCAAAACCATGAGCTAAATAAACCTGTTTTCTTTTTCAAAACGGAGTCTCGCTTTGTTGCCCAAGCTGGAGTGCAGTGGCATGATCTCAGCTCACTGCAACCTCTGCTTCCTGAGTTTAAGTGATTCTCCTGCCTCAGCCTCCCCAGTAGCTGGGACTATAGATGTATGCCACCGCACTCAGCTAATTTTTTTTTTTTTTTAAGTAGAGACAGGGTTTTGTCATGTTGGCCAGGCTGGTCTTGAACTCCTGACCTCAGATGATCTGCCTATGTCAGCCTCCCAAAGTGCTAGGATTACAGGCATGAGCCACCGTGCCTGGCCTCCTCTTTTCTTTATTATCTGGTCTCAGGTATTGTGTTATAGCAACACATAATGAACTAAGACACTCTCTATCCCCTCCAGCATTAGGCAATGAATAATCTACTTTCTATTTCTATAGACCTGCCTATTCTGGACATTTCATATAAATGGACTCATACAACATGTGGGCTTTTGTGACTGACTTCTTTCACTTAGCATGTTTTCAAGTGAGCCATGATGTAGCATGTATTAGTACTTCTCTCCTTTTTGTTGCCAGATAATATTCTGCTACATGGATGTACCACATTTATCAGTTAATCAGTCGATGGACATTTACATCGTTTCCACTTTTTAGCTACTATGAATAATACCATACAATATCAAATAAGTTTATAAAAACGTATGTCCACAGAACACAAGTTTTCTGTGTGGACATATGTTTTCATTTCTCTTGAGCATATAGGTTTGGAATTGCTAGGTCATGTAGTAACTCTAATCTTTATCTTTGGACAGACTTCCAAAATGGCTATAACATTGTATATTCCCATCAACAGTGTAAAAGGGTTCCAATTTCTCCACACACTCTCCAACACTTCTACTACCTCTCTTTGGATGTGAAATAGTATCATATTGTGGTTTTGATTTGCATTTCTCTAATGACAAATGATACTGAGCCCCATTTTTGTGTGTTTATTGGCCATTTGTATACTATTTTAAAAGAAAGTTCTGTTCAGATTCTTTGCCCGTCTTTTAATTGGGTTATTTGTCCTTTTATTACTGAGTTATGAAAGTGCTTTATATATTCTAGGTTCAAGTCCATTAACTGATATATGATTTGCAAATATTTCCTCCTTCTGTGGTTTGTCTTTTCACTATCTTCTTGATGTTCTTTTTTTTAAAATTTTATTATTATACTTTAGGTTTTAGGGTACATGTGCACAATGTGCAGGTTTGTTACATATGTATCCATGTGCCGTGTTGGTTTGCTGCACCCATTAACTCATCATTTAGCATTAGGTATATCTCCTAATGCTGTCCCTCCCCCCTCTCCCCCTTCTTGATGTTCTTTGAAGCACCAAAGCTTTGAATTTTGATAAAGTCCAGTTTATTGGATAAAGGTCTATTTTTCCTTTTGTTGCTTATGCTTTTAGTGTCATAAGAAACCATTACTTAATCTAAGGTCATGAAGATTTATACTTATGTTTTCTTCTAAGAGTTTTATAGTTTCACTCTTACATTCAGGTTGTTGATCCATTTTGAGTTAATTTTTGTACATGGTATGAAATACGGGTCTGCTGTGGTTTCAGTGTTTATTTCCTCCACAACTCACATGGAAATTTAGTTGCCATTATAACAATATAAAGAGGTGGGACCTTTAAGAGGTGATTAGGTGATGAGGGCTCTGCCCACATGGATGGGATTAATTGTGTTATAAAAGGGCACGTTTGGCCTCCTTCTCTCTCTCCTTGCCTTTCCACGATGTGATGTATTCCCTCGTGTGATGACAGCAAGAAGACCCTTTCAAGCTGTCAGTGTCTTGATCTTGGACTTCGAAGCCTCAAAATTCTAAGAAGTAAATTTCTGTTCTTCATAAATTACCCAGTCTGTGGTATTTTGTTATAACACCACAGAATGGACTAAGACAGGATCCAACTTAATTCTTTTGCATGTGGATATCCAGTTGTTCCAGCATCATTTGTTGAAAAGACTATTCTTACCCCCATTTAATTGTTTTAGCACACTTGACAAAAATCAATTAACCATAAACATGAAATTGATATCTGGACTCTCAATTCTATTCCATTGACCTATCTGTCTGTCCTTATTCTAGCATCTTGATTACTGTGGCTTTGTAGTAAATTTTGAAATCACGAAGTGTGAGTCCTCCAATGTTGTTGGTTTTTTTTCCCCCAAGATTGTTTTGGCTATTCTGGGTCACTTGAACTTCATGGGAATTTTAACATCAGTTTATCAATTACTGCAAAGAAGACTTACATTGAATTAATTTGGGGAATTTTGCCATCTTAACAGTATTAAGTGTTCCAATCTATGAACATGGGATGTCTTTCCATTTATTTTGATCCTTTAATTTATGTAAACAATGTTTTATAGTTTTTTGGAGCATAAGTTTTGGACTTTTTAAAAAATTTCTTAAGTCATTCGTTATTTTAATGCTATTGCAAATGAAATGGTTTTCTTGATTTTATTTTGAATTGTTTATTGCAAGTGTGTAGAAATGGAATTCGTTTTTGCATGTTGTTCTTGTATCCTGTGGCCTTGCTACACTAATGTATTAATTCTAAAAATTTTCAGTCAATTCCTTAGGATTTTCTATATACATGAATATGTCACCTATGTGTAGAGATAGTTTTAATTCTTTCTTTCCCATCTGGATTTCTTTTATTTCCTTTATTTCATGCTTGACTAGAACCTCCATTGCAATGTTGAATAGAGATGATAAGAGTGGACCTCTTTATCTTATTCGTGATCTTGAAAGAAAGTTTCAGTCTTTCACTATTGAGTATGAAATTGGTTTTGTAGATGGCCTTTACCAGGTTGAGAAAGATCCCTTCTATTTCTAGTTTGTTGAATGTTTTTATCACAAAGAGCTGTTAGATTTTTGCCAAATTCTTTTTCCACATCTATTGAGATGATCATGTGGTTTTATTTTTTATGCTGTTTATATAATGTTTTGCATTGATTTTTATTTTTTATTATTATTCATTTATTTATTAATTTTGAGATGAAGTTTCGCTCTGTCCCCCAGGCTGAAGTGCAGTGGCATGATCTTGGCTCACTGCAACCTCCACCTGCCAGGTTCAAGTGATTCTTGTGCCTCAGCTTCTGGAGTAGCTGGGATTACAGGCGTGTGCCACAACGCCCAGCTAATTTTTTGTATTTTTAGTAGAGATGGGGTTTCACCATGTTGGCCAGGCTGGTCTTGAACTCCTGACCTCAAGCAATCCACCCACTTTGGCCTCCCCAAAGTGCTAGGATTACAAGTGTGAGCCACTGTGCCCAGCCTAATTTTTGGATATTAAATCAATCTTAGACTCCTGGGATAAGTCCTACTTGATTATGGTGTATAATTTTTTTAATATGTTGCTGCATTTGATTTGCTAGTATTTTGTTTAGGATTTTTGCATCAATATTCAAAAGACATAGGCCGGGCATAGTGGCTCACTCCTGTAATCCTAGCACTTTGGGAGGCCGAGGCGAGTGGATCACCTGAGGTCAGGAGTTTGAGACCAATCTGGCCAACATGGCGAAAACCCGTCTCTACTAAAAATACAAAAATTAGCCGGGCATGGTGGCACATGCCTATACTCCCAGCTACTCAGGAGGCTGAAGCGGGAGAATCACTTGAACCCAGGAGGCGGAGGTTGCAGTGAGCTGAGATCGTGCCATTGCACTCCAGCCTGGGTGACAGAGTGAGACTCTGTCTGAAAAAATATATATATATATTTTTTTTTATTTATGTATGTAAATTTATATATTATATATACTTTTATATATAATATACTTATATAATATATAAATATATAATATATAAATTTATATCTATCTATCTATCTACCTTTTTCCTTTTCTTGTGCCCTTTTTCCTTTTCTTATGCCCTTTGTCTTGTTTTGGTATCAGGATAATACTATAGATCTATAGGATTAGTTGGGGCATGTTCATTCGTAGTTCTTGTATCTTTGTGAGGTTGCCCAGGATACTTAACTGTGATATGGATGTTCATTAATTTAACCATTCCTCCTATTGTAAGACATAGGTAGTTCCTAATTATTTGCTAGCACAACTGCTTTATACACCGTATTTTCATTGTAGTATTTAAATTGTAAATATTTTATAGGTACTGCCAAGTTTTGGAGAATTTTTAAATTTAAATATTGTTAGCTAATTTGCAATAATCTTATTCTCGCTGCTAACATATACTATATTTTTCCTCTCCTGTGGTACTATACAAAGAGCTCTGCATAGATAAACTTTCATCCTATGAGGCAGGACTATTATTTTCCCCCATTCTATAGGTGAGAAAACTGAAGCACAGAGGTTACATAGCTTGCCCAAAGCCACACAGCTAGTAGGTGGTAAAACTTTGTTTCGAACTTTGTTCAGCCATGATTTAAACTGGGAGAAGTGGTGGGTAGCCTCCAAGATAGTCAGAATTCTAGTGAAAATTGAAATAAAACCTATGGCCCTGGTTCAGTATTTCTTTTTGTCATCAGTGGATGTTTTTGTGTTTTATTTGATGTTACTGATGAATATATTTTGCAGGCTATTGCTTTGAAGAAACAGGGCTGCCAGGTTGTATACTAAGGAAGACGTCTGGGTGTCCCATGCTTGGTTTGAATGGTGTCTTTCTTCCCTGCTTATCTCCTTAGAACCACACCCAGCACTCATCCCATATCAAATGTAAACCTCAGTTTGGTTCAGTCAGAATTTATTGAGTTCTTACTATTGGCCCAGCCTGACTGCAGGAGTTCTTAAGCCGGGCCCATGGATAAAATTCAGAGCATCTGTAAATGTAGATGGTAAAATAATTCCATCTTTTTATTTACTGGCATCCAACTAACCCCTGACGGACTAACCTTGAGCATGTCTTCCAATGATGAATTAGGTAACAACCCTGACATAGGATGAGCAGGGCCTGTAGCTTTGGCACTAGTGAAATCACAGATCCGTTCCCTCCACCTGACAGGGCAGATCCCTTATCCTTCACCCTCACCACTACCTTAAAATCATGGTGGTTATTAGACTTAATTTTATTATTTCATTTTTTATATATATATATATATATATTTTTTTTTTTTTTTTTAAATTGAGATGGGGTTTCACTGTGTTGCCCAGGCTGGTCTCAAATTCCTGGGCTCAAGCAATCTGCCTGCCTCAGCCTTTCAAAGTGCTGGGATTACAGGCAAGAGCCACTCGCCCAGGCTATTATTTCGTGGTTTAATAACAAAGCACATTTAATGTGTCACACATTTATTTCATTGTTTAGTAACTGTGTTTTAATACAGCTGCTTTTGTAATTTTATACATTTTATTTCATTCATTAAAAATAAATTATTCTAAGAAGGGACCAAATACACTTCCCCAGACTGCCGAAGGCTCCGGGTAGCAGAAAACAGGAATTGAGAACCAGACCAAGGTTAGGCTAGTTTGGAATGAAGAGAAAAAGGGAACCTGCCACTGCCTCCATCCCCGCTTCTCATGATAGAGCATTCATCCACTTGTAGTTGTTTGAAAACGGACTTGCAACACTCTCGTTGCTCAATCACTGCGCATAATCTCAGCTCTTTGTGATGATTCAGAAGCCATTTCAGGATGTTGCCAGGTGCTGAGGGTCATCATTGGCAGCATAATTTACCACAGTCCCTTAGAGCAGTGGGGGAAGAAGCAAGCATTTGGAAAGGTCCTATTTATAGAGTACCCTTTGCACAGTGTAGGGGACTTTGTTCAGAGTTCCTGCCCTGCTCCCTTGTCTCTGCCTTCTCAGCTAGTGATGATGTCCTTCTGGTGCTTAGCCCACCACCTACCCTGTGGTTTCAGCATGCCATGTATACTTGGCTGTAAATGCTGATTTTGGAATATATAATATTGCTTCATGGTGATTCAATGCTACTTCTTGCTTAAGTTTATTTATTTATTTTTATTTTTTAATTTTTGAGACAGAGTCTCGCTCTATCACCCAGGCTGGAGTGCAGTGGTGTGATCTCAGCTCACTGCAACCTCCACCTCCTGGCTTTAAGTGGTTCTTACACCTCAGCCTCCCGGGTAACTGGGATTACAGGTGTGTGCCACCATGCCTGGCTAATTTTTGTATTTTTAGTAGAGACAGGGTTTCACCATGTTGCCCAGGCTGGCTTCTTGCTTAAGTTTAAATCAGAAATTGCCACTGGCCTTTGGACCAAAGGCAACATGCTTTATTAGGTCCACAGATGTTGATGAGTTGGTAAATGTTTAACAACAAGCTTAAAAAAAAAAAAAGCTCTGATTCATAGCATTTGCCTATTTCTGTGGTGTAAATATTCCCACAATGGCTGATTTCAAGCCACAAAAGTGAAGTCCCTGAAGGCAGAAGGCAGAATAAAGAAGAGATGTGCACAGTCAGCTCTCAGGCACCTTTCCCAGCCAGCTCCACCTCACTGCTGTGGACCTCAGAGTGCTTGAGAAAACCTGAATTCACTGTCAACTTTTAAACATCAGATTTCCCAGTTGAAATATAGATTTCTGATTTCTCTTGGGAAAATGGAAAATCTGGCAACATCAGGCCCACATTCCTCTGTGCCAGCCATTCACTGAAGAGGAGCTACAGATGATCCCTTTGGGGAGTGATATGGTTTGGCTCTGACCCCACCCAAATCTCATCTTGAATTGTAACTCCCACAATTCCCATATGTCATGGGAGGAACCTGATGGGAGGTGATTGAATTATGGGGTTGAGTCTTTCCTGTGCTATTCTCATGATAGAAAATGAGTCTCATGAGATCTGATGGTTTCAGAAACAGGAGTTTCCCTGCACGAGCTCTCTTTGCTTGCCACCATCCATGTAAGACTTGACTTGCTCCTCCTTGTCTTCTGCCATGATTGTAAGGCCCCCCAGCCATGTGGAACATAAGTCTATTAAACCTCTTTTTCTTCCCAGTCTTGGATATGTCTTTATCAGCAGCATGAAAACAGACTAATAGAGTGAATTGATATCAGTAGAGTGGGGTATTGCTGAAAAGATACTTGAAAATGTGGAAACAACCTTGGAACTGGGTAATAGGCAGAGATTGGAACAGTTTGGAGGGCTCAGAAAAAGATAGGAAAATGTGGGAAAGTTTGGAACTTCCTAGAGACTTGAATGGCTTGGGCTCAAAAATGCTGATAGTGATATGAACAATAAGGTGCAGGCTGAGGTGGTCTCAGACAGAGATGAAGAACTTGTTGGGAACTGGAGCAAAGATGACTCTGGTTATGTTTTAGCAAAGAGACTCAAGGCATTTTGCCCCTGCCCTAGAGATTTGTGAAACTTTGAACTTGAGAGAGATGATTTAGGGTGTTTGGCAGAAGAAATCTCTAAGCAGCAAAGCATTCAAGAGGTGCTATTAAAGGTGCTGTTAAAGGCATTCAGTTTTATAAGGGAAATAGAGCATAAAGTTTGGAAAATTTGCAGCCTGACAATATGATCTAAAAGAAAATCCCATCTTCTGAGGAGAAATTCAAGCTGGCTGCAGATATTTGCATAAGGAGCCAAATGTTAATCCCCAGACAATGGGGAAAATATCTCCAGGGCATGTCAGAGGTCTTCATAGTAGCCCCTCCCATCACAGGCCCGGAGGCCTAGGAAAATAATGGTTTTGTGGGCTAGGCCCAGGGTCCCCGTGCTGTGTGCAGTCTAGGGATTTGGTGTCCTGTGTCCCAGCCAATCCAGCCATGACTAAAAGGTGCCAAGGTACAGCTCAGGCTGTGGCTTCAGAGGGTGCAAGCCCCAAGCCTTGGTAGCTTCCATGTGGTGTTGAGCCTGCAGGTGCACAGAAGTCAAGAATTGAGGTTTGGGAACTTCTGCCTAGATTTCCAAGGATGGTGGAAATGCCTGGATGTCCAGGCAGAAGTTTGCTTGAAGGGGCGGGGCTCTCATGGAGAACCTCTGCTAGGGCAGCGTAGAAGGGAAGTGTGGTGTTGGAGCCCCAAAAAAGAGTCCCTACTGGGGGCCCCTACTGGGGCACCACGTAGCAGAGCTGTAAGAAGAAAGCCACTATCCTCCAGACCCCAGAATGGTCAATCCACCGACTGCTTGCACCGTGTGCCTGGAAAAGCCAGACAATACCAGCCATGAAAGCAGCCAGGAGGGAGGCTGTGTCCTGCAAAGCCACAGGGACAGAGCTGCCCAAGACCATGGGAACCCACCTCTTGCATCAGCATGACCTGGAAGCGAGACATGGAGTCAAAGGAGATCATTTTGGAGCTCTAAGATTAGACTGCCCTGCTGGATTTCAGACTTGCATGGGGCTTGTAGCCCCTTTGTTTTGGCTAGTTTCTCCCATTTGGAGTGGGTATACCCAATGCCTGAACCCCCATTGTATTTAAGAAGTAACTAACTTGCTTTTGATTTTACAGGCTTGTAGGCAGAAGGGACTTGCCTTGTCTCCGATGAGACGTTGGACTGTAGACTTTTGAGTTAATGCTGAAATGAGTTAAGATTTTGGGGGACTGTAGACAAGGCATGATTGGTTTTGAAATGTGAGGACATGAGATTTGAGAGGGGCCAGGGCAGAATGATACGGTTTGGCTGTGTTCCCACTCAAATCTCATCTTGAATTGTAACTCACAATTCCCACGTGTCGTGGGAGGAACCCAGTGAGAGGTAATTGAATCATGGAGGTGGGTTTTCCCATGCTATTCTCGTGATAGTGAATGCGTCTCATGAGATCTGGTGGTTTTAAAAACAGGAGTTTCCCTTCACAAGCTCTCTTTGCCTGCTGCCATCCATGTAAGGTGTGACTTGCTTCTCCTTGCCCTCTGCCATGATTGTGAGGCCTTCCCAGCCATGTGGAACTATAAGTCCATTAAACCTCTTTTTTGCCAGTCTCGGGTATGTCTTTATCAGCAGTGTGAAAACAGACTAATACAGGGAGCTCAGTGCTCCTTCTGGTCCCACCCACCTAGGCTGAGTGTCACCTGCCATTCGTCTCTGTGTTTGACCTCTTTCCTGTCCCTTGGCTTCAGTGCTGAGGTTCCTCTTGTCTCTGAGATATATGAACCAAGTGATCTTATCACCTAGATTTTTAATCAGAATCTCAAGGAAGAGTTAGAGGGCCCCACATGATATTATTTTTTTAAATTGCATCCAGTTTGATTGTGAAGCAGTCAAGGTTTTCCTGATGGGGTGCATGGAGATTTTATTCCATTCTTGTTGATTTCCCTCTGGGTGTCCCAAATCAGTAGGCACAAGAGCTTTTCCACTTAGGATATTTAATTAATGAGACTCGAACCAGTAAAGAATGAACTCTATGGCTGGCTAAAGGTTTTCCTATGGGAAATTAAGACCCCCTAACTGGAAATGGTGAGAAGTGACAAGTTCAGAGGAAACTCAGTACAGTCATTAAAAATGTATCAAGTCCTATACAGTAGGCAGTTGACACAGCACAGTCAAAGAAAAATAGCATCTGTAAGGTCTTGTTGGATACCATCCATGTTGATTTTGGATAATGCCCAAAAGCCTGTTTCTGGGGGAAAGACTGCTCTTAAACCTGGAATGCAGAACACTGGGCATGCCAGATGCTTCATTATTTATGAGTTCCATGCAGACAGTGATGCATGGAGGGTAAAAGACATGCCAATACCCTCTTCTCGGTGGGGTAGAGTGCTCCTGCAGATGTGTTAGGAAGTGAGGTTTGAAACAGAGTCTGTGGGGAGAGTCCTGGAGTTACCAGTGCTGGCAGGGGAGAAGGAGAAGACCATCAGAAAAGCAGTGGTAGCTGTGTTAAGAATTGCATTATTATGTACTTACCTAAACGTTGGCAAGAATGCTGTTATTTAAGAATAAAATCAATTTCATTTTGGGAAAGAGAACTCCATTCTTTTTTTTTTTTTTTTTTTTTTGAGACAGAGTCTCACTCTGTCTCCCTGGCTGGAGTGCAGTGGTGCGATCTCGGCTCACTGCAAGCTCTGCCACCCAGGTTCACGCCATTCTCCTGCCTCAGCCTCCCGAGTAGCTGGGACTACAGGTGCCCGCCACCACGCCCGGCTAATTTTTTGTATTTTTTTAGTAGAGACGGGGTTTCACCATGTTAGCTAGGATGGTCTCCATCTCCTGACCTCGTGATGCACCTGCCTTGGCCTCCCAAAATGCTGGGATTACAGGCATGAGCCACTGCGCCCAGCCGGGAGCTCCATTCTTAAAGACACTTTTTGCAAACATTAACCTTGCAAAACATTTTTAGTGACTCCTCTGTGAACAACTCCATGTTGATTGGGAGGGAGAGAGAAACTCACTGCTAAACCACATCCGTCTGTGTAGGTTTTTCTTTCTAATAATTGATATTCAATGAAAAGAGGAGAGGCTTTGTCATGGGGAAAATGTAAGTTATGAAACACAGATGCAGTAAGGGCACACTTAAAAAGAAAGAACAACACTGAGGTTTGCAGGCAAGAGATAAGGAAACATGGAGGACAGAGGTCAAAGGGAGCATTTTGGAGGAGCAGGAAAGCCCTCTAGTGATTAATAGGATGGGTGAGATCAAAAGATACAGCAGACCAGCTTTTCAGAATTGAGTGTTTTCATTTCTCTGCCTTTAAAGAAGCATCACAAGGCCAGGCTTGGTGGCTCATGCCTGTAATCCCAACACTTTGGGAGGCCGAGGCGGGAGGAGTTTGAGACCAGCCTGGGCAACACAGCAAGACCCCATCTCTGCAAAAACTAAAAAATTAGCTGGGCATGATGGTGCATGCCTGTAGTCCCAGCTACTCAGGAGGCTGAAGTGGGAGGTTTGCTTGAGCCCAGGAGGTCGAGGCTGCAGTGAGCCATGATCATGCCACTGCACTCTAGCCTGGGTGACAGAGTGAGACCCTGTCTCAAGAAAAAAAGAAAAAGAAAGAAAGTATCACGATACTCAGAAACAGGCGAGGGAGACTAAACACCCACCATTTATTAGACCCTTAATTTGCGCTGGGTGCTAAGCTTCCTCTGGGTATGGGGTGGACACTCCAAATAGGGGCCCCAATTCCAGTAATTAAATGTGTTGAGCCAGGCACTGCACTAAGTGCTAATGTAAGTGAATCATCTCATTGGATCCTCACAACAACACTCCATGCAAGATGAGGAAACTGAGACAGTGCTCCTCACTGCACAGCCAGCAGAAAGAGAGACAGATCCGCTTGGCTCCAGGGCCCACGCTTCTTCTAGATGTCTGTGTCACCCTCAGAGTCTCAGATTGTATTGTGAACTAATTAACTAGTTGAGCAGAACGTTCCCCAAACACATGGTGTAGAATTGCTATTGTTCTTCCAGCACTGATGAAGAAAATTGACTCGCAATAATATCAGTTGGAGATGGAGTCAGTCCCATTTCCACTTGATTTTATTCTTCCTTAATAGTTTTCTGAATAAAAGCCTGTTACTATTGCCCTGATTTCTCTTTGCCACCTCTACATTTTAAATCTAGGGCAAGTCAGGAAGCAGGATGGATGCTTTTGATGCTATATTCCGAGGCACCCCTGGTCCTCCCCAGCATGCCCAGCCTAAATTAGATGAAGTGGAAATGTTGCAAAAGGGCTGAAGGGGCCCCCATGGAGAGCAGATGGTGGTTGGGGTTATTTGAGGTTTCCTGTGGAGATTCTCTGTCTCCCATTCACTTGCAGAGAACATTATGGGCTGTCTCAGTTCTATAGGGTGGCATCCCTCCCAGCCATCCTCCCAGAGCATTCTAAAGTTTCCTTATTCACGGGTGGAGATTTATGTCAAATCCTCATTCCTGGAACTCTGGAATATAGTCTGAAGTCTTTCTTGATATTTGGATTGCCTTGAATGTGCTTATTCTGTAACTGAATAAGTGCCTAGCATTTGGTAATACTGATTTATTATATAATCAACTTGCCATATTGGGATTTGTTTTAATGGGATTTGCGGGGGGTGCCATTTTCCACCTCTGGCCTCTTTCTCTCATGACAGCAGATCTCTTCTGCTTGAGCGTTCACTCCATGGAGAAGGGTGAGACGGACATCTCTGAGGTCGTGCTGTCTGCATGGAACCAGGAGCTCCTTGTCTGTCTCTATCTCATTCCCCTGTGTGTGTCTGCACCTTGCACAGGGCTGGCATGCCATAGGCCTCAGTAAATATTTCCTGAGTAGGTGAATCAATGGAAACTACATCCCATATGCTTTGACTATAATGTCCTTGCATTGTCTCCACTGAATGAGAACCAGGTATTCACATGACCTCCCAAAGTAACTGTTTCTTCTGACAGCCCCGAGTACTGTGAGCCAGCCATAACACTTGTCTAGTGTTTGCTCAATTGAATTTTCACTAGTGAGGCAAATACAAAGGTCTTGATTTTCATAATGAAACTGATTCTATTTCTTGTAATCTATGAGTCAACATCAGAGTATGGAGTACTTGCTTAACTTGCTTCCTCTTCCTGTGGCTAAACCAGATCAAGTCCTAGCTCACATCAACTCAAGTCCTAGCTCCAGTCAACTGGAAGGAGACAAGACTCAGTCCACATGTCAGGGGCAGCACAGCACCACTGGGTTTATTTGGCACCTGGAGGATGATGGTCTTCATTATCAGGGACTTTTCTTTTCTTTTCTTTCCTTTTTTGAGATGGAGTCTCACTGTTGCCCAGGCTCTGGAGTGCAGTGGCGTGATCTCGGCTCACTGCAAGCTCCACCTCCCAGGTCCATGCCATTCTCCTGCCTCAGCCTCCCGAGTAGCTGGGACTACAGGCGCCCGCCACCTCGCCCGGCTAATTTTTTGTATTTTTAGTAGAGACGGGGTTTCACTGTGTCAGCCAGGATGGTCTCGATCTCCTGACCTGGTGATCCTCGGCTCGGCCTCCCAAAATGCTGGGATTACAGGCATGAGACACCATGCCCAGCCTATCAGGGACTTTTCTAAGAATTAAAGTTTTGTCTAGAATTGTGTTTGTCCCAAATTGTTTTTATCTTAACCATTTTGGTGAAAGCATTTAAAATAAATGGATTACGTGTTATCCCACCTCTTCAAAAAATGTGTGCCAAATATAATTTAAGCCCTTTTGGATGTTTGAAGTTCATCTTTATGGGCAGAGAATCACAGTGTTTCCGTCAAAAAAGGCAACACCATCAAGGAACCACTGCGGCTAGCTTTATTTGTCCCTACATTAATCTGTGGTATGTAGAGTCCTTTCTTTTCTCAGATGTCCTTTTGTGCTGAGATCAAGTGGCTCCTTCTAACAGGGGCGCACGGCACGATCTCCTAGGAAACTAAAAAAAATGTCTAACTGCCGTGATGACTTGACTGAGCTTTTGATTCAGTAGCTCCGAGGTAGAGCCTTGGTAGTGCCATTTGAAACAAACACCAAGACTTCCTGAAGCGGTTCTGCTTTTTGCTCTTCCTTGAGAGTCAGTGTTATAGTCAGCATATCTTCTGCTTCCAATCAGCTATCTTATTTTTTTTCAGATATATTTGGGCGAAGACCCCAGAAGGGCCTCTTTTTTTCTTTTTACCTAGTAAGTTAGAGCAGTTATTCTCAAACTTGTTCAGATGGTCTAAGAGTGGAAAGACTTAAGCTGTTTTTTTTTCTATTCTCTCACTCAACAACAATCAACACAGAAGGCTTCTGCGACCAGATGTGTGAGGGTATTATCCTACATATCAAGCAAGCTGGTGTCCTCTGCAGCAAACACCAGCTGGATGTCTTCTAAGTCAGTTCAATTCTGACATTATCTATCTGGAGATAGAGTCAGAGCTCACAGGTCGAGGGCTCAGTCCCTAACCTGCCCCCCACCTTCAGGTGTCAATTGCAGGCCCCGTGTTTGACCTGTGCTTCTGAGTGACTGGCAATAAATCGGGTCCCACAGCTCCCTCCTTGGGTTTGCTTACTTTGCTAGAGTGCCTCACAGAACTCAGGGAAACACTTAGGTTTACTGGTTTACTATAAAGGATATTACAGAGGATACAGATGAAGAGATGCATAGGATAACACCTATAGGAAGAGGTGTGGAGCTTCCAAACCCTCTCTGGGGTTAGCCACCCTCCAGGAACATCCATGTGTTCAGCTATCTGGAAGCTCACCAAACCTTGTCCTTTGGGGTTTTCATAGAGACTTTATTATATAGACATGATTGATTAAACCATTGGCCATTGGTGATCAACTCAGCCTTCAGCTCCTCTCCCCTCCCTGGAGGTTGTGCTGTGGGACTTTAAGTCCCAACTCTCTAATCATGCCGTGGTCTTTCTGGTGACCAGCCCCATTCTGAAACTACCTAGGGGCTGCCAGTCAACACTCAACTCATGAACATACAAAAAGACATCACATTAGAGATTCTACAGATTTTAGGAGTTATACATCAGGAACCAGGGACAAAGACCAAATATGTATTTTACAATATCACAGGTGGTGAGATGCCTGAATTCTTAGTCCTCTTGCAAAATACAACAAAACATAATAAATTATTCTTTTGTAAAAACTAGGAACAATTTTATTAGCAGTATGTATGACCATGTTTTCTGTATTATCTTAGTCAAGGCCCTTTTGCTTGCAAATATTAGGAACTCACCTGAATCAGCTCAAGACAAATTGTAGATTGTATTGTAAGGATACATACAGGGGTAGTTTATGGAACTGCAGAGCAGGAAGCAAATTTGAGACTCACAACAGTGCTAGGCCAGAAAGTGGAGAATCAGCAAGAATTGGCAGCCATTTTCTTGGGCTCTTGCCTTTGCTTCTCTCTTTCTTTTGCTTTTGACTTCTGCTTTCTGCTTCTTCTCATTCTTGGCTGCTGATCGCCACCCCTCAGCCCTGAGTTTTTGTCCCCTCAGTTGAAACAACTAACGATGACTGCCTACTGTTTCTTAATCCCAAGTTACATTCCTGAGAGAATCTGATTGGCCAAATGTGGGGGTCAGGTGTTTATCCCTTGTCCACTCAAGTGAATCTTGGGGGCTTGGATCCAGCAGCACAAACATGGCTGCCACACGAAGTACTCAGGGAAGGGGAGCGGAAGATGAAACCCAAACCTTGTTTTCTATATTTTGTTCTACCTCTTAGCATAAACCCTCCTTCCTATACACCCAGAAATGCCTCTGCCCAATAGAACCAGCTGTCTTAGTTCATCTTATGTTGCTACAACAGAACAACTGAGACTGGGTAATTTATAAAGAAAAGAGATTTCTTTAGTTTATAGTTTTGGAGGCTGGAAGTTCAAGGGCCTGACCCTGGCTTCTGGCAAGGGCTTCCGTGCTGCATCTAAACATGGTGAAGGTCAAAGGGGAAGCAGACAAGCATGAACCCCAGGGGCATTCTGGCTTTATAACAACCCACTGTTAAGGGAACTGATCCATTCCCATGGAAACTAATCCAGTCTCACCAAAGCGAGAACTCACTCAATGCCACAAGAATGACATCAAGCCATTCATGACGGATCTGCCCCCCCGTGACCCAAACACCTCCCTCTAGGCCCCACCTTCCACCACCACCACATTGGGGATCAAATTTCAGCGTGAATTTTGGTGGGGACATATTCAAACCATAGCCAAACAATAGCACCAGCCATCTCATTGACTGCCAGAAACTGTATTCCCCATCCCTGATGGGAGAATATTCAAAGTCTTGTTGAGCTTCAGCACGCAGAGGCTCACACTCCCCAGATATGAATGCTCACCAGCTGCCATTTGTGGACTAAGCAATCAGATTAAGCCATGCACAACACGCCCAGTATACAATACTGGAAGAAAAACAAGACAATTGCAATGAACCATTCCTCTTTAGAAAAAGGAATAGGATATAGGAACCCCCATGTATCTCTCATCCAGTTATTAGCCATTAGTAATGAGCATATAATGAGGGACAGAGGAAGGGGAAATGGGACTCTTTAAATCCAGACCTACTCAAACTAACATAAGCAAACAAGGAGAATTCATCACAAGGATCCAAGTCTCTCTCTCTCTCCCTCAGTGTTCCAGGGCAGAAACTTCCCTCCTGGGGAGGGGATGACTCTGTCATCTCTGGGCCTGCATCTCATGCATCTGCCTCATGTGTCTGTCTCTATGCTGCACATGCCACACACTCACCTGCAGGCTCCTCACAGACTTAAAATGTGAATTCAGAAAACCGGGATGTTCCCAAGTACCATGGGGGCCACACATTATTTCCGGTAACACAGGGAAGACAGTGTATTTTATTAATGGCTATTTCATTGGCATTTATTATTTATTTCCATTTTTGTTTATTTAAATGGCACACAAAAATACTCTGATTTCTTGGCTCTCATTGCTTAGGGTGATGTTAAGTTAAAGTTTTGAAGTGCTATAATTTATATAACAATATTAAACACTTGACCACCCAGGCTGAAGGTCAATGTGGTCACATCACAGAGAAAGCCCTTCTGGAGACCATGAAAACCCCATCTACAGCTGGGCATAGTGGCTCACGCCTGTAATCGCAGCACTTTGGGAGGCTGAGGTGGGCGGATCACCTGAGGTCAGGAGTTCGAGACCAGCTTGGCCAACATGGTGAAACTCCATCTCTACTAAAAATACAAAAATTAGCCAGGCACAGTGACAGGCGCCTGTAATCCCTGCTACTTGGGAGGCTGAGGCAGGAGAATCGCTTGAACCCGGGAGGTGGAGGTTGCAGTGAGCCGAGATCACGACACTGCACTCCATCCTGGGTGACAGAGTAAGACTCGGTCTCAAAAAAAAAAAGAAAAGAAAAGAAAAGAAAACCCCATCTACATTGCACTGGGGATGGAATGGAATTGTCCCCCTTAATTCATTTCTCTCTCATTACCAAGGAGTACTAGGATTCTACTGTGAATCTTTAGAAAATAATTTTGTGTTTACCTTTGAAATTAAAGAACAAGGCTGGTCGCGGTGGCTCACGCCTGTAATCCCAGCACTTCAGGGGGCCGAGGCAGGTGGATCATGAGATCAGGAGTTCAAGACCAGCCTGGCCAAGATGGTGAAACCCCATCTCTACTAAAAATACAAAAATTAGCCGGACGTGTTGGCAGGTGCCTGTATTCCCAGCTGCTTGGGAGGCTAAGGCAGAGAATTGCTTGAACCCAGGAGGCGGAGTTTGCAGTGAGCCAAGAGCGCGCCTGCACTCCAGCCTGGGCGGCAGAGCGAGACTCTGTCTCTATAAAAAAAAAATTTTAAAATTAAAAAAAAAAAATCACCTACTATTCAGAGTGACCACTTGTGTTTTTGTGCGATTCTTCCCAAACACTGTGTATATGGTTGTAACACAGTTTAGATGAGATATTTTTAAATATGTTAGTCCACTCTGCTTTCTCAGTCAGTAGAGTTTTCTCAGTGCAGTTGAACTTTCATGTGAGGAATGTTCAGGACTGTGCATTTCCTCTGACACTGTTAGGAGCAACTGCAGGTGCAGAGGCTGTCAGACATGGAACTCTTCACCTGGATACAAGATACGCCTTGGTGGCTTTGTCAATGTCCTAAATAAACTCTGTTGCATCTTGTTTCTTGTTAATGACCTCTTTTTCCTACAAGTTGAGTATATGAAAAATTCCAAGAAAAATAGAACGCTCATGGATTTGGCTCCAGGAGATTGAGGACTGATTTATCCCTAGAGTGAGTTATTAGAAAGGTGTTCTGGCTCAACAATTGGCTGTATATATGGCGTCAAGTTTCCCATTTCCATTTGGGACAACTAGGGAGAAAAGTGCTGATTGTTTAGGCAAATGTTGAGGACTCTAGATGAAAGTCATCACGATTGCACAGCAAAATAAACCTTGCGTAATTGAAGCAGCAAGCCAACAGCCGTGACAACCTGACCACACAGCAGATAAATAGACAATAGGTGGGTGAGGTGTTTACAGAATTCTTCACTAGGATCTGGGACCTCTGCTCAAGGGGGAGGGTCCCAAAGCCACATCCTTTCTCATACCAAACCAACATAATGTTTCCTTCCAGGGGAGGCAAAAAGCAGGGCAGACCGTCCCAAATTTGTGCTTATTTGTTTTTGACGCGCAAAACTCACATCTCCTTCCCTGATGGAGACTAAGAAGCCGACTAACCACACAGCTCTGGATTATTCTGAAGCTGCTGTTCTATTTGCATATTACCTAAGGCTCAGCTTGCTCCTGCCCTTCCCATCGCAAGCCAATATTAAAATTAATTTGCATGTTCTGTGTTAGGAAGTACCGAGGAGCCAGAATAAAGTTTTTTGGAGTCGATCCCACTTTGGAGTTAATAGCATAGATAATCTACACTTGGATAATTAGGGTTTGGCCAGAGTAAAAAATAACTCAATGAAACTAAAAATATCTTCATTTAGGAACCTTGATGTAAACAAGTGAGTCTATGTTTTCACCCAAGAAACTCTGTAATAGGTGCCGTGGCTGCATTTTGGTGACCTGTTTATCACTGGCCAAGTCTCAAACCTCAGCAACGCTGGCCCTAATGACGTCTAAACTGGAAGCTGATTCTGCATGAAATTACATTCAACAAGCTACTTTTTGGCTGGTACTGGTGACCTCGGGGACATAAGGCCTACTTCTGTTTGCTGGAGAGAACATTGCCTACCTAATAGAAGAGGAAGGCCTAATCAGTCCCAAGGATGTTAGGCAGGCCGCAAAGTGTGAAGCAGTGGATTGAACAAAGGAAAGCAGTAATTTCATCAGATTAGTAGTGGCTATTTTTATAACTTTGATTTGTCCACGTGAAACAGAGGAATGACTTTGAAAAATAGTCCGAAGAGCTGCAACTTTTAAAACTGTATTTGTATCTCAGCAGTAGGTTGGTTGGTTTGTTTTTCTTGGGACGGGGCCTTGCTTTGTCACCCAGGCTGGAGTGCAGGGGCATGATCACATCTTACTGAAGCCTCCAGCTCTTGGGCTCAGGTGATCCGCCCACCTCAGCCTCTCGAGCAGCTGGGACCACAGGTGTATGCCACCATGCCCGGCCAATTGTTTTATTTATTTGTAGAGCCAGAGTTTCACTATGTTGCCCAGGCTGGTCTTGAACTCTAGGGCTCAAGCAGTCCTCCCACCTCAGCCTCCCAAAGTGCTGGGGTTACGGGTGTGAGCCACCGTGCCTGGCCAGCATGAGATATTTGAGTCAAGCAGATGCTTCCACGTGCTTTACAACTAAGGAGGTTGCAGTATATGATGGAATTATGTCATTCGAGGTGCTTCAATCCCCTGTTCAGTTTCTCAGGCTGTGACATGGGGTGATAATAATCACACCTCAGAGTTCTTCTGAGGAGTAGACGAGGTGACATAGGCAGGGTGTTTGGAACCATGTCTGCTTCACAGTGGGTGCAAAATACATTTTTGCCCCTGTTGTTCAGTCTCTCTCTGAAATCGCTTCTGGCACCAAATGGGCAGGAGATTTGATTCGTCTGAAATCTTGATCTGAAGTCCCAGCACGTCTCCACTCATATCTTGTCCCAGACCAGTGTGTTGTCCTCGTATGGCAAAACCAATACTTAGACGAGGGGGCAGGGGCATCACATTCAGAAATTCTCCCATCAGGTGGGACGCAGGAGAGGGATACAAGACTACAAATTGGGTTCAGGGTATACTGCTCTGGTGATGGGTGCACCAAAACCTCACCAGTTGGCCGGGCGTGGTGGTGTAATCCCAACACTTCGGGAGGCCCAGGCAGATGGATTGCCTGAGCTCAGGAGTTTGAAACCACCCTGCGCAACATGGTGAAACCCCATCTCTACTAAAATACAAAAAAATTCGCCAGGTGTGGTGGCACGCTCCTGTAATCCCAGCTACTCGGGAGGCTGAGGCAGGAGAACCGCTTGAACCCAGGAGGCGGAGGTTGCAGTGAGCTAAGATCGTACCACTGCACTCCAGCTTGGGCGACAGAGTGAGACTCCTTTTCCAAAAAAAAAAAAAAAAAGCCTCACAAGTCACCACTAAAGAACTTCCTCATGTAACCAAATACCACCTGTTCCCCCCAGAAGCTATGGAAATCTTTTTTTTTTTTTTTTTAATGGAGTTTTGCTCTTGTTGCCCAGGCTGGAGTGCAATGGCGCAATCTTGGCTCACTGCAACCTCTGCCTCCCAGGTTCAAGTGATTCTTCTGCCTCAGCCTCTCAAGTAGCTGGGATTACAGGCATGTGCTACCACACCTGGCTACTTTTATATTTTTAGTAGAGACAGGGTTTCTCCATGTTGGCCAGGCTGGTCTCGAGCTCCCGATCTCAGGTGATCCACCTACCTCGGCCTCCCCAAGTGCTGGGATTATAGGCATGAGCCAATGTGCCCAGCTGGAAATAAATTTTTAAAAAGAAATCCCCCCATTGAAATGGACTCCTCCAGATCTGTACGGGCTCCAGGAATTCCCTTTAAGGCGGAATGTACAGCTGTGATGTAGAGCTGGTAACAACACCACCCAGCATACAGAAAGCTCACTGGCTGCAGATTCAGCTCATAACTCCCCCATCAACTGTAGTATCTTCATTAATTGATGTAAAATTGAAGCTTAGAAGAATCAAGTAAGAATCTTGCCTGTGCTGCAATGCTGGGTGGCAAAGGCAGGATTCGATCCTGGACGATTGGACTCCAGCACCCATCATCTCAATCCCTGCCCTACACAGCCACCTTCAGAATGTTGTCTTCTCTCCTGTCTCCTTCCTGGTTACTGGGAGTCAATGACACGGAGAGTAGAGTCTCTCCCATGACCCCCTGTGAAATTCCTCCCATTATTCCTCATAGCCTTTGGGAAGTGGTGCTTTTCTGCGGAGCTTCTCAGTCAGTATGGCTGTGCTGTCTTAGAAGTTAACACTGACTTTCTATCTCCTTATGGGTTGCTGTCTTCCAGTTGAGTTGCCAAGCTTTCATCCAAGGTATTAGACATTAGATTTGGGGGAATTTTAGTTCTGTTAACATTCTGGGATTTTTTCCCCCCAACTTTTATTTTAGATACAGGAGGTACCTGTGCAGGTTTGTTACATGGGTGTATTGTACTCAGGTAATAAGCATTATCCCCAGTAGGTAGTTTTTCAACCCATGCCTCCCTGTTCTAGTAGTCTGCAGTATCTGTTATTCCCATGTTTATGTCTGTGGACGCTCAATGTTTAGCTCCCACTTATAAGTGAGAACATGCAGCATTTGGCTTTCTGTTCCTGTGTTATACACTTAAGATTATGGCTGCCAGCTCCATCTACATTGCTGCAAAGGACATAATTTTGTCCTTTTTTAAGGCTGCATAATATTCCATGGTGTATATGTATAATACCACATTGTCTTAATCCAATCCACTGTTGATGGGCACCTAGGTTGATTCCATGTCTTTGTTATTGTGACTAGCAAGCTGAGGAACATACAAGTGCATTTATCTCTTTTGAAAAATGATGTATTTTCCTTTGATATATACCTAGGAATAGGATTTCTGGATCAAATGGTAACTCTAAGTTCTTTGAGAAATCTCCAAACTGCTTTCCACAGTGGCTGAAATAACTTACATTCCCACCAATAGTGTGTAAGTGTTCCCTTTTCTCTGCAGCCTCGCCAGCATCTGTGGGATTTTAAAGGCAATCTGAGTTATTTTATCCAGGACCTTTTCCCATGAAAAATAATGCAAGTATTTTTGGAGATTCAAACACACATAAAACTAGAGCATCCTGTCCACCCCAGAGAGACAGACAGGTTTTCTTTTCTTGGGGAACGGAGTTTCGCTCTTGTCAGCTGTAATGCAATGGCGTGATCTTGCCTCACTGCAACCTCCGCCTCCCGAGTTCAAGCGATTCTCCTGCCTCAGCCTCCCGAGGAGATGGGATTATAGGCTCCCACTAACTTCCCTGGCTAATTTTTGTATTTTTAGTAGAGATGGGGTTTCACCATGTTAACCAGGCTGGTCTTAAACCCGGGACCTCAGGTGATCTGCCTGCCTTGGCCTCCCAAAGTGCTGGGATTACAGGCGTGAGTCACTGCACCAGGCCCAGACAGTTTGTTGTTGTTGTTGTTGTTTTCTCTCTCCTGGACCAGAGAGATCTCTAAGTGTATCTCCTACGTCTAAAGACTTTGCCTTTTCAGCTTCCATTCTCAGCAGCTCAGTGAGGCACCGGCCGTGCCCAGATGTATAAGATCAGTCTCTAGGCTTCCTGAAGACCCCGTCTTTCCTCTTCACATTCCTGTTGGGCAGGAGTCAATTTCTCTTGTCTCTTTTTGTCTCCTGATCTTTCCCCTTTTCTGACAACTCACTCATCTCGCTCCTCCACTCAATTTTCCTTTGACATTAATTTTTCTCTTCTCAGCCGAGCCTCCTAATCTTGTTCTTCCTCAAGGGCACCTTGGAATAAAAGCCTGGCATGTCCCTGAGTGCCTCCTCCTCCTGTGCACGCCTTTCATCCCCTCCCTGCATTCTTGTTGGGTGTCAGGAACTGAGTGGTTTCTGGGCTTTCTCTCCAGACCCCCTTTCCCCTCTTAAAACAATAACATTTATTATTTTCACAGAGACTCTTTGAAATCTATGATCATATAGGCCATTCTTTGATGAGTTTCTGGAAACCTCATTGAAAACACATTGTCTGGAGACGGTTTTCTCTCTTGGCACAGCAGCACCTAGAAGGCAATAAGACATCTTGTCCCTGTCACACATACATTCCTATCTTTGGGGACTCCTGGGATTTGCTTGATAATAGTATCTTTTTTATGTCTTTGAAGCCTTTGTGTGATCACTTGATGAATCCTGCCAGAATTGTCTCACAAAGGTGATGTGCATTCTGTTTCTTTCCTGGGCCACGTATCCTCCTGGGATGGTCAGATTAAGCCCAAGGGAGACACCATCCTACCCAGGCTGGGCAAGGAAGGTGGAAGAGTCTCCGGGGGTCCCTTTCCATATGAGTTGTCACTGTCTTTTTTTTTTTTTTTTTTGAGACGGAGTCTCGCTGTGTCACCCAGGCTGGAGTGCTGGAGTGCAGTGGCGCGATCTCAGCTCACTGCAAGCTCCGTCTCTTGGGTTCACGCCATTCTCCTGCCTCAGCCTCCGAGTAGCTGGTATTACAGGTGCCCGCCACCACGCCCAGCTAATTTTTTATATTTTTAGTAGAGATGGGGTTTCACCATGGTCTCGATCTCCTGACCTCGTGATCCGCCCACCTCGGCCTCCCAAAGTGCTGGGATTACAAGCGTGAGCCACCGCACCCAGCCAGGTGTCACTGTCTTGAACTTGGGGATCAGCTACTTTTCTTTTCTTTTCTTTTCTTTTTTTTTTTGAGAGAGAGAGTCTCACACTGTCACCCAGGCTGGAGTGCAGTGGCACCATCTTGGCTCACTACAACCTCCACCTCCTGGATTCAAGTGATTCTCCTGCCTCAGCGTCCCGAGTAGCTGGGATTACAGGCATGCACCACCATGCCTGGCTAATTTTTGTTTTTCAGCAGAGATGGGGTTTCACCATGTTGGCCAGGCTGGTCTCAAACTCCTGACCTCCAGTGATCTTCACGCCTCGACCTCCCAAAGTGCTAGGATTACAGGCATGAGCCACCAGCCAGGATCAGCTACTTTCCAACTCCATTTTGCTCCTTTAGGTAAATGGGTTACATAAATAGGGTGAGGTTGGGTCCATCCATCCATCCAAGGCATTCAGCAGCACCGTGTCTCTCATTCATGCTGGTCTCCTGTCTCCTGATTGTCCAAGCTCCTTTCTGCTTCAGGCCCTTTTCTTCTCTCAGCCCTTTTCTTCTCTCAGCTTTTTATAAAACTGGGTCCCCATCTTCAGCCTCACCTGAAGACATGAGATCTTCTCTCACCCCCTTGGTGAAGTAGTCCTCACCTCATTTATTCCCTCTAGAGTCCTTACCTGAAATCACAGATGTTAGAGGAAAAAGGGGTCCCTTGACTTTAATATACAGGATAAATCAAGTGACAGAACAACCAAACACAAGTTTTTATACAGTTGATGGGGACATTCTGTGTATGCAAACTAAGTACCACCCACCCTATGGCCTTGGATTGTGGTCGTTGAGGGTACTAGGGTACTCATGGGTTAGAGTCCCAAGCTTTGAGTCTTTAACTACAAAATCCATTGTCTCCCCAAATCAAGGAAGTTGTTTTTTTTTTCCCTTTTGGCCATTTTTCTTGAAGACCCTTGAATCCAACTCTAAACAGACAAGGACAGGCAGCAATTTGTGTCCAAAGACAGCCAGGCACAAGGGATCTGTTTATTTTATAGCTGTAATTTCTGCATACGAAAGAAAAGGTCCTAGGTTAAAAAATAATAATAACAGGCCGGGCGCAGTGGCTCACGCCTGTAATCCCAGCACTTTGGGAGGCCGAGGCGGGTGGATCATGAGGTCAAGAGATCGAGACCATCCTGGCTAACACAGTGAAACCCCGTCTCTACTAAAAATACAAAAAATTAGCCGGGCGAGGTGGCGAGTGCCTGTAGTCCCAGCTACTCGGGAGGCTGAGGCAGGAGAATGGCATGGACCCCGGGGGGCGGAGCTTGCAGTGAGCCGAGATCGCGCCACTGCACTCCAGCCTGGGCGACAGCAAGACTCTGTCTCAAAAAAAAATAAAAAAATAATAACAGTCCGGCAAAGGTTTCTTGCTTCCTAGTAAGACTGCATGATGTTCCAAATCATTGTCCAGGACTTGGCAAAAGCAGGGGCATAGAAGGAGGTTTTCTATGGAGACAAGGAGCCCTCCAGAAACCTGGGCAGGCTGAGCTGGCAGTGCTGGTGGCAGGAGGCCAAGTCCTGGTTGGGTCTGAATTCTTGGGTGTCTGGTTATTCTGACACTAGTTATCCCTGTGACCTTGGGCATTCCATCTCCCTGGGTTTCAAGGCCTTTGAAATATGAGGTGATTCAATCAGAATAGTTCTGCTCAACTCCTATAATACCTGCCAACTCCCTTTTTATGTCAAAAACAATTTATGAGCTGGGTGCCATAAGGCCCCACAGTAAACACAGAACTTCTGAAGAGATCTCATTTTGACATACTGTACCATCTGAAACGTTTTCCACATCACATACTAATAGGCAAAATCAGAAAGGTGCTGGGCTCAGTGGCTCACACCTGTAATACCAGCACTTTGGGAGGCTGAGGCGGGCGGATCACCTGAGGTCAGGAGTTCGAGACCAGCCTGGCCAACATGGTGAAACCCTATCCCTACTACAAATACAAAAATTAGCCAGGCATGGTGGCTCATGCCTGTAATTCCAGCTACTCAGGAGGCTGAGGCATGAGAATCATTTGAACTCAGGAAGCAGAGCTTGCAGTGAGCTGAGATCTCGCCACTGCACTCCACCCTGGGTGACAGAGTGAGACTATGTCTTCAAAAAAAAAATTTGTGATACTATCATGAAATTTTATAACTATTTATTATCCTGAAATGAAATTTTATAGGTACAATAAACTACACATATATTTTAGAAAGACATTATACTGCCCTAATTATAAAAGAATAAACAACAGAAAACATTTATAGTAAAATAATATGGGCCAGGTGTGGTGGCTCATACCTGTAATCCCAGCACTTTGGGAGGCCAAGGCGCGTGGATTGTTTGAGGCCAGGAGTTCCAGACCAGCCTGGCCAAAAATACAAAAATTAGCTGGGAGTGGTGGTGCATGCCTGTAGTCCAAGCTACTCCGGGAGGCTGAGGCAGGAGAATCACTTGAATCCAGGAGGCAGAGGTTGCAGTGAGCTGAGATTGCACCATTGCACTCCAGCCTGGGGGACAGTCTGAGACTCCATCTCAAAAAAAAAAGCATATCAATATATAAATGCTAGGGTCTGACTATAATGAAGTGCTCAGGTGTTTGTACCAACAGGTAGGCTGACACGGGTTCTCTGTACTGCACACCACCGCTTTACTGTCCATGATGAGATTGCCCGAGATGGTGCACATTTGGTTACTCTTAAAATACATGTTGGCTGGGTGTGGTGGCTTGTGCCTGTAATCCCAGCACTTTGGTAGGCCAAGGCGGGTAGATCACAAGGTCAGGAGATCAAGACCATCCTGGCTAACATGGTGAAACCCCATCTCTACTAAAATACAAAAAATTAGCCGGGCGTGGTGGTGGACACCTGTAGTCCCAGCTACTTGGGAGGCTGAGGCAGGAGAATGGCATGAACCCGGGAGGCAGAACTTACAGTGAGCCGAGATGGGCCATTGCCCTCCAGCCTGGGCGACAGTGTGAGACTCCGTCTCAAAAAAAAAAAAAACAAAAAAAACATGTTGAGCCTTCCCTCAACTTATAGGGCAGTTGCCTGCCTGGAAATTTCAGTAAACATTAAAACTGTGCAAAAACAAAGAGTGTGTTTATTTGTAAAACAAGACTTAGGTTCAGCTCAATACCCATGCAATACCTACAGCTGAGGATTCTTCCAGGGGAGACCGCAGCCTGTTGGCATGGCTCAAGAGTGTGTGAACTGCAAAATCCAGCCTGGGAAGGTGGTTGTGTTCATCAAGCCCACCTGCCCATTCTGCAGGAGGACCCAAGAGATCCTCAGTCAATTGCCCATCAAACAAGGGCTTCTGGAATTTGTCGATATCACAGCCACCAGCCACACTAACGAGATTCATTATTTGGAACAGCTCACGGGAGCAAGAACAGGGCCTCGAGTCTTTATTGGTAAAGATTGTATAGGCAGATGCAGTGATCTAGTCACTATGCAATAGAGTGGGGAACTGCTGACACGGCTAAAGCAGATTGGAGTTTTGCAGTAACCACAGAGCAGGCCACATGCTGACTTTCCTCCTCAAGAGCTGGATGGCATTGCACGTGATGACAGCACTTCCTGGTGGATGAATTTGGGAGGCACAAACAGCTTTTTTCTTCTTTTGCCTCAGTATTTAAAAGTGGATCAACTTGCTCTTAACCATGGGGCCAAGGAGGTTGATGGGCCATCTTGGTTTTCGTCTTGATGTGCTCTTTGGTTTTCAGAAGACTGTGACAAGTTCTGGCCTAGGATTCGCTCACTCACCCTCAGTTGTTCTTTCTCTTTGGCGTGCGTTTCTTACTGTTCTCCATGTGTCAGCATTCCTCTGCCTGTAAGCCAGTGTTTTTCAACTATGTTTATACAGACTCCTTCTCCACAATGATGAATCCTTAGTTGGTTTTCTGCTACTGCCCATTAGCTGAAATCATTTTTCCGCTTGACTTTATGGAGTTGGTGTTATGAAATCAGTGGGTATTTTGAATGTGTTCTTTCAAACTACACACACCTCTCTGGAGACTCAACCCCACCCCATCCCATCCCACCTTGAGAATCACTGCCCTGAACCAGTGTTGTCCACCATGTCCTCTCACAGATCTCATAGGAAATGTTCAACAATTCTGTGAAAGATTCTGTGAAAGGGCCGGGCGCGGTGGCTCATGCCTGTAATCCCAGCACTTTGGGAGGCAGAGGCGGGTGGATCACAAGGTCAGGAGATCGAGACCATCCTGGCTAACACGGTGAAACCCTATCTCTACTAAAAATACAAAAAATTAGCCAGTCATGGTGGCAGGCGCCTGTAGTCCCAGCTACTTGGGAGGCGGAACTTGCAGTGAGCCGAGATTGCGCCACTGCACTCCAGCCTGGGCAACAGAGTGAGACTCTGTCTCAAAAAAAAAAAAAAAAAATTATCTGAAAGGTCTCAGGACCCAACTGGAGAAATCATATGAAAAGTAAAGCATAGTTGGTCTTGCTGTCACATGGATCAGAGGCACAAGTGCAGAGGCTGTGGTCATATGGAACACTCTGTTATTTAAGATGGCCGTCCAGATAATCCTGAACACTGTGTATTTATTTGATTTAGAGTACCAGCAAAAATTAAAGCACAAAATGTAAAACATCTGAGAAAACTTACAGCCCCCTACCCCAAGAGTGTATCTGTGAAAGAGCCCCCAGTGCTTTGAAAACTTAAGAATCCCTTATGAAGTTTGCCTTTTCTAGAACTGTAAGATTGTTAGTTTCCTTCTTCAGTCTCTATTGAGAATGTTTAATTTCTTTTCTAATAAAAAGATACCTATAGATGAAAAAACAAGAATTAGGTTCTAGACTCAGATAAATGCAGCTATTTATCCAGTGAGACATTTGGAAGTTGTACAGGATGCAGGACTTCCTTTTCTTTCTTTCTTTTTTTTTTCTGAGGTGGAGTCTCGCTCTGTCGCCCAGGCTGGAGTGCAGTGGCGTGATCTCAGCTCACTGCAAGCTCCACCTCCCAGGTTCACGCCATTCTCCTGCCTCAGCCTCCCAAGTAGCTGGGACTACAGGCACCCGCCACCACGCCTGGGTAATTTTTTGTATTTTTTTAGTAGAGACGGGGTTTCACCATGTTAGCCCGGATGGTCTCAATCTCCTGACCTCGTGATCTGCCTGCCTTGGCCTCCCAAAGTGCTGGGATTACAGGTGTGAGCCACTGCGCCGGGCCTTTTTTTTTTTTTTCTTTTTTGAGAAAGGACTTGCTCTGTCACCCAGGCTGGAGTGCAGTGGCGCAATCACAGCTCACTGTAGCCTCAACCTCCTGGGCTCAGGTGATCCTCCCACCTCAACCTCCCGAGCAGCTGAGACCACAAGCATGCACTACCACGACAAGCTAATTTTTGTATTTTTTTGTAGAGACAGGATTTCGCCATGTTGCCCAGGCTGGTCTCGAAATCCGAGACTCAAGTGATCCATCTGCCTCCGCCTCCCAAAGTGCTGGGATTATAGGCGTGAACCACCTCACCTGGCCAGGATATTTATTTAATGTGCTGGACGTGTAACAGCCCTACCCCCTCCATACTAAATGCCAGTCATTGTGACAGCCAAACCACCTGCCCAACTCATATTTCCTGATTGCCCCTGCTGAGAACTGTCTTTAAGGAACCCAGAGGTGTGCTACTACAGCTTTAATGTGAGTGCAGATTACCAGCAAGACCGTATAAAAATGCACCTGAGCCGGTGTGGTGGCTCATGCCTGTAATCCCAGCACTTTGGGAGGCCAAGATGGGTGGATCACTTGAGGTCAGAAGTTCAAGACCAGCCTTGCCAATATAGTAAAACCCTGTCTCTACTAAAAATACAAAAATTAGCAAGGCACGGTGGCAGGCACCTGTAATCCCAGCTACTCGGGAGGCAGAAGTTGCAGTGAGTCGACATCATGCCACAGCATTCCAGCCTGGGTGACGGAGTGAGTCTTTGTCTCAAAAAAAAAAAAAAAAAGCATCTGATTCAGGAGCTCTGGAGTGGGACCCAGGATTTTGCATTCCAGGTGATGCCACTACTGCTAGTCTGGGGCCACACTTTGAGTAGCAAGGACATAAGGAGTCACATAGCGCCTCCTGAGCTAAGTGTCTATGGATTCAGTGCATGTCTTTCTAAAGGGGCATGTCTTTGAGAACCACATACTATTGAATCTCCTGGGGTACTTACCAAATATGCATATCCCTGGCCAAGTGCAGTGGCTCACGCCTGTAATCCCAGCACTTTGGGAGGCCAAGGCGGGCGGATCACCTGAGGTCAGGAGTTTGAGACCAGCCTGGCCAACATGGTGAAACCCTGTCTCTACTAAAAATACAAAAATTAGCTGGACATGGTGGCAGGTGCCTGTAATCCCAGCTACTCAGGAGGCTGAGGCAGGAGAATCGCTTGAACTCGGGAGGCAAAGTTTGCAGTGAGCTGAGATGGCACCATTGCACTCCAGCCTGGACGACAAGAGCGAGACTTTTGTCTCAAAAAAAAAAAAAATACATCCCTGAGTCTCTGAGTCTCACTCTGAACCCCCTGATCAGGAACTCCCTGCATTAGCCTATTAATACTTAATTCCCTGAGTGTTGCCTTAGAGCCACTAAGTTGAGAACCCCAACTTCATTTCTAGACATCTCCAGATCTTGTGGACCTTTGCAAAACAAAGCTCTAGTTCTCCGTCCAAATCTCAGATTCTGTGCAAGTCAAGAAACTGCCCTGGGGTGTCAGATGGAGGATGGAGAGTTGGCCACCCACTGAGGTTCTGGAAATTTTCTATTTCTTGACTGAGTATTAGTTACAAAGATGCTCAAGCCATTTATACATTTATTCAGTTTTTTCCCCAAATGTGTTACATTTCATATATACACAGAGAAGAGGACCTCTCCTTATTGGCTCTAGGAGGTGTGGTTGATTAGCTCAGGGAAAGAATGAGGGGAATTGTTAGTTGCTACTCAAGCTCAATTGTTTCCCAGCTGTGCCCTTTTTCTGTGCATTTCATTGATTGTAGTCTGGCAGTGGGAGAGAACAGTATAGAAGACAGTGAAATGTTCGCTTTTGTTGTCCTGAGACAAAGCAGAAAGATGTTGACCTGCACTTATTTGGAGAAGGTTATCTGGGGCATCTGGAGAAGGGGCTGAGCCCTTTCATCTCTAGATGCAGAATGTCCCTCTCTGTGACAACAGCCCCAGATGGCTTGGTCACAACGATAAAGCCACTTTCCCTCTGTGCAGCCAGTTGCTTACCATAGAGTATTACAGCGAAACCTTCTCTTGTGACTATTTTTTTACCTAAATAAATAAGGTGACTGATTTCTTCAGGTGAATTGACTTCTCTAGTAATTTTCTGGCCCCACCCCTTCCACGCATCCCTCACAGGTGGGTCACTGGGCCACACTTCAGGCTCTTAAGAGAGAATTCACTCCTAGGGAGTCTAAGGATCCTAGGCTAGTTGTTCAGCAGAAAATCAACCTTGGGGCTGGCCCCACCCTGACCTTATATCCCAATTCTGGGAGCTAGGACGTCTTCTCTTAGATCAAGGCTCTGCCTCAGCACCATGTCTAGTCCCTGTGTCTTTGCCTGGAATTCAGCCAAACATCCTGCTCTGCTCATTCTCCTTGGCCCTTCTTACCTTTTTCTCACATTCCTGCACCATTCTGCATATCTCTAGCGATGCCATTTACGTTGTATTCTGTGGGTAAGGCAGTGCTGCTGACATGCAGGGACTCTCACCCACCAAGTGAAGCTTTTAAAAAGTTTTTTTAAATGAAGCAGATCATTTCACTCACTTGACTCATCATCTATTCTTGCTCTGCTGGTTCATGTGTGAACACAAACATCCAGAAGAACTGGATGAGCAATACAGTTGATTCATCCCGGCCAGTAGAGCATCTCTAGAGTATCTGAGAAGAGCCATTCAATTCTTCCATGGCTCAACTAAAAACAATGCAAATCATCAATCTTGTAGTCGTCGCTGCAAATACTATTGGTAGAAAAAACGCAAAAGGAAATACAATAGTTAAAATTGCAAGTGATAAAAAAATTGTTGCAAATGAGAAACTGCAGAAAGTAAACATGGTAAAGTTGAAAAGTACAACAACTGAACTGCAAAAAATTAAATGTGATAGAAAACTCAAATGAAATAAAAGCAACAGAAGGAAAAAATGCACATGGTAAAATTGTTTTTTTAACCAATAGAAGGATCACATCTTGGCAAATCTGGATATGCAGAATTTGACTCAGGAAAATTGATCTTGGTGGAAATGTGATTATCCAAGGAAACTCAGATTGTCAAAAACCACGAGGGACAGCATTCATATAGACACAAAGTAATTGATGAACCAAATATTTTTGGTAAAATTTATTGTAAAAAAAAAAAAATCTGTTGAAAAGATTTTTTTTTTTTTTTTTTTGAGACAGGGTCTTGCTCTGTCACCCAGGGTGGAGGGCAGTGGTGTCATCACAGCTCATTGCAGCTTCATCCTTCTGGGCTTGAGCAATCCTTTCACCCCAACCTCTTGAGTAGCTGGGACCACAGATGTGTGCCACCATGCCCTGCTAATTTTTTGTATTTTTTGTAGAGACAGGGTTTTGCCATATTGCCCAGGCTGGGCTTGTCTTTAACTCCTGAGCTCAAGCAATCTTCCCTCCCCAGCTTCCTAAAGTGCTAGGATTACAGGTGTGAGCCATTGCACCTGGTTGAAAAGTTTTTTTTTTTAATGGAAAAACATAGTACTGGTTTACCTGCATGGAAAAATTGTTGAAAGAATTAAAGTAGCTTGTAATGGAATTCACTGAGGAAAAGACTGTCTCAATAAAATTTCTTTAGTGGCAGAATTCGGACGAAAATATATATACATATTCATAAAGACAAAACAAAAATGTTTTTAAGTGCTTCTTTGTGTCTCCACCACCAGGAGGTGTATGTTCCTGATTGTCTGGGTGCTCCTGTGCATCATCCTTGAGAGTGAGACCTAGGTTGTTGGTTTCTGTCCTGGAAACAGATGGCAGTGGCTGTCCTGAGGGATTTGATTGCCAGTTGAGCATTGCCGGTGCTCACCAGGTGGCAGCCTTGCAGTGCAGGTTTCCCCTTCTGCTAGGTGGCCCCTCTTTCTGCATCCAGGTGCAGGTTCACCTCACTTTCTTTGCAGAGCAGAGACTTTGGAGTGCTCTGCAAGTGTGGCCTGGGCAAAACCCGCGCTCTTGTTTGCACTTAAATCCAAAGTCAGAGCCAAATCACTTGACTTCTACCAACCCAATGCAGATTCTGGCAATCAGGAGGAATTGCACCTTCAAAATTTTGGGACTGGGACCTGGTCTCATTTCAGCTCCTGAATGTAAATGGTCCCATTTACATTCATTGTTTTGGGGTTTTGTTGGTTGGTTTGTTTATAACAGCAGTAGATGGACCCTACCCCAGAGCAACTGAGTGTGAATCTCTGAAAGGTAATTACTGGGGATCTGAGTTGTAAACATTCCTCACGTGATTCTGGAAGAGCCAGCCTGTTCCTGCTGGTCACTGGGCTCCACTGGGAACTGCATCACCACAAAGCACCGAGGGCCCTAATTCAGAACCAGGGGATCCTCAAGAAAAATCTCCTGTGAAACTTACAAAGAAGTCATGCCCAAGCCTCATCCTGGAGAGTTGGAGTCAGAAGGTGCCAGGTGGTGCTGAACATCTTTTTGTGTTTTATAAACTCCACATTCAATTCAGATGTCTGACCCAGGGGCCCTTTCTGTAAAGGGCCAGCCAGCAAATATTTCAGGCTTGCAGACTATATGGTCTCTGTTGCAACTGCTCAACTTTGCGACTGTAGCCTGAAAGCAGCCATGAGTTTACATAAATGAACATGCATGGGTGGGTTCCAATAACATGTTATTAAAAAAAAAATAAAAAACAGGCAACAGGCCGATCTAGGTTGTGGGCCATGGTTTGTCCACCGTGATAAAACCACATGGGGAGCTATAACGTGTTCTTTTATGCCCAGGCAATTAAATCAGAATCTCTGTGGGTGGTGCCCAGGCATTGGTATTTATTAAAAGCTCTTCAGGTGATTTTCAATCAGCCAGGATTAAGAACCACTGCTGTAATGCATGGTCATTGCACTACTCATTCTAAGGAGCAGCATCTTGCTCTGATACAGTGTTTAAACTGCTCCAGAAGGTTCTGTGTTTCTTTGTATGTTTGTTTGCTCATTTTGTTTTCATTAAATGGAATGATTCCAAGCATATTTTTCTATGCCTGCCAAAAAAAATTTTATTGAGATATGACCGATATACAGTCAAGGATATAAATCTTAAGTGTACAACTTGATGAATTTTTACATTTATTGTTTGCACTCTTCTTCACATATATCGTAGCCACGTAACCACACAGATAGAAACGTAAGAACACTTAAAGGAGTCCTTTTCTCCCTTCCCAGGCAATAGTCTCCTGAAGATATTTGAAGCCTGCCTTTAAATCTGTCTTCTGTCTGAATGGATGTCACTAAGTCACCAAGTATTTGGCAATTTGCCCATAAATATTCTCGGCATTATGGGGGCAAAAGCAAGCACGGCTGTGGTTGAGATTTTCTATTGCACAGTTTAGTTATAAACTATTGCACAGTTATAGCAATTTTCAGTTGCTATGGCAGACTGCATCCCTGGAAAGGAAGTTCTGTGCGCCCTGTTGGCTCATGTACATCAGGGGACAATGAGGCCTGTCAAGCAGCAAGCAGCCTGTAAGCAGCAGGCCCCAGCTAGGTCAGCTCACCAAACCTCCATGGATGCTTTGGGAAAGGAGACAAGCCCAAGTGGATTTAGACCGCTCATTACAACACAGCAGGCAGCATGAGCTTCGGGTTTGCAAAGGTTCCCCTTGCCCCACAATTCCCAGGAGGCCATGCACAGCAGGCCAGGTGAATGCCGCATACCCCACGGGTCTGTGTCACAACTGCTCAAGAAATCCCCAATCTTACAAGCGGTTGCAAGCAAATGCGCTCATCTTTTCTCCTACTGGGAGATATTACCGTTATTTTTTTAGTTGAGGTGAAATGTGCGTACATAAATTAACCATGTCAAAATACAGTAATTCCTCCCTTATCTTTAGAGAATCTATTTCAAGACCCCGGGTGGATGGTTCAAGCCTCAGATACTACTGAACCCTATATGATACTGTGTTTCCTGCACATACATATCTATAATAAAGTTTAATTTATAAGGCACAGTAAGAGATTAACAACAATAACTAAGAATAAAATATAACAATTATAACAATAGCCAGCATCACTACCGTCATGCTTCTGAGCCATTGTTAAGAAAAAGAAGGGTGACTTGATACAAGCACTGCAACAGTGGATCTGATAGCCTAGACAGTTACTCATTGACTCAAGGGCAACAGTGTATATAGCTGGACAAAGGGATGAACATGTCTGAAGTGAGACAGAGTGGGACAGTGAGAGATCTCATCATGCTCCTTAGAACGGCACTCAATTTAAAACTTAGGAATTGGGCTGGGTGCAGTGGCTCACACCTGTAATCCCAGCACTTTGGGAGGCTGAGGCGGGTGGATCACCTGAGGTCAGGAGTTTGAGACCAGCCTGGCCAACATGATGAAACCCCGTCTCTACTCAAAATACAAAAATTAGCCAGGCGTGGTGGTGCATGCCTGTAGTCCCAGCTACTCGGAAGGCCGAGGCAAGAGAATCGCTTGAACCCAGGAGGTGGAGGCTGCAGTGAACCGAGATTGCATCATTGCACTCCAGCCTGGGCGAGACAGAGCGAGACTCTGTCTCAAAGAAAAAAAAAAATTAGGAATTGTTTATTTCTGGAATTTTTCATTTAATATTTTGGACCATAGTTGACCACAGGTAACTGAAACCTCAGAAAGCAAAACCTTACGTAAGGGGGAACCACTTGTATACAATGAAGTGGTGCTTAGTACATTCACAGTGTTGTGCACCCATTACCTCTATCTAGTTCCAAAGCATTTTTGTTGCCCCCGGTGAAAACCTCATACCACTTGAATGGTTACTCCTCATTTGCTCTTCCCTTCAGCCCCTGGCAACCACCAACTTGTTTTCTGTCTGTATAGATTTCTCTGTCCTAGACAGTTCTCATTAAATGGAATCCTTCAATATGTGACCTTTGTGTCTGGCTCTGTTTCTTACCCACACAACAGGTGGGTTCGATTGCTTGGCCAGTGACAGCTCAATGACTACAACCAAGGAGGAGTTAACAAAGAGATTTTATTACTTGCAGCAAGTAAGAAGAACAGTGGGATAGTTCCCAAAGCAGTGCCTCCCCAAATAATGGTGAAAACAGGGCTTTTTATTGGGCTGGTAGCTGAGTCATTGTATGTAAAGGAAGAGTAAATGCAGTGAAGGCACCGTCACCGATCACGCTTCTACATATGTGTATAGGAAATGGTGAATAAGCAAGCTCCTCCCTGGGAGGAGAGTTTAGTAGGGTAATGAGGGGAGTTGGGCAAAGTTTATCTCCAGCCCAGGCATCTCTGGATCCAACCCATGTTTGTTTTCTAGGGCTGAGTTTCTTCCTGGAACTTTTTTGAAACATCAAGAACTTAAGATGCAACAGTTACAAGTACGTACTTTTTCACAGTGCATACCCAAAATTCCGGGATTCTGGGTTACACTTTCACTTAGCTTAATGTTTTCAAGGTTTATCTACATCGTAGCATGATTTAGTGCTTTATAGTTTATGGACATATGGGTTTCCACCTTTTGGCTTTTATGAATAGTGCTGCTATGGACATTTGTGTACACGTATTTGAGTACTTGTTTTCAATATTTTTGGATGTTTAGGAGTAGAATTACTGGGTTATATGATAATCCTGTTTAACTTTTTGAGGAACTGCCATACCATTTTCCACAACAACTGCAACATCTTACACCCCCATGGGAATGCACAAGAGTTCCAGTTTCCCTGCATCCTGGCCAACACTTGTTATTTTCATTTTTAAAAATAACCAAAATCAGACCTGAACTGAAGGAAAATAGAGGCATGAAAAACCATTCAAAAGATCAACAAATCCAGGAGTTGGTTATTTTGAAAAAATTACTAAGACAGAGAGTCCACTAGCTAGACTAATAAAGAAGAAAAGAGAGAACATCCGAGTAAACACAACTAGAAAGGGCAGAGGATGTTACCACCGACCCCACAGAAATAAAATAACCATCAGAAACTGTTTTGAACACCCGTATGCACACAAACTAGGAAACCTAAAGGAGATGGATACTTTCCTGGACACATACACCCTCCCAAGACTGAACCAGGAAGAAACTGATTACCTGTACAGACCAATAACAAGCTCCACAATTGAATCAGTAATAAATAGCCTACCAACCAAAAAAAAAGCACAGGATCAGATGGCTTCACAGCTGAATTCTACCAGATGTACAAAGAAGAGCTGGTAACATTCCTACTGAAACTATTCCAAAATATTGAGGAGGAAGGACTCCTCCCCAATTCATTCTATGAGGCCAGGGTCATTCCTTTACCAAAACCTGGCAGAGATGCAACAAAAAAAGAAAACTTCAGGTTAATATCCTTGATTAACATTGATGCAAAAATTCTCAATAAAATACCTGTAAACTGAATCCAGCAGTACATCAAAAACTAATCCACCACGATCAAGTAGGCTTCATTTCCAGGATGCAAGGTTGGTTCAACATATGCAAATCAATAAATAATCATCACACAAACAGAACTAGTTACTAGAAAAATGCAAATTAAAACCACAGAGATATACCAGTTCATACCCACTAGGATAACTGTCATTTTCTGTTTATTTATTTATTTATTTAGAGACCAAGTCTCACTCTGTTGCCCAGGCTGGAGTGCAGTGGCATGATCTTGGCTCACTGCAAGCTCCGCCTCCCAGGTTCAAGCAATTCTCCTGCCTCAGCCTCCCAAATAGCTAGGATTACAGGCGCCCACCACCACGCCTGGCTAATATTTGTATTTTTAGTAGAGACAAGGTTTCACCATGTTGGCCAGGCTGGTCTCAAACTCCTGACCTCAAGCAATCCACCCACCTTGGTATCCCAAAGTGCTGGAATTATAGGCACGGAGCACTGCACCTGGCTTTCTGTTTATTTTTTAACTTAAAAAAAAATTTAGGTTCAGGGGTACATGTGCAGGTTTGTTATATAAGTAAACTTGTGTCACAGGAGTTTTTTTGTACAAATTATTTCATCACCCAGGTACTAAGACTGGTACTCAATAGTTATTTTTTCTGCTTCTCCCTCCTCCCACTCTCCACTCTCAAGTAGGCCCCAGTGTCTGTTGTTCTCCTGTCTGTGTCCATGTGTTCTCATCATTTAGCTCCCACTTATAAGTGACAACATGCAGTATTTGGTTTTCTGTTGCTGTGTTAGTTTGCTAAGGATAATGGCCTCCAGCTCCATCTATGTTCCCACAAAAGATGTGATTTTGTTCTTTTTATGACTGCATAGTATTCCATGTGTGATGTGTGTGTGTCTGTGCACTATTCCAGTGAGGATGACCAAGTCTTCCCACAGGAGCTTACTTTGAGTTTTATCTACTGTGTTAGTCTGTTCTCACGCTGCTATAAAGAACTGCCCGAGATTGGGTAACTTATAAAGAAAAGAGGTTTAATTGGCTCACAGTTCTAAGTGGCTGGGGAGACCTCAGGAAACTTACCATCACGGCAGAAGGGGAAGCAAACACGTCTTTCTTCACATGGTGGCAGGACAGAGAAGTGAGTGCCAGCAGGGAAAATGTTAGATGCTTATAAAACCATTAGATCTTGTGAGAACTCACTCACTATCATGAGAACGGCATGGGGGGATCTGCCCCCCATGATTCATTTACCTCCCACTGGGTTCCTCCCACGATCTATGGGATTATGGGATTCAAATTTATGATGAGATTTGGGTGGGGACACAAAGCCAAATCACATCATTCTGCCCCTGGCCCCTCCCAAATCTCATGTCCTCACATTTCAAAACACAGGTCCTCAAAGTCTTAACTCATTCCAGCATTAGCCCAAAAGTCCAAGTCCAAAGTTTCATTTGAGACAAGGCAAGTCCCTTCTGCCTATGAGCCCATAAAATCAAAAGCAAGTTAGTTACTTCCTAGATACAATGGGGGTACAGAATTGGATAAATACACCCATTGCAGTCTGCGGCTTGGGAGGTTATTGCAGTTGTTGAGGGAGAGATGGTGGTGGCATTGGCCATAGGAGAAATGGACTGACTGGAGGACGATTTGGAGTCCATCGTCACTAGGACTTGAAGGACTGAACATGACAATGAGGGTGAGGGAGGCAACCAGCCAACCTCTAGGTTTCTGGCTCACTACCGAGGTAGGAACTGCTATGGAGAGCATGCTGCAAAGAATAAGAATAATATTTGTGCCTTATCAGAAGTGCCCGTTTATGTAAATATTGACTTTCATCGACAGGTTTCTGTTAAATTAATTAAAGAGAATGTTTTGTAAAAGGGATAGAAGAGAAGTTGCTGAAGCAGCACTTGGCAGCCTCTGTCCTTTGCCTCCCTGTAAGCACCATGGCTTCCTTAGGATGTGTTTTACACCCACATCAGGAAAACCTTCTGGGGAGGGATGTTGTTACGCTGTGACAATGTCATTAGCTAAATGGTGTTTGATCATTCCCAAGTATTGTAATGGGATAGCTGAATCCTGAAGCAAAATAGGACTCCTCGGTCCTGTTTCTGTTCTTTATTGTTGGCTGTTTTATACTAACTCTATTTTCTCCCATGATAAATGTAGTATATGCTCATTATAGAAAAAAGTCAGGAGCCCAGAGCAGCAAAGGTCAGGACGGAAAATCACTTATAGCCCACTGTTAAGGCACCCACTTTATTAGCACCTTGTTGGATTGCCTTTTAGCCTTACCTTTATGCTTCTTATTTTATTTTATTTTATTTTATTTTATTTTATTTTATTTTATTTTATTTGAGACAGTCTTGCTCTGTCACCCAGGCTGGAGTACAGTGGCACAATCTCAGCTCACTGCAACCTCTGCCTCCCAGGTTCAAGTGATTCTCCTGCCTCAGCCTCCCGAGCAGCTGGAATTACATGCGTGCAACACCACGCCCGGCTAATTTTTGTATTTTTAGTAGAGACGGTGTTTCACCATGTTGGCTAGGCTGGTCTCGAACCCCTGACCTCAAGTGATCTGCCCACCTCTGCCTCCCAAAGTGCTGAGATTACAGGTGTGAGCCACCACACCCAGCAGATCTATTTTTAACCTATATATTTTATATCTCTTTCTTAAGATAACTGCCATCATGTAAACATTTTCCACAATTTTAATAGCTCCATCATAGTCTATGATGGGCATGTACTATATTTTATTTGTCCCCTCTTACTGGACATTTAGATTTTCACTGTTTTTTTTAGTTATATATAATGCTATAAGTAATCTACTTACAGATAAAGCTATTTCTGTATTTAGCAGCTTTTCCTCAGAAGTGAGTAACAGAAGTGAAGTTTCTGGATAATAGGGCATGAATATTTTAAAGACTTTTCACCCATAATTTTTTTTTTTTTGAGACAGAGTCTTACTCTGTCACCCAGGCTGGAGCGTAGTGGCGTAATCTCAGCTCACTGCAACCTCCACCTCCCAGGTTCAAGCAATTCTCCTGCCTCAGCCTTAGCCTCCCAAGTAGCTAGGAATACAGGTGCCCACCACCACACCTGGCTAAATTTTTTTTGTATTTTTAGTAGAGACAGGGTTTCACCATGTTGGCCAGGGTGGCCTCAAACTCCTGACCTCAGTTCACCCATAATTTGACATTGCTTTGCAAAAGGGTTGTACTCACTTACTGTTTAAAGATGGAGTGTGAAATTGTTGAGTTTTGTTTGCGACATGATATTCACAAACTGGCCCAAGGCACTCAATGAACATGGAAAAAAAAGGGAGAAACTAACTTGGAGGAGACCAAAGGTATTATAAAACTAATTTTTAAAATATAGCTGAGCTGACAGAAGAAAAGGTTTGCATGGTTTGCTCTGTGACACTGCTCATTCATTCAATACCTACCTAATAAGCCTTCATATCCAAATCAAAATCAGGCAGGCTGTGGAAAGATCTGGGTAGATTTCCCAGCATGGTTCCGTCACACACTATCTCAGCACTCTCATGGAGTGGCATTTTTCAGATGAAGACTCCGAAGCTTGTTAACTTAGCCAAGATCACATGGCCAATTAGTGGCAGAGCTGGGACATAAGCCCAGGGTCACAGCTGCTTTAGTTGTATTTATTGAACTATAGCTATATTCAAACAGCCTGATAAGCATCAGGGAAATGAAGGTGAGACAGCAAGTCCCACCCCCAGGAACTTGCACTCACTGAGGAAGCTGAAAGGCACCTGGTACTTTGAAACTGTATCAGTCGGCTAGGGCAGCCATAACCAAGCCACTGGGTGGTTTAAACAACAGAAGTTTATTTTCCTACAGTTCTGAAGGCTGGAAGTTTGAGATCAAGGTATCAGCAGGATTGGTCTCATCTGAGACCTCTCTCCTTGGCTTGCAGATGACTGCCTTCTGCCTGTGTCTCCATGTGGTCTTCCCTCCATGTGTGTCTGGGTCCTGGTCTCCTTTAAGGACACCAGCCAGATTGGATTAGGGCCCACACTAAGGATCTTGTTTTCATTTAAGTACCTCCTTAAAGACCCTGTCTCCAAATACAGTCACATTCTGAGGTACTGTCAGGTTAGGACTTTGACACAGAAATTTGGGGTGGACACAATTTAGTCCATAACAAAAGGCAATAGAATGAGAAAAGTTGCCAGTCCTCATTTATGAGACATGGCTATTATTATTAGTAGTAGTATTTTTGAGACAGAGTCTCATTCTGTTGCTCAGACTGGAGTGCAGTGGCATGATCATGGCTCACTGCAGCCTCAAACTCCTGAGCTCAGATGTTCCTCCTGGCTCAGCCTCCCATGTAGCTGGGACTATAGCCATGCACCACCACACCTGGCTAATTAAAAGAAAAATTTCTGTAGAGATGGGGTCTCACTGTGTTGCCCAGGCTGAGACAGGGCTAATTCTAAGCCAGTGACTCAACCCCAGCTGCCCTTTCAAATCACCTGGGCAGTTTTTAACAGATAGCAATGCCCCCAGAGATTCTGACTTAATTGGTCTCCGAGAGGCCTTGGCATAGATATTTTGTAAAAGCTCCTTGCTGATTCTAATGTGTACCCAGCACCAAGAACGTTGTTTCACTGAAATGCCAAAGAGAAATCTGAGCTGCTTTCATTATCCTACACTGTGATGCTTTCTGCCCAGCAAACAATTAGTTTTTCATGGATAGGATACTTTCTAATCAGCAAAATATCAGCACAGCAGCAGAATTGTGTGTCTCCGGTTAATGTGCACTCAGCTCACAGTGTTCTTTAGCTCTTTCATTCATTAAAGTCATTAGTCATTTGTTGAATGCCTGTGATACGGAGACGCTGTGCTGATGGAATAGGCCAAATAATGGCCCCTGCCCCAGGACAGGTTCCATTCCCTGGAACCTGCGAATAGGGAGATTATCCTGCATTCTCCAGGTACGCTCAACTTAATCACATGAGGCCTTAAAAGTAGAGAATCTTTCCTAGCAGAGGTCAGAGAAATATAAGAAAGGCAGAAGAGGCCGGGCGCAGTGGCTCTTGCCTGTAATCCCAGCACTTTGGGTGGCCGAGGCAGGCGGATCACGAGGTCAGTGGATGGTAGCCATCCTGGCTAACATGGTGAAACCCCGTCTCTACTAAAAATACAAAAAGAAGTTAGCTGGGCGTGGTGGCGGGTGCCTGTAGTCCCAGCTACTCGGGAGGCTGAGGCAGGAGAATGGCGTGAACCCAGGAGGCAGAGCTTGCAGTGAGCCGAGATGGCGCCGCTGCACTCCAGCCTGGGCAGCAGAGCAAGACTCCGTCTCAAA